>NC_069503.1:618615144-619215144 GCF_027579735.1 Bombina bombina | reverse complement strand
ATCTAGATATGCATTTCAATAGAGGATATCAAGAGAATGAAGCAAATTAGATAATTAAAGTAAATTGGAAAGTTGTTTAAAATTGCATGATCTTTCTAAATCATGGAAGAAAAATGTTGGTTACATGTCCCTTTAAAGTATATAGATTTACTAAAGGATACATTAAAGATGAACTATTTAATTGACATTCATTATATGATCTGGTTTTTTTTCTGTTTATTTTTTTCTTCTTAGTGAAAAACGTTTCCCTCCTGAACTCTAAGGTCCACTTGCACACAAAAATATTAACAAGAAGATATAAGGTGGTAACAGTAAATTTGGGGAGATTTAAAAAAAAAAAAAAAAAAAACATTTACCATTTACACTATCTGAAAAACCTTAACCTCTTGACTGCTAGAGAGAGTGGTGCACAGTAATGTTTTGCTGCTCTCTCTGGAACTCAGGGGCTCGATCCGATAAAAATCGTCGCCCGCAAAAGCTGGCGACGCCAATATTTGCGCTGGTTTCGTATCACATATACGGCGTAACCTAGAAGTTACGCGCGTATATTTCTGCCGTCACCCGTAGTTTTTTGGGCCATAGGCAGGTATACCAAACCAGCGCAGTTTGGTATCCAATATACAGCGTAAGGACTTACGTGGCGAAAATGGAGAAATCTTACTCCATTTTCACCGCGCCACAAAAAGCAGCCGTAAGAAGCCTTACGCTGACTATTGGAGCCCCGTAACTCCCTAAACGGGGGATTAGATTAGGGGTTACTGTATTTAATATAGCTGGCGGCGATGTAGGGGGATTAGATTAGGGGTTAATACATTTATTATAGCTGGCGGCGGTGTAGGGGGATTTAGATTAGATGCAAAAGAGCTGATTACTTTGTGACAAAGCCCCGCCAAAAGTAAAAGAGCAGTTTTCTTTGGGGCATGCCCCGCAAAAAGCCCTTTTAAGGGCTGGCAAAAGAGCTGTTTACTTTGGGGTAATGCCACGCAAAAAGCCCTTTTCAGGGCTATTTGTAGGGTTAGACTTAGGTTTAGTGGTAGGGATAGTTTAGTATTTTAGGGGTTAAATAATTTAATATAGATGGCGGCGGGGTAGGGGATTAGATTAGGGGTTAATAATTTTAAAATAGATGGCGACGGGGTAGGGGCTCACTTTAGGGGGTTATAGATTTAATATAGCTGGCGGGGGGTCCGGGAGCGGCGGTTTAGGGGTTAATAACTTTATTAGGTTGCAGCGGGGTTTGGGAGCGGCGGTTTAGGGGTGAATAACTTTTTTTATTGTTAGGCTAGTGAGGGGGGATAGCGGATAGAGGGTTAGACGTGTCGGGCTATGTTAGGGAGGCGTGTTAGACAGTGCGGGTGATTTCATACTTTAGTCAGGTTTTGTAGGCGCCGGCAGTTTCTAACGTGGCGTAAGTCACTGACGACGCCAGAAATTTGTACTTGCGCAGATTTCTGGACATCGCTGGTTTATCCGACTTACGGCACGTTAGCATCTGACGGCGCCGTATATTGGATAGCTCGAGATGCGAGCTGAAACTGCGGGCGATGCGGGTTCCCTCGCTTGCGCCGCAAACTACGCCGTATATCGGATCGCGCCCCAGGAAGTTAACCTGCTGTGAGATCTGCACTGACAGATTTTTATTGCAACATATTATTTTTTTGTCTGTCTTCCTTATCACCATTAACAAAAAAATGGAGAAAGCAACAACAACCACTGCACACTAGATATATAACCAGCCAGGAAAAAAGTTGATGACTGCACAGTGCACACGGTGTATATGGCAGCATGGCATCAATCCTATTTTCTCTTCTTTTTCTTAAAGTTATTACCCCATCTGGTTTTATGCATTGCTTTATTAATGAATTGACATCAGACAGTCAACTTGCAGACCTCACTCTCACCCAAATTACCAAGAACATAAGTAACTAACTAAGTAGAATAGTAGATAAAGTTGGAGGTATATCATCAAGTTTAAACCGTATATGGTAATGTAACACACAGATTTGGGGATTTTTCTTTTTAAGTTTACACTCAACACAGACAGTGAATGATTTTTTCACCATGATATGATCCTGATTCCTGAGTGCAGGACAGCATCTACTCTCAGCTCACTGCAGGTCCTAAATAAAGCTAAAGTCCTTTCTAACCAGATCCTCCTCTTTCCCCTCCTCCAGCCTATCACACATTTCAGATAAACAGCTTCCACACTTTAGTTCTTGTAGTAATTGTTTTGTTTAACACACATTTGTGGTGCATGTCAGCCCCAGCATACAAGCTCCTTGTGAGTCTTTGCCATGGGCTGGAAGTTTTAATGTACTTGATTTGCAGCTTGAAAAAGAGCACTCTGTACCTTTTGTTTGGAAGACAGAGCAAGAACCTGGCACATAACTCACTTTGTGGCTTAACCCTAAGCCAACTGCAGCTATGTATGGTTTAATTTACTATGACAAATTCAAAGACATGAAAAGCATAATATTTTATGCTTCTTAGCTAGTTTGCCAATACAGCTAAATCACAGCACCATTAAATAAATGCACACATTAATATTAGAGGGAAATCTTTAGTGTTCCAAAGACATTATTGCTTAACATTTTTTTAGGACGCTGACAAAGACTAACATAAATGTAGTTTAAGTAAGTTTTAAAGAACACAGTGAGTAATTGGTTAGGCTACAGAAAAATTTAAATTTAAAAACCAATTGGGTAGGGCGGGACGCGGGAGCAGTCCTCTGTCTTACCCCAGATTCAGAATCTTCTCTTCAAAGTCACGGACCGCCCAGGACAGGTCTTTCTTTTTGTGTGCCAGCCCAGGTGCCGCTGACTATCCAGTCAGTGTCCACTCGATAAAGACAGCGGGCGCTCAGCTACAGGCCTACAGACAGTACCTGCTCCTTCCCAATCCCCCGCGCTTCTACAGCACACCACACGTGACACGATGACAGCACCTGCTGACTCCTCCTCTCTCTTCCAGTCTCCAGACTCATCACCGGGCGGTCAGGTTCCTTCAATCCTTCATGCTGTGAAGGAACGTGACCGCACTGGAACTATCTGGAGGAGGAGCCGAGCATGCAAATAACACCAGCATTGCATGTACTCACATTCCACCTCCCTCCAGAGTCCAGCATTATGATTCAGTGCCGGGGCTGGCGGGGGGGGCAAGCCATTTCAAGGTAGGCATCTGCCCCCCTCGCCCCCCTGTAGCGACGCCACTGCATATATATATATATATATATATATATATATATATATATATATGTGTGTGTACATATATATGAATGTGTTTATATGTGTATATATATCTGTAAATACATATATACACACATATAAATACATTAATATATATGTACATAATCACATATATAGACATATATATGTATATATACTGTACATATACATTTTTAGACATGTATATGTATGCATCTCTATGTTAAAGTACTTCGGTGTGCAATATTTTCTTTAAAATAATTTTTATTAGACAGTGTTAATATGAGTATAAGTGTATTTTAAAATGTGTTTTTGAAGTGCTTGGTGCAACTTTTTTTTTGTGAAAAACAGTTGACCACAGCTCTGAGGTCGCCGAAAAGGTATTTCGCACAACTTATAATACAAGCGTAATGGAAAGGGGGCGCAAACGATTTCAATAAGACTAGCGTAATCGTTTGCGCCTCACTTGTAATAATTAGAACTATAAATAACTTCTGTACAAAAGTCATCACCTCTGTAAAATGCAGCACTGTAAACTTTAATGCTGTTATATAAAATTAGCATACAATGCCCAAATAAATATTCAGTTTGCATCAGCTATGAAATAAACTTAGTCTGACTCTCTTCTGATTTTGGCATAATATGCTCTTCTTTGTTGTTGTCAGATTCTTTTCCTATTCCTTTCAAGTATTAAGGAAATTGTTCTTCCACATTTCTTTGGCCTTATAGTGAATTTAGAACGCATGATTCATAAATTAAGCAAACAACTTGAGGATATGTGGTCGGTTCAGTCACTACTGAAGTAATATGATTCACACAGAGGGCTCAATTTATCAAACACTGGTGGACAGGGGCGTACATATTCGCTTCTCCTCTGGTGGGCAGCAATCCGGTGCCTGCATTTACTATTGCACACAAGAATTCCTTTGCACTTGCGTGCAAACCCGCTCCCTGCCCGTGCAGTCCAATCACACATTAGAAACTGTCTAAGAGGTGGAGAACAGGACTGGTGATGACCGTTGCTTGATAAATCATGACTGCAGGTCTTATAATGGCTGATTCATTACTGCGTTAATTCTCTGGCGCGTATTTGCTGGTGCGTGATAATTTAGCACTCCACTTGTAATCTAGCCCTTCATGTTTAAATGTTAATCCTAGGTTTTAGTGTCTTTACAGTCTACTCCAGAATTTTTTATTGTTTAAATAGATAGATAATCCCTTTATTACCCATTCCCAAATTTTACATAACCAACACGTTTATATTAATACACTTTTTACCTCTGTTATTATCGTGTATCTAAGTCTCTTCAGACTGCCCCCTTATCTTTAAAAATAATAAAATTGTGACCAATGAAAAAAGAGGTGATTAATTGGTTTGTTGATATTTATTTGTGTATCTGGGTATATTTAATATTCTGCCTTAAGAAATAGTACCATATAGTACTATGAAACGCGTTGCAGTATTTATTATTGTTTTTAAAGTTTTAACAAACAAATTGCCTGTACATTAGTATTTTTTCACTGAATCATATTGGTTTGGTGATTTAACATATCCATTTGATACTAGTGGAGTCTTTCTCTGTACCTGAGCAAGCTATGCTTACCGGAGGGAGCTAGCTGGGGGTCTCTGCCTATATTTCACTTATTTGGGGCATTTCAAATTGTGAGTATTCTTCCTCGTGTATGAGAAGCTGTTTGTGGTGGAATGGAGCAGTGAAATACTATACCATTGGAGCGCCTTCTCTTTTTTTTATTCTTTTACACATGAACTAGCGCTGTCTAGCTGTGAAAAACTGTCAAAATGCACTGAGATAAGAGGCAGCCTTCAAGGGCTTAGATATTAGCATTTGAGCCGATATAGATTTAGCTTTCAACAAAGAATACAAAAAGAAGAAATCAAATTTGATGATAAAAGTAAATTGGAAAGTTGTTTAAAATGTCATGCCCTATCTGAATCATGAAAGTTTAATTTTAACTAGACTGTCCCTTCAAAATATTTTATATCTGTAATGGGACTGCGGACATCAAAGAAGCAGAAATGCACTTAAATGTACCTTGCATCAAATTCTGTTGTTGGAATTTTTTCAAGTTATGTAATATTTTTTTTTTTTTCTCTTTTATTAAAACTAAAAGTTCATTGAGTTTAATAACCTTTCATGTTTTTAGTTCTTTATATAACATAGCTAAGAGTAAAGTTAAATCAAAGCATACATTGCTATATTGAAAAACACAGTATAATACAAATTTTATTGACTTCAACAATTTTCTATAAATAATAATATACCCATTCACTTTTATTATATCTTGACCCAATGGCTGATTCATCTATATGCCGAACAAATGTTCTCTAATCAGAGGTCTAAGATCTCTGTAGAGTTTAAATGCCTCTGAGGCTGTTTCAGCCAGTTATAGATTATTTTCCACCATAACAAGGACACAAAGTACATACAAGTCACGATCACAGGATATATCTGATTTCTATAGGCAGATATTCTCCTCGATAATCACATCCAATTTTTCAGGATCTACAGGTTTCAAGTAATCTCTTGCTTGATAAAGGTCTGTTAAGTTGTACGTAAGAAAGGGTCTTCCATGATACAAGTCACAGCCATTGCCAGGTCGAATTCGATGGTTGCTCCACATCGTCAAAACAGTGTCCAAGCCTAAAAACAAACAGCTAGATAGCAAGTTTTGCGTTATGGTACGGCTATACTGCTGAAAAATTGTCCATTGCGCGTGGAATGACCGGTAACGCATATTACGAGTCGTGGCAGTATAGGCTGTAACACAAGCATTTTAGCCTTAACGCAACCCCCCATTCCGCACTCAAAAAATGACGTTTGAGTGTGGGATTTTCCATAACGCCGTATTACAGGTTGTGCGCCACGAGTCATTCCGTGATCTGAGACCAGTAGTTATGGATTTTGCGAAACAAAAATGTTTCACAAAACTTATAACTAAAATGTTACAAAGTACACTAACACTCATAAGCTACCTATTAAACCCTAAACCGCCACCCTCCCGCATCGCAAATACTATATTAAATTTATTAACCCCTAAACCGCTGGCCCCCCCACATTGTAACTAATAAACTAAACCTATTAACCCCTAAACTGCCAGCCCCCCACATCGTAACTAATAAACTAAACCTATTAACCCCTAAACAGCCACCCCCACATCGCAAAACACTAACTTAAACTATTAAACCCTAAACCTAAACCCCCTAACTTTAAATTAAAACTTACAATATAACTATCTTAAAATAAAGAAAAACTTACCTGTGAAATAAAAAAAACTTAGATTAAACTATAAATTAACCTAACATAACTATTCTAATAAAAAAAACTACCAAATAAAAATCCTTAATTACATGATTAAAAAAACCTAATACTATGAAAATTCCTGCTCTTAAAGTAAAACTTGACCTTTAATGGATAATTTAAAAGATGACAGCAGCCAACGAAAAATACAAGCGGTGGGATGCGCAGCACACGGTTAATAGTTTAATTTAGTGTTTTGCAATGTGGGGGGGGGGTGGCGGTTTAGGGGTTAATAGGTTTATTATAGTATTAGCGATGTGGTCAGCAGATTAGGGGTTAATAGGTTCATTTATTATTTGCAATGTGGGGGCCGGCGGTTTAGGGGTTAATAGGTTTATTTAGAGTCGGTGATGTCAGGGAGCGGCGGATTAGGGGTTAATCACTTTATTTAGTGTTGGCGATGTCAGGGGGGGTAGATTAGTGGTTAATAACTTTATTTAGTGTTGGTGATGTTGGGGTGTGGTGGATTAGGGGTGTTTAGACTAGGGGTTTATGTTAGGGTGTTAGGTTTAAACGTAACTTTCTATTCCCCATAGACATCAATGGGGTTGCGTTACGGCGATATGCCATTCCGTGATCGCAGGTGTTAGTTGTTTTCTAACACTCTCTCCCCATTGATGTTTATGGGGGAAACCTTGGCTTTTGTGCGGTATGGAGCTTAACCCACCATAACGCACAGCACAAGGAGGTTGTTCACTAACTCGTAATGGCAGCGCTATGGAAAGTGCTGTACCGCTCATTTTATTGCGTTATTTACACACACCCGGTATAGGGCAAAACTCGTAATTTAGCAAATAGTTTATTAGGGATGTATGAATACCTAATCTATAATGCCATGCACCTCATACATCTTGACAATGTGTTGAAAAGTTACTGTCTAAAATCTATTTAATTAAAATATATCCTAGGTTTATTTCTAAATAGAAGAAAATGAACAAATATGCAATAAATAAAGCAAATGAAAAACAATCATATTCACATACTGATACAGAAGGTGTCAAAAGCCTTGTTCCTGCAGGAACATTGTAAGAATAATGATAAGACAGGACAGGGAGCTCGAACAATAGACTAAATAAAGAGATTTGATGGGAGATGCTATTTATGGTGAAAGACAATATTTCCTGAACCGGTGGGATTTTAAAGAACATTTAAAAATTTGGGGACACTTGGAGTAAGCAAGAAAGAAGTTCCAGAGCAGCACAAGAAAAGTCTTCCAGGCAGGCAAGGGAGGTAGTATTTATGGAAAAGGAGAGCCCATGAAAGAGTGAGGGTATGTATTTTAAGGAGGAGCAGCACTGGAGAGAACTTAGAAGGTTAGAGTAAAGATTTAAAATGTATTCTGTTGGGTATGGGAGGTCAGTGAAGGCACAGGCCAAGTGAGCCAGCTAAGTAACTACACTGGGATAAGTGTTTGAGTCTTGCAAATTAATTTAAACATGGATTAGAGGAAGACATCATGAAAAGTTGGACACCAATAAGTAACAATTTATAGTAGTCAATACAGGATATGGTAAGTGAGTTTATCATGATCATTGTGGTGTCTGATGTTACTACGGAATGGATTTTGGATTTATTACAAAAGTAATTATGGAAGATTTTAGTGAGTGACTAGATATAGTTGTGAAAGAAAGAGAAGAATCCAATATGACTCCAAGATATGAACATGGGAAGTTGATGAGGTTGATTCTGTTTCAAGAGTAATGGTGATTCCAGGTGAGTGAGTTGGGGCATTATAAATAGCAGCTTAGCTTTAGGAATATCAATATTAGATGATGGGACAGCATGCAGTAGGATGAGGGATAGAGCTGCATGTGAGAGAGTAGTAGTCAAGAAATAGATTTGTCTATTGGAAAGGTGAAGCTACATCTTTTGCTTTATGCGGATGACAAGATTCTCTTTGTGTCAAAACCAAATGTTAACCTCCCGAAGCTCATGTCTATTATCACTGAGTTTGGGGAGATCTCAGGATATACTATAAACAAGGATAAATCAGAATTAATGTGGCTGACACGGAAAATAAAACCCCTTTGACAGGATTTCAATTTAAGATAGTTAAGGAACAATTTAAATATTTGGGAATCAAAATGACCGCCAATCCTAATGCATGGTATGAAACCAACTTTAGACCACTAATTGGGGAAATTTGTAACCAACTAACCTCATGGAGATCTCTCCCAGTGTCGATCTCAGGTCGGGTGAACATGATTAAAATGATTGTCTTCCCAAGACTATTGTATGTGTTCCAGATGCTGCCGGTCCTGTTGGGGAAAAAAGATTTGGGTTTACTCAACTCCAAGATCCTAAAATGGGCGGGGAAAAACATAGGATAAGATACACCAAATTGACGGGCAGCTTGACACATGGAGGACTTAGCTCACCAAACCTACAGATTTATAACTGGGCAGACTTAAGTAAATTCACACTAGATTGGCTTAGTGGATCATATCACTACACCTGGAAAGAGCTAGAACAAGAATTAGCGGCACCATGGTCTCTAGCCATGCTCCCTCACTTATCAGACAAACAAGCAAACACACAATGGAAAGATTTTAGTATGTTTAAAGATCCTTTGAGGACGTGGAGAAACATTTGCCATTTGCTAAACATCTCTAACTCAGGGGGAATCCAGGTTTTATAGCAGGCTTCACCACAGCACCTTTTAGTATCTTGGCAGAAAGAGGGCTGATCAATGTGCAGCAGTTTCTAGAAGAGAATGGAGAGAAGGTTAAGTCTTTTCAAACACTTAGAGATACATATGGCATCCCCTATAATCATTATTTTGCCTATTTACAAACAAACACTATATTTCCTCGTTAATTACTGAGGGCCACATGTCCAGAGACACTCTCAATATCCACCATGGTAGCTTTGTTTTCTCAGGGAATATATTCGATTTCACCTATTTACAGAAGGTTGTTGGAAAACACGAATCAAAAGAGTATAACAGATATAGCGGTTTTGTGGTCGGAGAAACTTGGGGAAGAGCTGCCAAAACAAAGTGATAGATAGTATTAAGACAGTGAAGAAAACAACCTTAGATCAAGATATGAGAGACTCTCATTTTAAATTGTTATACAACTCTTACATAACACCTAGATTATACCAGAGATGGGTTCCACAGGCTTCTAACACTTGTCCTAAATGCGGGTTTCACGACCCGGGGATCCTGCATATGTTGTGGAAATGTCCGAGACTATTGGATATCAGGTAGATGTGAGTTTCAACTGACCTTAGACAGTTGATTGGTTGTTTTTCTGGTTTTGCTTGGAGAGGTGAGACACTGCGAGAGATTTGTGTGTACAGCATTACTAATTGCAAGGAGATTGGTATTCAAACATTGGATCCTGTCTGCAACAGACACGACCTCTACAACTTCTGCTTTTATGAGGAAGTGGGAATGTCACATTTTCTGTTACCACTTCCAAACAAAGACTTCTTTCTTCAAGCACAGGTTAGGGGAGAATGGATCTTAGACCTAAGACATTAATGCAACAAACACAAAGTTAAATTCACATGTAGTATGGAACAGGCGTTGCTATATGAAGGGACTCAAAGATGGGTGCTGTCGCTCTCCGGGGGCTAACTGACAATTTGATTTGATTTATTTTGTTTTAATTTAATTCATTTTTATTTATTTTATTGTATATTGCTTAAGTTTAATTTAATTTTAATTTGGATTCATATGTTTTAATATTTACAATTCAAGGCACCATTTGTCTTTTTTTTTTTAATTTTTATTTATTGATTGAAAAGAGGGACAGGTTACACAAGTAAGTCGCTCAGATAATACAATGAAAGGCGAACATATTTCGTGATTAGTGTTATATACAGCTACTTATAACTAAGAGAGAGTACAAAATGCTTTTACCGAGTTCTACAACCTTATCCAATAATACTTCTTGGAATAGAAATTAAGAAACCTGTGCCTCAGAACATTTTCTTCTTTTTGAACAAACAATAACCCAAAACAAGTATAGTGTACAAAAAAAAGGAATAATACAGAGAAAGAGAAAAGAAGAGCAAGGACTGGGAAAAGGAAGAAGGAAGGAGAGAGAAAAAAAAAAAATTAGGGAAAATTAGGTTGAATTCCCCCTCCCCCCCCCCTCTCCAAGAGGCCGGGACCATCAAAGGTTAAGTGATTACATCACTACTGATTTACCCTCTCAATACGGCATTCTGAATCCATTCAGAATGTTTGAAGGGAGCAATGAGACTTCTTTGAACTTCCAGCGTATTGGAGAGAATATATTCTCCCCATTTCCTGAAAAATTTGGCAATTTCTTTTTCAGAAGATATCTGCGTCTCGTATTGTTCATAAATTAATTTGGAGTCTAACATGTTCAGAAAGGAGGTGAGCATAGGGCTTCTATTAGATTTCCAGGAGGAAAAAATAATGTTTCTAGCGGTTAAGATTGCAAAATTAACAAATTTTATGTTTCCCGCCCTTTCATCGTATTGCCTTAAAAAGATGATTTCCTCCATCTTCAGAAAAATTTTAAGCTTTAGAGTTTTTGAAAGCCAGAATGAGACTTTTGCCCAAAACTGTTTAACTTTGGGGCATGCCCAGATGCAGTGGATCAAGTTGGCATTTAGGTAGTGACAGCGTGTACATTCATATCTTTGCGTATTATTCCACTTCCCTAGCTTCTCTGGGGTGATATAGGTCCTATTAATTAATCTAAGATGAGATTCACGCCAAGATAACAGAGGCGTCGCTGACCAAGCCCTATCAATACTTTCTTGAATTGTCTTAAGCTCCAATTGCGGGATGTCTAATGACCATCTCTCATGGAGCCGTTCCATGCCATAGACACCTTCTTTACTCAATAATAGATTATACCAATGAGATATAGAGGCTCTGCCAAGCTGACGGCGTGACAAAGCTTTAGTTAGAATTTCCCAATTTATGTAAAAATCTGCAAGTGCTATATTGTTGAGAAAATGCCTGATTTGAAAATAGCCGAACATATCGCGGTTAGGGAGATTATATTTTTCTTTTAAGGAGCCGAATGAATGAATAACTTGTCTATCTTCATCAATACATTGTGCAAAATAGACTAAGCCCCCTACCTTCCATCTCTTGAAAATTTCGGTATCAGAACCTGCGGGGAAGAGTGGGTTATTCTGGATTGGTAGATATCTAGAACACTGGAAATTGACACCTACCGCCGTGCATAATTTTTGCCAGGCTATAATAGGATTTCTAAGAGTGTACATCACTTTAAGTAAAGGAGGCCAATCTTTTTGCCTCATATGTATTAGGGCTTTTAGGCTATGCGGTTTAAGAAGGCCGGCTTCTACATCCAGAGGCGTTAGCTGACCCATATCTAATAACCAATCTGGTACTATCTTCATCAAGCAGGCCAAATTATAATTATATATTGAGGGAAGGGCAAAGCCTGCGTTTTCCTTGGGTTGAGATAGTCTTTTTAACGACATTTTGTGCTTTGTTTTTCCCCATAAAAATCTCCTAAAAGCCGAATTTAACATGTTTATATCTCCTTTACGTAGGAACAGTGGGATATTCTGCATTATATACAGAAGTTTGGGAAGTGCGATCATTTTTATGAGATTTATTTTGGCAGCTAGTGTTAATGTAAATGATGTCCATCTAGAGATATCCTCTAGGATTTTCTTAATGACGCCATCGATATTAGCTCGATACCACTCTTCCGGGCAGTTTGTGACATTAATTCCTAGATATTTAACCATTTTAACCTCCTTAAAGGGCAAAGCCCCCAGAGAGTCTCTGGTCTTATTTAGCCACATAACCTCTGATTTATTATCATTTATTGTATAACCTGAGAATGAACCATATCGCTTCAATAAGCTCAGTAATATAGGAATATTCTCCTTAGTGTTGGAGAGGAATACAAGCAAATCATCTGCATAAAGGGAGATTTGAATGTCTGTCTCCCCAAGTCTAATCCCCTTAATGGTATTGCGTAATACTATAGCCAGTGGTTCAATGCAAAGATTGAAAAGTAGTGGAGAGAGTGGACACCCTTGTCGAGTGCCTCGCGCCAGTTGAAACCATTCTGTAGTCCTGCCATTCACAATTAGGGCAGATTTTGGATTCTGATATAGTGCTTGTATAAAAGACAGAAAGGCACCTCTCATACCAAACTGTTCCACTGTGGTAAATAAGTGATCCCAACCAATGGAATCAAAAGCCTTTTCGGCATCGAGAGCAATGATAACCTTGTCTTCCCTATCAGCCTCATATGATTTCTTCCTAATGTTATAATATACTGTTGTTAATAATAGTTTCCTTAGATTTGAAAATAAGGATCTGCCCTTTAAGAAATCAGTTTGGTCTGGGTGGATGAGTTTATCCAGAATTTTTTGTAATCTAGCTGCCAAGATACTTGTTAATAGTTTATAATCGGCATTGAGCAGGGATATAGGGCGATATGAATCTAGTTTTTCTGCATCCTTGCCCTTCTTTAAAATTAGCACTATTAGGGAGGCACTGAAATTACCCGAGATAGGATGTCCTTGCAGGTAATATGCATTATATAGATCACATAAAGGTTCCGTTATTTGCTGTGTGAGTATTTTGTAAAATTCTGCCGGAAAAGTGTCCGGCCCTGAGGCCTTATTTAACTTGCTACTTTTAATTGCCTGAGTGACTTCATCTTTATTAATTGGTTCGCACAGTGATTTGCTTGCTTCCTCATCCAGTGTCGGGAGCCTGCATGTATCCCAAAAAGCTTTTTTATTATCCACATTGATTTCCTTAGATAAAAAAATTTGGGTATAATATTCTAAAAAGTTTTTGCTTATGTCCTTAGACTGTGTTAAGCGACTGCCATTAACTGATATTGCAGATATGGAATTAGAACCCCGATTTTGTTTGACTAAATTAGCTAAATTTTTACCAATCTTTCCTCCAAACTTATATAACCTTGCATTAGACCTGACCACCGTGTAGGCAGCTTTTTGTTGGAGGAATATGTCTCTTTCTTTTTTTACTATAGCATAGTTCTGCCAATTAGATGGCGAAGCTGTATGTAAATATGTGTTATATGCATTTGATAACTGATTTGTTAATTGTCCCTCCCGGAGCTGGGTTTTTTCCATAACTTATGTAAATATGCCTTTATTTCACCGCGTAGTACCGCCTTCGAGGCTTCCCAGTATGTCTCAGGGCTTTTAACTGAATTCTTATTCAAGCATTCATACTTTTTCCAGGCCTCTATTAACCAATTCTGAAATTTAAGATTTGAGTATAAGTGTTTTGGGAAAGGGTATGTGGGGCTATTTCTACTCGCAGAACCTATTGATAAAGATAGAGAAATTGGAGCATGGTCTGATATAATGATTGAACTTATATCTGCCTCAGCAATCCCAACAAGCCTTTCATTTATTAATATATAATCTATCCGTGATAATGATTTATATATGTTAGATTTGCATGTATACGCTTTTGACTCTGGATTCTGAATCCTCCACACATCCTTTAGGTTTAACGTGTTTCTAAATTTTCGAAAACAAGTGATATTACATTTCTCTCGACCTAGATCTCTCACTTTGAACGGCCATCTGTCTAATGGAAGTTGAGCGACTAGGTTGAAATCTCCTGCCACTATCAGATTGCTTTCTATATATGGTGTCAATTTAGTTTTTATTTTTTCCCAAAAATCTGGGCTTTGATTGTTAGGTCCATAAATATTGCACAATATATACACTTGATCCTTTATCTTTATCTGCATAATAATGAACCGTCCCTCTGCATCTATTTCTAACTGGGCAATGTTATAGTTTAGGTTTTTATGTAGCAAAATAGCCACCCCACATTTTCTGGTAGTTCCAACTGAAGCAATGACTTTGCCCACCCAATCTGTTTTCAGTTTATTTACTTCCTTTTGGGTTACATACGTTTCCTGTAAAAATGCTATATTGCATTTAAGTTTTTTAAGATTTTTTATAACCATTTTTCTTTTGATTGGGTTTGTTATGCCTCTGATATTCCAGGATACCAGATTAATGTTTACCATCTCTGTCATTCTATTGATTTAAAAACTTTAAGTCTCTTTTAGCTTTATGCTCCATAATATAATCGATGTCCCATAAACCTCTTGCGACTTCACTATTGGAGGAGGGGGGGGGGGCAGGGGAAAAGCATGCGAGGGAGGCAAAAAGGAGAAGAAAATAGGAGTGGAAAGAAAAGGGAGAAAGGGGAAAAAAAAAAAAAAAAGGAAAGAGAAAGATGGGGGGGGGGAAGGGAGAAAAAAGACCCCCCCCCCAACACTTAAACTTAAAAACATCATCAATTATATGCATCACCACTGTTATAGGAATTGGTTCTTTCATCTTCTTAAAGAGCCAACACAAATTCTTAAGCATTCTCCTCTAAAAACATATTAACTTCTTGATATGTATTTAACATAAGCCAGGTGTTATTTTTACGGACCTTTATCCGGGCTGGATATAATAAAAATGCTTCAAAACCTTTTTTAATAATGCGTGTACATAGAGGGGCCATGACCTTCCGCCTATTTGTTGTTTCAACCGAATAGTCCTGAAACATTAATAGTTTAGCACCTTCTAAAAAAACTTCCTTCTTTTTGCGATAGGCATTCAACAGATCTACTTTATCTTGGAAATTTAACAGTTTCATTATCACTTGTCTTGGTATCTGCGCACCATCAGCTTTAGTTCTTAACTGCCCTATTCTGTGCACTCTCTCGATCACTATCTGTCGTGTGGGGTCTGGTAAATCTAGCAGGAGGGGTAATTTCTCTACAATAAATTTTTTTAAGTCGCTGTATTCTGATGTTTCTGGAACCCCAACCAATCTCAGGTTATTCCTTCTGGCTCTATCCTCAAGGTCATCAACCTTGTCCTGCAGTTTTTCTAGTGATGTTTTATGCTGGCTTGTATCTTGTTCAACTATATTCAACCTGTCCTCAATATCTGAGATGCGCAGTTCAGCAGCTTCTATTCTGCTATTGAATTCATGTATTTCATTTGTAAGTGTAAGTACATCTTGGCGCAGTTGGTCAAATTGTGGGGACAATGCCACGCATATAGCTTTTATCAATGCCTGTGAGTCTGTGTCCATTTTAGCACTGCTGCCCTCTTCCAATATACTATCCTGCAAAACACTGGCTTTGCTTTTTTTGTCTTTTTTAGGAGCCATTACTGGCGATTTAGCTTTCACTGTGTGTACAAATTTCTCCATATGTGTACCATAAAAGTGTAACTACTTTGACTACGAAAAGTGTAAAAACGTGACTATATTCTAAACTGTGCAACATACCATAATATACCCCTGAGATCTTTGTGTCCTAGGATAAGCTATATTCCCCTAAGATCTAAATGGCCTAAAATAAATAAATAAAAATAGCCAAAATGAATTTTGACTTTGTGCAATTCAAAAAACCATACAAAATATATTACAATAAAAAAGAAAAAAGAAAGATAAGAAGAGAAAAAAAAAGAAAAAAAAATGCAAAAGTTATATATGGGTGAGATTCACTCTGCCTTATATGCAATTAGTGCAATTAGTGCATGTGCCAGAAAAAAGAAATCTGAGACAATTTTATGTATATTAGATGAGCAGCCCTTATCCTCAATCACCACAACAGCTTGCCATACAAACAATGAACTGTTATATTATCAACTAGCTAGACAGATCTGCCTTATATTTAATATAACCATATATATCAGCATTCTAGTCCTTGTGAACAAGAGTCCATTCACTATAAACAACAGTGAAGTATAAGGTCTGTGAGGGACTTCCTGATTTTCAGATACAACCACACAAGGTCCACCAAGACTCAGATTTTATAATATAACGTTGTGCCAGTAATATACAGGCCAAAACACAGTTCCCTTGATTTTACTTTATCCTTCAACAAACGACCAGAGTTTTTTAATGCTAGGAACCAGATAATGAGTTTTCTTCACCCTCCCAACAGACCAGGACACTTCTCTTAGCTTCAACTACCCCAGATCTATGCAGGGTTATTTACCATTTTACCCAGGGCTGCTTCACTGGGGATAGGGTGAGGGACTACGACCTAAGATATATCACCAGAGGGGAGGTATTGCGTGCAGCATACTCTTTTCCATATATCCCCCTTTAAGTTTGCCTCTCTTCACCCCCCCCTATACCTCCAGACTGAGGACTGGCCCTGCTCCTCCACAGTGTGTTACCGATATGAGAAAGATAATTGACACAGAGCCGGCAAAGACAGGTAGCTTCACTGGCAGCTTCTAAGAGGGACTTACTCTGTGAATTGATGGCATACCTAGCAGCTTATTAGCCTCCGTCGGACTATAGCGCTTTGCTTCTTTGCTACTTATGCCCCATTGGACTCTCTTCACCCTCCCAGGTCAGCCAGACTTAATATACCTATAACTATAAGTACATATACCGGGGAGCTATGCCAGACTGCTTAGTCCAAAAACAGAAAGTTCACTTATACTCCTTAAGTGCGTTGCATATAGTAACTGATCTGTCTGTGGCCAATAGACATTATTAGGCCTATGTTAGGTTTTACCGGTCCAAGCTATGATGTTAGCTAGCTTGTGCGGCCTCCCTTCCGAATTGCTCCGGCTGTACCTCAGACTGGTTACCCCTGCCAAGAGATCTTGAGGCCGTGGACAAGAGTAGGTGTGCGTGCTTCAGCCAGTCCCAGGCTGCTTCCTTCTTGCCTCCGAGTTTGCTGTATATGCTGGCCGTGAGGAGCCCGAGGCGTAGTGGCAATCGGCAGTTCTAAAATTGCTGCTTAGGGCTTTTACCACTCTCCTCTCCGCATGTAGCTGGCGTGCTCGGTCGTACACTGCTGCCTCTGCTCTTCCATGCGCACCTACGTCACAGCGTGATCAGACGCCGTTACCGGAAGCCATCGAGTGTCCCCAACAGATAACATCATATGTCTGGGTGGACAAGTTTTCAAGGCACCATTTGTCAGTTAAAATATAAAATGTATACTGACAATCTGTCTCTGAAAATGAATGAACACCAGGCCAATGACTTCTCTAATTGGATAACAAATGTACAATGAGGAAATGTTTACTGATTTTGTTTTATTTTGTTATTTGTATGTGTCGGTATTGATAAATAAAGATTATATAAAAAAAAAAGAAATAGATTTGTCTGTTATCAGCATAAAGATGGCACTGGAATACAAAGCAGGTAATTCGATTTCTATGTTAGGAGGTTTAAATGGAAAAGAGGGGGACTCCAACAAACAAGGGAAGTGCAGAGAAATATACAGTGAAAGACCTCTTAGAGATGTAGAACTTGTAGTAGGAGAAGGCAGTTTCACACATTTCAAGGGCTCTATGAAGTTACAATATTCATAGGCATTAAACGGAAATGATCAATCTAAGTAGAAGTATAGACACATGGACTATATTTTCTCAGTGATAAGGCAATTTTGGACGTTAATGAATGTTTCTTCAGTGGAATTGAATGAATGGAAACAAGGCTGCAAAGAATCCAAAATGAAACTGGAGGACAGAAAGTGGATAAGGTGTTTATAAACTGCTTATACACTGCACAGGGGAGAAAGAGAGAGGGAGTGAGAGAGAGAGATAAAGACACACAGAAAGGGGGGGAGAGAGAGAAAAACGAGGGGGGGAGAGGGAAAGGCGCAGAGGGAGGGGGGAAAGAGAAAAAACTGAGGGAGGGGGAGAGAGAGAAAGGCACGGAGGGAGAGAAAGAGAAAGTGAGAAGCACAGAGGGAGGGAGAGAGAGGGAGGGGGGATAGAGAGGCACAGAGGGGGGAGAGAGAGAGACAGGGAGAGACACAGGTGGTAGAGAGAGACATGGGGGAGACACACAAAGAGGGGGAGAGAGAGACACAGAGGGAGGGATAGACACACAGGGAGGGGGAGAGAAAGGACACACACAGACAGAGGGTGGAGAGGGACAGACACACACACGGGGAGAGAGAGACACACACACAGGGGGAGAGAGACACACAGAGGGGAAGAGAGTGAAAGACACAAAGGGTAGAGAGAGAGAGACAGAGGAGGGAGAGAGACATGGGGGGACAGACACACACAGAGGGGGGAAAGAGAGGCACAGAGGGAGGGAGAGAGAGACACATAGATGGAGGTAGAGAGAGACACATGTAGGGAGAGAGACACACAGACAGAGGGGGGTTGAGAAAGAGAGACACACATTTACCTTTAGTATTGAGTGCAGTTCTGGGGACCGATCGCAAAAAAATATATAACAGAACTAGAAAAAGTTGGTCTTTTTTCTTTAGAAAAAAGGCGCTTGGCGGCTTGAGAGGTGACATGATTACTTTATATAAATATATTCAAGGCCCATATACAGAGATGGCAGAAGCTCTGTTTATTCCAAGAAAATTGTTTCTGACAAGAGGTCACAATTTAAGGTTGGAGGAAAGGAGATTTAATCTCCTGCAACGGAAACGTTTTTTCACTGTAAGAGCAATAAAATTGTGAAACTCATTACAAAATGAGGTAGTGAATGCCAATACCCTAGATACATTTAAAAATAGTCTGGATACATTTCTGTATATAAACAAAATTCATGGATATGATTGCTAGTATTAAATGGATCACCTTTTAGTGGGGTTATTTAAGCTTAACTGGAGCTTTTTGTTAGTATTTTTGATTTGTATATGTTGAACTCAATGGACTTCGGTCTTTTTTCAACCTCTTACTATGTTACATGGGGGAGAGAGACACAGAGGAGGGAGAATGAGAGACACACAGAGGGGGGAGAGTGAGAGACACAGAGGGGGAGAGAGTTAAAGGGACAGAGGGGGGAGAGAGACACACAGAGGGTGGAGCGAGAGACAGACACAGGGTGGAGAGAAAAAGAGACACAGCGAGGAGACAAAGAGAGACACAGAGGGGGCAGAGAGAGTGAAATAGAGGGGGAGAGAGAGAGACATGGAGGGGGAGAGAGAGACAAAGGGAGAGAGAGAGAAACACAAGAAGGTGAGAGAGATAGACAGAGGGGATGGAGAGAGACACACACATTTACCTTGAGTATGGAGTGGGGACCAATCGCAAAAAAAGATATAACAGAATTAGAAAAAGTTCCGAAAAGGGCCACAAAGCTAATAAGGGGATTGGAGAATTTAACCTATGACAAGAAGCTAGCCAAACTGGGTCTGTTTTCTTTAGAAAAAAGGTGCTTGAGAGGTGACATGATTACTTTATATAAATATATTCAAGGCACATATACAGAGATGGCAGAAGCTGTGTTTATTCCAAGAAAATTGTTTCTGACAAGAGGTCACAATTTAAGGTTGGAGGAAAGGAGATTTAATCTCCTGCAACGGAAACATTTTTTCACTGTAAGAGCAATACAATTGTGGAACTCATTACCAAAGGAGGTAGTGAATGCCAATACCCTAGATACATTTAAAAATAGTGTGGATGCATTACTGTATATAAACATAAATTCATGGATATGACTGCTAGTATTTAATGGATCACCTTTTAGTGGGGTTATTTAAGCTTAACTGGAGCTTTTTTTAAGTATTTTAGATTTGTATATGTTGAACTCTATGGACTTCGGTCTTTTTTCAACCTTATCTACTATGTTACTATGTTACATGGGGGAGAGAGACATAGAGGAGAGAGAGTGAGAGACACACAGAGGGAGGAGAGTGAGAGACACAGAAGGGGGGAGAGAGTGAAAGGCACAGAGGGGGGAGAGAGACACACAGAGGGTGGAGCGAGAGAAAGACACAGAGTGGAGAGAAAAAGAGATACAGAGCGAGGAGAGAAAGAGAGACATAGAGGGGGAGAGAGAGAGAGAGACATGCAGGGGGAGATAGAGACAAAGGGAGAGAGAGAGAAACACAAAAAGGTGAGAGAGATAGACAGAGAAGGGCGGAAAGAGACACACAAAGAGGGTGGGCACACACACTGCGGGGGAGAGAGACACAGAGGGGGGGAGAGAGACACAGAGGGGAGAGAGAGACACGGAAGAGAGACACAGGGGGAACAAGAGAGCGACACATGGGGGGAGAGACATGGGGGAGTGACAGAGGGGGGAGAGAGAGAAAGACACAGGGTGGAGAGAAAGAGAGACACAGAGGGGGGAGAGAAAGAGAGACACAGAGGGGGAGAGAGAGAGAGAGACATGGAGGGAGAGAGAGAGAGACAAAGGTAGATAGAGAGAGAGATACAAGAGGGGGACAGAGATAGACAGGGGGAGAGAGAGACACACAGAGGGAGTGGAAATGAGAGAGGCACGGGGGAGAGAGGGACACGGGGGGAGAGAAACAGGGGGAATGAGAGAGAAACACCCGGGGGAGAGAGAAAGAGAGAGACACACCGGGGGGTGAAGAGAGACACAAAGGGGAGAGAGAAACACAGAGTGGAGAAGAGACACAGAGTTCGGGAAGGCTAACTGTGTCTAATCAAGTGTCTACTTAAGTAATGAGTCTTGAATCACTCCATATGAGGCAAGTGGTCTCTGGAGTTTGATTACTTAAATAAATAGCAGGGAACAAGGCAATCATACATTCATTTTGTTCACACTCATCTTGTAGGTTAATTTATTACAAGACAGTATTGTACATTCCATAAATAATAAATCATTTTTTGTTTCTTTTTAATTTAAATCATCCTGTTTAACCAATCTCTTTGTTTCTGATATGTATAGATGTCTCATCTCAGTCACTAGCTAGCTGTAAAGCTGTAAATCCATTCTCAGGTCTATAATATGACTTATTCTCATAGCAACACCTGTTTAGATGGATACTAGTGAAATCAAGCAGCATCAGCTACTGAAGCGCAGAAACATAGGTTGGCTTCCCAGTGTGGATTACCAGATGGTAAACTTCCTCTAAGCACCAAGGTTGAAAGTGATCAGTGATACAGAATTTCAAACAAATGTCTAATTGCCTACTATATGCTCAATCTCATTCTAGTTTGTCAGTAGATCATTTTGCAACAGGATTGTCCACTTGCTAACAATACTATGCTATTTTCCCATCTGATTTTTTTATTTCAGACTTAAATTCTGATTTCTACCCTTTCTAATGCTTTTAAGGATTCTTTGGCTGCAGGCCACCTCCAAAACATCATTAATTTCATCCTTCAGGGTCAATTTATGTAGGTGCAAGCGGACATGATCCGATATAGCGGGTCATGTCCGCTGCACATCGATAAATGACGACAGCATATGCTGTCTGTATTTATCATTGCACCAGTAGTTCTTGTGCACTGCTAGTGCAACAGTGCCCCCTGCAGATTCACGGCCGCTAGCAGGGGGTGTCAATCAACCTGATCATATTTGATCAGGCTGATTGCTGTCCGCCACCTCAGAGGTGGTGGCCGAGTTAAGGAGCAGCGGTCTTAGGACTGCTGCTTCTTAACTTCCGCTTCAGGTGGACCTGAAGCGGAGTGGGTCGGAAGCAGCATCCGCTGCTTCCTAAATCGACCCCTTCGTCTTTACTTACTCAGTTCATTTATGTATACCACTCTGATGTGTCCTAACATAATTACCTGCATCTTTGTATTTCAAAATATCTTTTCAATGCTAGGCACTTTGGGATACCTAACCTATGTCTAGTCACTATTTTTTTTTAGATTCACTATTTTTTTTAATTTTATTTTAAAAGGAAGTTACACCCATTCAGCTTCCCATTCCTCTTGTTCAGTCTTAGCATATGTCGACTTTGTTGCCGTTGTGTAGGACTTTAAAACACTCATGCCTAGATTACAAGTGGAGCACAAAAACATTAGCATTAATGAGAGCTAACTCTGCTCAACTTAAATTAAAAGTGCCATTAATCTTCCACTTGAAAGTAGAATGTTAGCCAGCGAGTGAAAGCCCGAGGCGCTCTTACATATGGGGGTTTGACAGCACAGCCATGGAAAATTCCTTTCCCCTCAAACTTCTATGGGGTGCGCTACAAAAGCCTTTCCTGGCATTCACTCTCAAAAACCGAATGTACATTAAGAAATGCTTCAAATACCCATGTTCTTCACTTAGAAGAAAATTGTATTTATAAATATCTATATATTTATGTATGAATATTTTTATATATATATATATATATATATATATATATATATATATATATATCGAATATATATCAGTAGCTATATATATCTATGTGACTATATATATATATATATATATATATATATATATATATATATATATATATATATATATATATATATTTCGAATATATATCAGTAGCTATATATATCTATGTGACTATATATATATATATATATATATATATATATATATATATAATGTTCTGAGAAGATCAGCACACACCATCAATATACAACTTCCCGGTGCACTACCAAGTAACATGTAGCCAATACCTTTTGACAATCTGGATGCGGTGTAAATCACTGTGGATTCTCAAATAACGTAGGCACTCTGGGTATGAATCAAACACCTTAAATACATAAAAAGCATGCTGATATTCCATCACGTTTCGGCCCCAATCATAAGCCTTGTTCACAAGGAGGCAAATAAATATATGTACAATACACACCAAACAAGTCCTTATATATACCACTAAGTGTTACCTAAATTGGATCATGGGCCCCGCGAAACTGATTAAAAATTGGAAACACCTGTGTATCAAACAGGGGCACAGATGTCATCACTAAGTGATCGTTGCTATGGAGACGGTAAACAACCTGTCAGTGTTAGTTGCACAACACTCGCAACATGTAAATGAAAAATTGTCCGATGTCTCAAGCTGATGACATCATCACCGGGTGCCGTAACTATGGCAACCTCATAACAAATTTTCACATTAGCAACGCCATGATGAAATTACAAATAGTTTTGCGGGTTCCCATGACCAAATTACTAAACCTATAACAAACTAAAAAATATATATGGAACCACATGTTGCACTAACTAATAGACATAATGGCTACAGTATCACTGTCACTAGCTGATTTACTAAGCGCAATGTTATTAATGTTATACTTAAGTCATATCAAGTGGTCCACCAATTAAAAACAACGTGCCACAAGGACATGGTAGAAACCTCATAAGTAGAGGAGGGGATGCCCACAGTCTCATTTGTAGAAAAAACTGTAATCCACCATTGTGTTTAGCCCTCTGGGTGTTAATGTATCCAATGTGTGTATCCAATGTGTGTATCCATCTTGACTCCAACCTTAGCAGACCTTTCGCTCTATCACCAACACGTCTTGCTTTTGGAATATGGTCAATCAATATAGTCCTAATTGAGGAGATGGCATGGCCAGCTTGTTGGAGATGTCTTGCAACTGGTTGGTCAGACCCTCTTTTGTCAATTACCTGTAGAATGGCAGACTTGTGATTGGCTAGTCTTTTTCTGAAAGTGGCTATTGTTTTACCCACGTAATACAACGAACATGGGCAGAAGATGATGTAGACCACAAACTTGGAGGTACATGTTAGCCGATGCCATATCCAGAATGTCCTATTAGTGTGTGGGTGATGAAATCGATTACCTGTGATCATACCATTACATGTCGTACAATTGCGACATCTACGATATCCCTGCTTTCCTTGTTGTAGCCAAATGCACTTTTGATAGCATTGTACTGGGTCAGTTTTGACCAGTATGTCAAATAGGTTTCTCGATCTTTTATACACCATTCTTGGTGGTAATGTATCTACAAATGGTAGACTTGTGCACAAAACAACTATTGGCCAATTCTGTTTGATAATCTTCTGAATGGCACGTGTGTGTGGTGATAAAGTTGAGTCTGGTATTGTCTGGTTTGGGTTGTCTCTGGAAGAGATCCCTCTGTGTTAAACCATTGGCTTTATCGCATTGTTGGTGTATCAGTGTCCTTGGGTAGCCCCTATCCAGAAGGCGTTGGGACATCTTGTCCAATTGGATCTTCTTGTGGGTATCCTCTGTTATTTCGGACTACTCACAGTAGCTGTGAGGAGCTGACCCCAGTTTTTTTTAAATGTAGGATGAAAGCTTGAGAACTGTAGTAAAGAATTCTTATCAGTAGGTTTACTATATAGTGTAGTGTGTAACCTCCAACTTGTATGTGCTTCAACTTTATATATTTCAACATCAAGGAAGTGAATTTTGACCAAATCACTTTCCAATTTGAAGTGAACAGTAGACTCAAGCACATTCAAATAGTTAAACCACTGTGTTAATGTATCTATACCACCTCTCCAAATTAAAAACATTTTGTCGATATATTGACGATAAAACCTAATGCAATGTTGATTCTGACAAAGAATATTCTCTTGTTCATACATTGACATGTAAATATTGGCAAAAAAAATAGTTCATGATCCGTAGGTATGATGAATAAAAATAGACTTTATTGGTAACATCCATTAAAACACATGTTAGAATAAAAGACTAACAGGTTTTACGCGTTTCGGCAGGAGCCGTATTCATAAACCTGTTAGAACAAATGCATCACAAGTTTAAAAAGCATGTTCTCAGTAACTATTGGCCGGTGCTGAACACTCCTTCCAATAAGTTTAACTCATACCACTCCAAAGTCACATATACAAAACTAGAAGGTTGGATACAAAGGGAAACATCAGATAGAGGATATTAACAATGCATATATGACTGAACAAATGAATAATTGAATAAATAAATACATTCATTACAAAACAATGTTATGATAATAATAAATGAAAAACTGAAAAAAGTATGAGATAAACTCATAATTAATTAATTAATGTCATTATCATTTCAACCTTATAATTTCAAAATATCAAAATATCACTAAGTTATCAAAACAATATTCAAAATTCAGAAAATAAAAATTCAATCTGGCATATAACTGTCTGTGAGTGAATATATGATTAGTGATAAATATACATATATATAAGATATATATATATATATATATATATATATATATATATATATATATATATATATATATATATATATATATATATATATATATATATATATATATATATATATAAAAGGATGAATGTATGTAAAGCATAGAGACCTGAAAAAAGACATGAAAAAACAGCATAACAAAACTAAATAATGAGATGATAATATCAGTAAAAGCATCAGTGTTTGTGGAACACACAAGGATGGTTAACACTGTACGTAAAGCTCAGAACCTTAATACTCCTAGTGATAAAATTGCATATATATGTATCCACAAACTAAAAGGTGCTGATTATCAAGTCTTCATACTCAACACAAATGCATCAAAAAGATAATCATAACAATAAATGATAATGTATATTCACTTGTTTATTTCCAATGATTGATAATATCATATTCTGAATTAAAACCATGGGGGATTTGTGTTTTTAATTTCATAATCCAATAGACTTCTTGACGTGCTAAGATTTGATCTTTATCTCCACCTCTGGTGGGTAATGTTATTGCCTCAATTGCTCTCCATTTAAAGGAAGTAACATCCTTTTGATGTACTTCCAGAAAATGCCTAGACAGTGCTGAACAGGGTTTGTCGTATTTAATGTAGCCCAAATGTTCACGTATACGGGTTCTAACGTCTCGACTAGTCATGCCAACATACTGTCTTGAGTGTTCAATACACTCAATTAAGTAAATGACATAGCTAGTCGAGCATTTGACACAGCCTTTTGTGAGAAATGATTCGCGTGAGACACAAGAATAGAATTCTCGGCCCTCAGTCAGAAAATCACAGGCTTTACATCTATGGTTACCACATTTGTATGTTCCGTTTACTAATAACCAAGACCCTGTGTTTCTCTTCAAGCTTGGTAACTGGCTGGGGGCAAGAATGTTGCCCAAGGTAAGATTTCGAGAGTATACACACCTAAACCCTTTTTCAACAGTATCTTTTAAACCGATATCCCCCAACAAAATAGGGAAATATTTTTTTACAATATCACAAACTGAAGTATAATCAGAAGAATATTTTGTGATGAAAGATAAGTCCTTATCTTCAGTATTAATTCGAGACTGGTTACTTAAGGGAGGTCTGCCATCTTCCAGAGTTTTTTTAGCTATGTGGTTAAGCATTCTAAGCGGATATCCTCGTGATTTGAGTCTATCCTTAATGTTTGTACTTTCTGTTTCATAATCTTGTTCTCTGCTGCAAATCCTACGTGCCCTAAGGAATTGACCTTTGGCAATCCCTTTGAACACGTGTGAAGGATGAGCGCTTTTATTGTGCAGAATAGTATTGCCAGAGATTGGCTTCCTATAGAGTGTTGATTGAATTTTGTTACCTACATTGCCACCACTTAAGGTGATATCCAAGAAATTCACCTTATTCTTTTGCCACTCAAATGTAAAATTCAATCCATTATCACTGGCATTTAGATACTCAACAAATTCAGAAGCTCTAGCCTCTGTTGATGACCAGATGAAAATAAGATCATCTATGAAGCGTTTATAGACAACTATTTCTTCCCTGAAGGGGTTTCTCTCATCATACAGAAACATGTATTCAAGCCAGCCCATGAATAAGTTAGCAAAAGAGGGGGCAAATTTTGCCCCCATGGCTGTGCCCTGTTGCTGCAGATAGAATACCCCCTCAAAGAAGAAATAGTTGTGTTCCAAAAGAAATTGTGTTACTCTCATCAAAAATTCAATGGTTGTTTCACTCATGCTGGAATCTCTATGGAGAAAAAATGAAATAGCCTCCAAACCCATGTCGTGTGGAATACTGGAGTACAGCGAGGTCACATCAATGGTGAGCCAACTGTACTCCTGTCTCCATTCAATGTCATCCAGAATCCTCAAGACATGCGTAGTGTCCCTAATGTAACTGGGTAGTACAAGGACAAAAGGTTGTAAAATCTTGTCTAACCAGTCACAGAGGGGCTCCAGTAGTGAGCCAATACCTGATACAATTGGTCGGCCCTTAATGTCATTCAAACTTTTGTGGACCTTAGGCAGATGATGGAAGACCGGAGTAAGCGGATGTTTAACATATAGGGCATCTGCTGTTTGCTTATCCAAGATGCCCATGGCTACTCCGTCGTCCAGGATCTGCCCCAATTCATATTGAAACTCACTACTTGGATTCCTTTTCAAAACCAGGTAAACATTGGTGTCACTTAATTGACGTAAAGCTTCACCAACGTACTGTGTGCGATCCATGACCACCACACTACCTCCCTTATCGGATTGTCGTATCACGATCGATTCATTATTTTTGAGTGAGGCAATAGCCTCATTTTCCCGTTTAGAGAGGTTGTGTGATGGCTTGGTGTTATTTTCATTATTGAGAAGATGTAAATCTTCAATGACTCTTTTATGGAATGTTTCCAGAGCTTTTCCCCTATTGTGTATTGGGTAAAAGTCTGTACTTGGCTTCAACTTGGGTAGTTGACCATTAGTAGATTCTAAGTTGGTATCTGACTCTGCTGCTAGACTTTCCAAGGCTACCATACTACAAGCTTCAGTGAACCCAAAATCCGGATATCCAACACCAGAAGGAGTATTTTCTCTGATGGATTGGTCCGGATTACTTTTCGAAGAAAAATGTTTTTTAAGGGTTAATTTCCGGACAAAACGATTGACATCTATGATAGTTTGAAAGATGTCAAACCTTCTGTCAGGACAGAAACCCAAGCCATATTCGAGTACTTGTATTTCCATTTTATTAAGGGTATATGTGGATACATTAATCACATTACTTGATTTCATTGTGTGTTCATTCTGTGTTGTTGTTCCCTCAGTGTATAACGATGTGGTTGTGTCAACAATTGTTTTGGGGGAGGTTTTTGTGATTTTTGTTTTTGTTTCCCTCCTCCTCCTGTGTGTTTCTGAGCCACTTGAAAAACCTGAGGTGTTTGTTGTGAATTGGAACCCTGTTTAGATGTTATGGAAAGTGGTAAAGAATTCTTCTGTATGGCCCCCAATTTTGATTGTGTAGTATCACTGTTGCAGGGATCAAATGAGGAGGGCCCTTCTTTATCAATATCATTAAATGATTCAAATTCTGAATCAACACCTGAGCCCTCGTCACAAGATGTAGATGCAGCTTGAGATGACTGATCATCATCAGTCATTTCAGGATCTGAGAAGGTCACCTTTTTCTTATGATTCTTAGATTTGTTTTTCTTTTTCTTTGGTAAAGAAGAATCAGATTCTTCCCCTGAAGTAATGGCCAATGGTTCATTAGAAATATTGGTATCATTATTTTTATTTCTATTATTTTTAGTTCTATTATTGCCTGATTTCCTAGAGAAATTATTTCTGAACCTCTTATATTTCTGCCATATAAATACCTGTCCATCATTATAATCCTTTTGGTCGCGCAGGAATTTAGAATGTTTAATATGAATAAGGTCAGTTTTAGAAGTTTCCACTACCTCTCTGAGCATCATATCAAACCTTCCATATTCAGCACTATCTCTGTAGCAATTTAAATCAGATTGTAACTTAGCAATGTTATTCCTGACACAGTTTAACTGTTCTGTTTTATGTTTAATTAACATGGTCATCAATCTTAAGGAGCATTCAGAGAGGATGCTATTCCATTCCCTGATAAATTCAGTGTCAATTACTTCAAAATTGGGGATTTTTTTAACTCTCAAACCTCTGGGAACCATGTGTAATAGTAAGTATTTGTTGAGGATCCATGAATCTAATTTTAAGCGTGTTTCTTTGAGTCTCAAGATCTCAAGGTTATGAAATAAATCCCCCAATTTTACATCCTTAGAAACAGTAGAAAAGAACTCTTCTAATTCTAACCCTTCTAAATCCAAATCATTCATATCCTGCAATGAATAAAATTGGGTGGTATCGTGTTAATTCCATAATAAATAATAAAGGATGAAAATTACAAATAAACCAAATAAATTGTGTTAATTATAAAAATAAGCACAAAAATACAAATATAGAATTATGTGTCTATGTTTATATATCTCCAAAGTAAAGTAAATTTGCAGTTCAGTTAAAGTTCCATAGGGTGCTTTTCCGGTATGTATCCACGATCAAGGAAAAGGCAAAAAAGGAAAAGAAAGTACAAGGATACACATCCGGTAGATCACATCCAGCAAAGATATATGTATCAATGATGACAGTTCCCCATGAATGATCAATGGTTAAGTTCAAAAACCCGGCTAAATGCAGTTCGTAGAAAAATACGATGCTCAGTGTGCGTTAGCACAATATATAGTAAGGAACCAGTAGAAGCCACTCACCCACGTCTATACGACCAAACCCGGTGAGCATCCACTGCAGCGGAATGGTGCCCTTGAAGCTCCTTCTGCTCACCAGGCTTTGTTCAATCCTGTTGGTTGGAGACCGGAGATGTATCTTGCCACAGCCTGTTGAGCGAACACACAATCTCTCCGTGCGTGACCAGGCTCTGCGGCGCAAACTTTCTTCCGGTGCACTTCCCTGTGCAAATCTTCCAATCGCTCGAGATGACAGCGGTCACGTGGGTGGGGTGTCAGCCAATCAAAGTGGATGGTTCGTTATCCGGGTAAGATGATTCCATGTGGGGGTAGTCAGGAACAGAGAACCGCAAAGTGGAGATAAATGTCCCTACGGGATCAATGAAGGAGGAAGAACGCCTTGTCGTTCTTGTAGAAGCATAAACAAAAAAAATAGTTCATGATCCGTAGGTATGATGAATAAAAATAGACTTTATTGGTAACATCCATTAAAACACATGTTAGAATAAAAGACTAACAGGTTTTACGCGTTTCGGCAGGAGCTGTATTCATAAACCTGTTAGAACAAATGCATCACAAGTTTAAAAAGCATGTTCTCAGTAACTATTGGCCGGTGCTGAACACTCCTTCCAATAAGTTTAACTCATACCACTCCAAAGTCACATATACAAAACTAGAAGGTTGGATACAAAGGGAAACATCAGATAGAGGATATTAACAATGCATATATGACTGAACAAATGAATAATTGAATAAATAAATACATTCATTACAAAACAATGTTATGATAATAAATGAAAAACTGAAAAAAGTATGAGATAAACTCATAATTAATTAATTAATGTCATTATCATTTCAACCAATGTAAATATTGGCATAGGATGGGGCCATATTAGACCCCATCACAGTGCCTAAGGACTGCAAATAAAAATGATTCTCAAGCGATAATAATTCTTCTCCAGACAGAACTCCATCAGGTTATCAAAAATTCAATTGGTGAACCTTTATAGTGTTTATTCTGTTTCAGGATCCTCCTAGCCATCTAAAAAAACATGCTTATGAGGACTGATTGTGTATAAATTGAAAACATTCATTGTCACCAAGATGTTTGTCGATTGTATATAATCTAATAATGTTATCTGGGAGATGAGTTCAGAAGAATCTCTAAGATACGAAGAAGTGGCCTGAACTACAAGTTGCAAAAAATAATCAAAATATTCAGCTAACGGTTGAAACAGTGACCCCCTGGCAGACACAATTAGAAGCCCAGGGGGCTTATTTAAAGATTTACGAATCTAAGGTAAGAGATACAGTATAGGGCACATCTGTTTTTTATTGTTTAAAAATTGCAAGTATTATCATAAATAATGTTTCCGTTGTAAGCCAAACCCAAAATTCATGAACCTGTTTCTTGACATGTTGGTGGTATTATGTGTCTATTCCCAATACCAGACGGAAGACATACGACAACTTGAGGATGGACATACCTATCATTAACTGACACATAATCCCACCAACACATTCAAGAAACAGGTAGATGAATTTTTGGGTTTGACTTACAACGCAAACATTATTGGTAATGAAACTTTAATTTTTTTAACAGTTAATAAACTGATTTGCCCTATACTGTATCTCTTACTCAAGATTCATAAATCTTTAGATAATCCTTCTGGGCCTTAAATTATGTCTACATTATTTGAGAATCGACAGGGATTTACACCGCATCCGGATTATATATATATTTCAAAGTGTTTGACTGGGAAGGGCTCAAAATGATGTATATTTACTGTATATATGTATATATGTTTATGTGCACATACATTTTTACACATATAAACACAAAATATATATGTATACATACATGCCTACAAATATATAGACACATATATACACTTTTGAGCCCTTCCCAGTAAAACACCTTGGCATATACCATATCCCCTTTTATCCCTTTTTATCCATTTATTTCAATATTAAACTTATATGTTATATTAAATGTGTGTATCTCTCTCTCTCTCTCTCTCTCTCTCTCTCTCTCTCTCTCTATATATATATATATATATATATATATATATATACAATTTTTTATTTTAATGTTTTATATGTGTTTTGTAAAACTTTTATTCTAACCCTAACACTTTACTTAAATGGACATTAAACACTAAACAATTGCTAGATAGAATGATGCATTCAGACAAAAGATTAGGCTATGAATAATATGTAGATATATTAATTTATCATTTTAAATTTCCTCAAAGTGTTTAATGTCCCTTTAAGGTCTTAAGTCACTTTACACTTTCTAGTGCTGTTATGTGTTGTGCTCAAGCGCAACATATAACTTTCAACTTATAATCAGCAAGATTACAAGTATTGCAGTACGGCTATACTGCTTAAAAATTGGCCACTGCGCATGGAATATGCAGGTCTCTCGTATTACAAGTCGCTGCGGTACGGCTATACCACTAGCATTTTAGCCTTTACGCAACTCTGCATTCCGCACTCAAAAAATTACTTTTGAGTGTGGAATTTTTATTGCGCTCGTATTACAGGTTGTGCGGCCCGAACGATAGGTTTATGGCTTATACCGCCGCAATCCATTCCGTGATCTAAGACCAGTAGTTATGGATTTTGTGAAACAAAAATGTTTTACAAAACTCATAACAAAAATGTTACAAAGTACACTAACACCCATAAACTACACTATTAAACCCTAAACCGCCATCCTCATCATCGCAAATGCTATATAAAACCTATTAACCCGTAATCCGCTGCCCACCCACATCGCCAACGCTAAAGTATTAACCCTTAATCCGCTGCCCACCCACCAACATCGCCAACACTAAAATAAAATATTAACCCCTAAACCGCCATCCCCCTGCATCACAAATACTATAATAAACCTATTCACCCCTATACCACCACCCACGCACATCGCTACTACTATAATAAACCTATTAACCCCTAAACTGCTGACCCCCACATCGCTAATACTAAAGTAAAACTATTAACCCCTAAACTGCCAGCCCCCACATCATAACACACTAAATTAAACTATTAACCCCTAAACCTAACACCCCCCTAACTTTAATTTAAACTTACAATATAACTACCTTCAAATAAATAAAAACTTACCTGTAAAATAAAAAAAAAACTAAGATTAAGCTATATTCAAATCAGCCAATAGGATGAGAGCTGCTTAAATCCTATTGGCTGATTTGAACAGCCAATAGGATTTACGCAGCTCTCATCCTATTGGCTGATTTGAATATTTCAGCCAATAGGAATGCAACGGTACCCCAATATAAAAGTACCTTGCATTCAAACTTGAGTGTGCTGCGGACGATCGCATGCAGAGGATCCATGTCGCTGGAGACCACCGCCGCCGCAAAAGGGGACTAGCGCTCTGGATCCTCGCATCGCTGAAGACACCTCTGGGAAGAAGATAGAAGATGGTGCCACCATGGAAGAAGATCTTCGCCACCTGGATGAAGACTTTGCTCCGTCTGGACTTCAGGAACGGTGAGTACATTTTCTGGGGTTAGTTTTAGGTTTTTTTGGGGGGTTTTATTGTTTGTTTTTTTTAGATTAGGGCTTTTTTATGGGAGCAAAAGAGCTGATTGCAATGCCCATACAAATGCCCCTTTAGGGGCAATGGGTAGCTTAGGTTTTTGTAGACTTAGGTTTTTTATTTTTTGGGGGTTGCTTGGGTGGGGGGGGGGTTACTGTTAGGGGGGGGACTTTGTTATTTTTAGGGAAAAAAAGCTGATTGTTTCAGGGTTATACCCTACAAAAGGCCCTTTTAAGGGATATTGGTAGTTTATTGTTAGATTAGGGGGTGTTTTTATTTTTGGGTGGCTTTTTTTTAAAAAATAAATAAAAAAAACTAACATTACAAAAAAAATACACTTAAATTACAAAAAAATTAAAAAAAATCTAACATTAATAAAAAAAAAAACCACTAAAATTACGAAAAATAAAAAACGAAATTACCCCAAATAATAAAAATTAAACCTTATTTACCTTTGTAGATTAGGTTTAATTTTTATTATATTGGGTAATTTTGTTTATTATTTTTTGTAATCAAACCGCTAGATTTAGAGTTTTGTGGCCAAAGGGGTGCGTTAGCTACGCATGCTTTTTTTCTCCCGCACCTTTTAAATACCGCTGGTATTTAGAGTTCACAGAAGGGCTGCGTTAGGCTCCAAAAAGGGAGCGATAGAAGACTTCAGCCAGATGATGGACTTCTTCAGCGCCCGCTTGGATCAAGACTTCAGCCCGATGATGGACTTCTTCAGCGCCCGCTTGGATCAAGACTTCAGCCGGATGATGGATCTCTTCAGCCCCCGCTTGGGCTTGGATGAAGACTTCGGAGGCTCCTCTGGACGGATCGGTGATACCCGGCGTGGTGAAGATAAGGTAGGGAGATCTTCAGGGGCTTAGTGTTAGGTTTATTTAAGGGGGGTTTGGGTTAGATTAGGGGTATGTGGGTGGTGGGTTGTAATGTTGGGGGGGTATTGTATGTTTTTTTTTTACAGGCAAAAGAGCTGAATTCTTTGAGGCATGCCCTGCAAAAGGCCCTTTTCAGGGCTGGTAAGGTAAAAGAGCTTTTCTATTTGTATTTTAGAATAGGGTAGGGCATTTTTTTTATTTTGGGGGGCTTTGTTATTTTATTAGAGGGCTTAGAGTAGGTGTAATTAGCTTAAAATTGTTGTAATCTTTTTCTAATGTTTGTAAATTATTTTTTTATTTTTTGTAACTTAGTTCTTTTTTTATTTTTTGTACTTTAGTTAGTTTATTTATTTGTAGGTATTTTATTTAATTAATTTATTGATAGTGTAGTGTTAGGTTTAATTGTAGGTATTTTATTTAATTAATTTATTGATAGTGTAGTGTTAGGTTTAATTGTAACTTAGGTTAGGATTTATTTTACAGGTAATTTTGTAATTATTTTAACTAGGTAGCTATTAAATAGTTATTAACTATTTAATAGCTATTGTACCTGGTTAAAATAAATACAAAGTTACCTGTAAAATAAATATTAATCCTAAAATAGCTATAATATAATTATAATTTATATTGTAGCTATATTAGGGTTTATTTTACAGGTAAGTATTTAGCTTTAAATAGGAATAATTTATTTAATAAGATTTATTTCGTTAGATAAAAATTATATTTAACTTAGGGGGGTGTTAGGGTTAGGGTTAGACTTAGCTTTAGGGGTTAATAAATTTAATAGAGTAGCGGTGAGGTCCGGTCGGCAGATTAGGGGTTAATAATTGTAGGTAGGTGGCGGCGACGTTGGGGGCGGAAGATTAGGGGTTAATAAATATAATATAGGGGTCGGCGGTGTTAGGGGCAGCAGATTAGGGGTATATAAGTATAACGTAGGTGGCGGCGGTGTGCGGTCGGCAGATTAGGGGTTAAAAAAAATTTATAGAGTGGCGGCGATGTGGGGGGACCTCGGTTTAGGGGTGCATAGATAGTTTATAGGTGTTAGTGTACTTTAGAGCACAGTAGTTAAGAGCTTTATGAACCGGCGTTAGCCCAGAAAACTCTTAACTCCTGGCTTTTTGCTGCGGCTGGAGTCTTGTCGTTAGATTTCTAATGCTCACTTCAGCCAAGACTCTAAATACCGGCGTTAGAAATATCCCATTGAAAAGATAGGATACGCAAATGGCGTAGGGGGATCTGCGGTATGGAAAAGTCGCGGCTGCAAAGTGAGCGTTAGACCCTTTCATGACTGACTCTAAATACCACGGGCGGCCAAAACCAGTTTTGACGGCTAACGCCAAACTCTAAATCTAGGCGTTAGTGTTTTTTATTTAATGCTAGGTTTTTGAATTTTTTGAATTTTAAGTGATTGTTTTTGTAATGTTAGTTTTAATATTTTTTCGTAGTGTTAGTATTTTTTAAAATTGTAATTTAGGTTATTTTATTTTTTAAAATAGTAATGTTATGTTAATTTATAGTTTAATTTTAGTTTTTTTTGTATTTCACAGGTAAGTTTTTATTTATTTAAGGTAGTTATATTGTAAGTTTAATTTAAAGTTAGAGGGTGTTAGTTTTAGGTGTTAATAGTTTAATTTAATGTGTTGTGATGTGGGGGGCCGGTGGTTTAGGGGTTAATAGGTTTATTTTAGTAGTTGCGATGTGGGGGGTCAGCGGTTTAGGGGTTAATAGGTTTATTATAGTAGTTGCGATGTGGGGGGCCGGCAGTTTAGGAGTTAATAGGTTTATTTAGGTTTTAACGATATGGGGCGACAGTTTAGGGGTTAACAGTTTTATTTAGTGTCGGCGATGTCGGGAGCTGCGGATTAGGGGTAAATAGTGTTATTTAGTGTTGGCGATGTCAGGGGTCGGCGGATTAGGGGTTAATGTCTTTATTTAGTGTTGGCGATGTTGGGGGCAGCGGATTAGGGGTTTAATGTTAGGGTGCTAGGTTTTTACATAACTTTTTTTTTCCAATTGACATCAATGGGGAATGCGTTATAGCGATCGCAATTCCACACTCGCAGGTGTTAGGTTTTTTTTCTTTCTCTCCATTGATGTGTATGGGGAAAACGTGCACGAGCAGGTTAATTCAGGCCTTGGCTTTTGTGCGGTATGCAGCTTAACGCACCATATCGCACAACAAAAGAAGGTTTTTGTGAAACTTGCAATGGCAGCGCTATGGAGGGTGCAATACCGCTCATTTATTTGCGTTATTAACACACCGAGTTTAGCGCACAACTTATAATCTTGGTGAATATGAGCAATTTTTAGCACCGTTGCAATATCCATTAAAAGTATAGGGCGCTCTAAGGGGATGTCGTCGATGCTAAACATTCCCTTGCAATTTTTCTTTACCATGGACTTGTAATATGAATTTGCACATTAATCCTAGCGCTGTTCAGCGATATTGATAGCACACCCTGCACTATTAATAGCGCTTACTTGTAATCTAGCCCTAAGTATTTCAAAATCACTGTGATTAATTGCCAGATGCAACACAACCAATGATGTTCCTAAAATGTGACATGCTATAAAGTCAAATCGCCACACATAATGCGGCAATATTTTGCGTGAAACAGAAGCCAGGAAAAATTTTGCATCTTGCAGTATTACATCAGTGGTAAGCAAAGTCACAGCATAACACAAGGTTAAAGTTATGGCTAGGGTTAAAGGTTACAATTAGAACTAGAGTTTTGGCTACAGTTACAACAGCAATTTATTTCTTTTAAATCTATCACATTGTTATAATACCAAAAAATTATGCAAGAGAATCTGCTCTTAAAAAAATCCACATGATTCAATGAATTCATAGAAACCAAACATTAAGCATTTTTTTTAGGTATAAAAGAAAAACAAAATTGTAGTGGAAATAAATCAGGCTTTTTAATTATTGTTGCCTTCACGAAGCTGCTTTTGCTAAGAAAATAAAGCATTAAAACAAAGAAAATATCAAGTGGTTTCAGAATCATCAGCTATGTACATTTCCTACTGGAAATATGTGCGCAACTTGTAATTAGAAGAAAAAATATAACAGCTCATAGTTTCAAACAATATAATTCTGTAGTTCATTTCACGAGCTTATAATTTTGGAACATGTGGTTATAAACGTGTAGGCAATTACCTTTACAGAAATAAATGTGTGGTTTTGTCACTGTTTATTTGTTTTTTGCTGTATTAAACAAAACAGTTTCACATTGCGAATTAAAGTATAAAAATAAACCATATTTTTTAATCACTGTCAACATTTGAACACATTTTTCTTTCATTGCTTGATTGTAAAATGATCTTTTTTACATAAAAAATAAATAAGTCCTGTCTATCCAGTGAAAACCATTTCAAACCCTTTTGTACATTTTTTACATAGGCACTAAGGAATAATATATGATTTAGAAAAAAGATTCTTTGTAATAGATCATTATCTAAAGCTGTCAATATGTGTGCCTATGAAGATTAAAGATTAGATTAAATATTCTAATCAAATATACATGCACTTTTGTCTTTCTCCATTTGGTAAAGTCAACATATTTAGTGCTAGTTTTGATGAATTGGTAGTAGTGGTATTTTTGATTAATTGGTTTTAGTATTTTGGTTACTACAGTGTTCCACAATCTGTGGATTTGTATGTATGTATTTATATATATATATATATATATATATACACACACACCCATACATACACACACACTGTGGAACACTGAAGTCATCAACATACTAAAACCAATTCACCAAGAGTTAGTTACAGCATTTGGCCAAATGGTGATAGGCCCAGAACCACATCAAGGTTTCTCCCCCCCCCCCCCCCCCCCCACCAATTTGGGTCCTTAACCTTCAGCCATACAGTTTTTAATCTAGCTGTGTGCTTGCAGGAGAATGCCAGGCTTTCTATGTGTTATATATATAGTGTATATACTGATAAGCCACAACATTAAAACCACTGACAGGTGAAGTGAATAACATTGATTAGTGTCTATAAGTGCAAAAACACAATCACCAAAAATAATGAATATTTTTTAAAAACAGCAAAAAGTCCAATTGGCAAGAAAGGGAATAGTGTACAGCGCCAGAAGAATATACATACAAGCTCACTTAGATCTAAACGATTACCTAACTTAATTGATTAAAAATGAGTGTTAAAGGAGCGCCAAGAATTGGCTTAAGTGTGAAAGGTTAAAAAGATATACTTATTTATTCAACAACAAAGTTATGCATAGAAATTAAAAGTAAAGAATGCAATCTGAAGTATATTATGTTAATAAAAAAATAATGGTTTTAATGACCAGTGATCACTTGGTATGTGAAAATCACCCAAATAGGGTGTGTGCACAAAAAAGAATAGTGCTGTGTGAGCACCAATAGAAATCTGTAGAGATATATACAGATAAAAAAATATATAGAGTCCCAGAATTTTGACTCCCACTTGCCCATATATAGATTTGCATAGCTAGGTGCAAAATTGGTCCCCATCAAAGTCTTAAAGAGTCGTTTGTAGAAATTTCAGTTAAAATTGAAATAGTTGTGCTTTAAGATGTATTCTATTCCCTTTAGTATAAAATCTTTCTGGATAGAAGGCATATTGGGGTCTTTATTTAAGAAAAATTCTACAGCTGCTATGCCTTCTTGGTGGGGTATGTCGTATACATACCTCTCTAGTCTAAGGGCTGTCACTAAATGAGTGTTTAGCAACAGATGTATATGTATGATTCTCGCAAAAGAAGATAAAAATGAGATGCTTGTAAGAATTATTCTTAATATGGTTTAATTTCGCCTTGGTTAGACAAAACCCTAACTATAGACAAATATTTAATCTGGGTTATCTAACAGATTACATTAATACTCATATTTATCAAATATTAGTTGACATAAACTATTTATTAATCACAGCAAGATTAATTACATACCTTGAGATCTGAAGGCAGAAGATAACAATAGCTTCATACAAAGGCAAAGCTTATATACACATTTTAAGCCAATGAAATCAAAGCATACCATAAATGAAAATGCTATCTTTGTATATTTTAACTTCCTTAAAAGACTTTATAATTTTGGCTGACATATAGAAAATACTATTTTAACTTGTTCATGCGCAGTGCATTAGAGTGTTAATAATACTATGTGTCTAGCTAGCAGTATAGGTGTTTTGATTGACAACAGCAACTGAATGTAAATGTCACAGTTTTAAATACATTGTCTTTAAAACACTATTTAACCCATTACTAACTAAACTGACTAATCCTTTCTAAGTTAATTTAATTTATAACTTTTCCATATTCTATATCTTAATTTATATCTAAATGTTTTATCTATGAATAACATATTTAATGTGTAATTCTTCTTTGAAATTGTATATTTTCCTAATCATGATTTTATAATTTATTCTAATCATGATTTTATAACTCCACAGGGTATACAGGTATAAAGGGAGGTTACGTCGCACATAACTAAAATGTATTCTTTCTCCCATAGGGTATTGTTAAGGATATTTGTGACTTTGGTGGAGTCTCTTATATAGACGGGTAATTGTGTGACATATTTTTTAAGGTGTTTATCGATGTATTTAGACAAATTGCTTGAGATAAACTCTATCCCCGAGATTATAGGTCTACCGGGAGGTTGAGTTAGGGATTTGTGAATTATAGGTAATTGGTAGAATATAGGTATTTTAGGATGATTAATATTTTAATATCTATATATCTTTATCATTAATGATATTTGTATTCTTTGCTTCTAGTAGAAGCTTATCTAACTCTTATTTAAAAGGATTAGTTGGATCGAATCTGAGTTGTTCATACGTGTAGCCATCATTAAGAATTCGGAGTGATTCTTTAATATAATCATCTTTGTTAAGAATCACCAGACCTCCACCTTTATCGGCAGGTTTGATGATGATATTTTTATCTGTTTCCAGATTCCTTATGGTTTCAGTTTGTTTTTTTGGTAGGTTGTGTTGTCTATTGATGGACCTTTAAATCCCATAGGAAACTTGGGTTTCAAGTCGGTATGGATAAATTGATCACCTATTTTGGGTATGATTTTAACTTGGCTGTTTTTAAGAGGGGATCTGAGGAATAATCTCTTGAGAGTTAGTTTTCTCACCAGTTCCTTAGCACTTAGATATGTCTTAAATTTGTTTAATTTGGACGAGGGTGCAAAAGATAGGCCTAGACCCAAAACCTCTCTTTCTTTTATTGAAAGTTCTAAACTGCTCATATTGAAAATACCTATATTGGTATTTAAGGAATCTTTTTAGAACTAGATGTTAAATTAGAGTCTGAGGTATTAAAGATGGCTGGCTCTGTATTGTTATCTTTATTTTTAGTTCTGGTTCTTACCTCTTTCCTCCCCTTCTTCCTCTATGAACCTTCTTTTTTGTATGGTTTCTAATAGTCCACTTTTTCTTTTTGTTAATCTGCTGGGGACTATGATTGAACCATCCCCTAAAAAGGGGAATCTGAAAGAAGTGTTTTCATCCCTAAGGTGTTTAGCTGTATTGTTTTGGTTATTTTGAAGGTTATCGTCATCAAGTACTCTATATCTATTTGGAGTGGCTCTATAGGAGTCCTCCCAATTAGTATATTTATATCTTTGTGTCCCCTGTTGTCTCCAGTTGGGGTTATAGGAATAATTAGACCGATCATTTTCATAGTTCTCTGCGTTATTCCAAATATATTGTCTCCTTCTAGGGTAATAAGGGGCTGCATAATCCTTGTTAGTCTCATATCTGTTAGTGTGAGACCCATAATAGTTTTTATTATGTTTATGGTGTATCCTTTGTAGGTGGTATTGTTGTGGACCAGAGTATACTGGAGGGGAATATTGGTTGGAATGTGATGTGGGGTGTTGGTTCCTTCAGCAGGTGTTGGGGGTATTCTGAATTTTTAAAAGTCCCACGGTTATCTCTATTGTTTACATGTCTGGTGTTATTGGTTTCATTCTCTTCCCAATTGACATGTCTGTTATTTGATCTATGTATATGATTGGCCATTTGCCAATTGTCATCTAAACTTACATTCTTGCTTTGTAAATAAAGATACCAAGAGAATGAAGAAAATTTGATAATAAGAGTAAATTAGAAAGTTGCTTAAAATTGTATGCTCTATCTGAATCACAAAAGAAAAAAATTGGGTTCAGTGTCCCTTTAAGTGTATTCTCTCTATATTTAATAATGAGTCTCATTACATTTTCGGATGCTTCATGTGTGATTAGTGTCCATTCATCTGAAAATTTAGTAGTAGTGTTTGTGAATGCACATTCCTTATTGATGGCTAGTCCTTTAGGAACTAAGTTTAACTCTAAACACTTTTTGAGGAATGATACTTCTATATTAAAATACAAAAATGGGGTTTGTAGTTACCAAGCGCTCAGACGTGAATGCCTGTGCACAAAAGGCCTCCTAACTAGCCAAAGAAAGGTGAGAAGTAAAATTGATGTGTGTACAGCGCCTATGGCCAAGGGTATGGATAGTCAGAAAAAATGTGTTGTCTGACAGGTAATGTCAAAGAGTATTTATTAAAAATATTTATTAAAAATATGTCAAAGAGTATTTATTAAAAATAATGTCAAAGAGTGTTCTGTTCATGGATCCATGATAATGATATACATAAAAACTTAAATACTTGATTGTAAATACTTGATTGTAAATGTGGATTAGAATTAATATATTGAACCCAATAAATAATCTAAAATGGTAGCATTCACAATAAAAAATTGCACTGTTATCTGCACATGACTCTAGTCGCAAGAGCACTTGAGAAAACTTGAGAAACTTCAAGATGTTTCACATATGTGGTAATAACATAAATTGCAACAGTGAAATACAACAATGAAAAGTCAAGTGGGTATGAGTTGGCAAATCGTGCGGTCAGTGGTCAATAAAAAAGTAGGGGTATCAACCTTAATACACAAATAAATGGAAATAGTGCCCAAATAAATTAATGTGACAAATATTCAAACAGTACAATGGGTGGAACAAATGTTCATAAAAACAGAAAAAATAACAACAAAAATAGGAAACATCAAGATGCAAAAAGCAAAAAATCAAAAAGCAAAAAATAGTCCAGTGCATATAAAAACAAAAATGAAATCCAATAACAATAAAAATTCAAAATGTGGAACCTGTATACTTGATAGAGGTAATCCTCAAGAGAACCTGAGGGTCTTTAGAACTCCATGTCCAATTGCCAGTCTTGATAAAGGCCTTAGTAAAGGGCCGAAACGCGTTGACCCACCGGTAAGCACTACTCTTTTTAACTTTCAATTTTTGGACATATTACACTATTTTATGATCCTTTACAGGGACTATTTCTAAGGACAAGCAATTGGACATGGAGTTCTAAAGACCCCCAGGTTCTCTTGAGGATAACCTCTATCAAGTATACAGGTTCCACATTTTGAAGTTTTTATGGTTATTGGATTTCATTTTTGTTTTTATGTGCACTGGACTATTTTTTGCTTTTTGCATCTTGATGTTTCCTATTTTTGTTGTTATTTTTTCTGTTTTTTATGAACATTTGTTCCACCCATTGTACTTTTTGAATATTTGTCACATTAATTTATTTGGGCACTATTTCCATTTATTTGTGTATTATGGTTGATACCCCTACTTTTTCATTGACCACTAACCGCACGATTCGCCAACTCATACCCGCTTGACTTTTCATTGTTGTATTTCACTGTTGCAATTTATGTTATTACCACATATGTGAAACATCTTGAAGTTTCTCAAGTTTTCTCAAGGGCTCTTGCGACTAGAGTCATGTGCATATAACAGTGCAATTTTTTATTGTGAATGCTACCATTTTAGATTATTTATTGGGTTCAATATATTAATTCTAATCCACATTTACAATCAAGTATTTAAGTTTTTATGTATATCATTATCATGGATCCATGAACAGAACACTCTTTGACATTATTTTTAATAAATACTCTTTGACATATTTTTAATAAATATTTTTAATAAATACTCTTTGACATTACCTGTCAGACAACACATTTTTTCTGACTATCCATACCCTTGGCCATAGGCGCTGTACACACATCCATTTTACTTCTCACCATACTTCTATATTAAATCTTGTTTCTTTTGTCAATAATTTTCTAGATTTAAAAAGACAGTGTTAATGTCTATAATTTGGTTATTATTACTGTTCTCTTGCCCTAAGGCAGTGAAAATAACTGAACTTAAATCTTTCCTAAAATTTCTGAGAGAGGGATTAGCCTCATTCATAGTGGACATCTGCATAAAAAGAAAGGAAAAAGGAAGAAAGGGGAATATAGAAATGCTCTCACGGCTGCTATAATACTACTGTTAGGAAAAACCTAAGTTTACAAGAAAGGGAATAGTGTACAGTGTCAGAAGAGTATACACACAAGCTCACTTAGATCTAAACGATTACCTAACTTAATTGATAAAAAATGTGCAAAAGGAGTGTTAAAGGAGCGCTGAGAATTGGCTTAAGTGTGAAAGGTTAAAAAGATATACTTATTTATTCAATAACAAAGTTATACATAGAATTTAAAAGTAAAAAATGCAATCTGAAGTATATTTTGTTAATAAAAGAATAATGGTTTTAATGACCAGTGATCACTTGGTATGTGAAAAATCACCCAAATAGGGTGTATATATATATATACATAATCTTCAATATAACAGGAAACCAGCCAGGATTTTTTTAAAAACAGGGGTCAAAATTTTTTGACGTTTCGGGGGGAAAACTTCCCCTTCCTCAGAACATAAAGTGTACAAGCACACTGCACCTTAAATGAGCAAACAAATACAAAAACACCTCCCACTTCCTGTTCAGAAAGAGCGCCAAAAACACACTACTTCCGGTTTAACATGCATGACCCAGAAGTGCTTAATCGAATTACTCCAGTGTACATATCCTAATAACAGTAGTGCCATAAAAGTAATAAAATAAATGCCCACACACTATGTATACATTCTGTTTCTCTTATTGTGTCCTTAACATATTATAACATTCTGATCACATATAAAGCTCGTAAACCTTAGTGTGCATCATGACGATGTGTGTATATCCACACCCGGAAGTTACACAATCACTTTCAGTATGCCGTGACTAACGTTCTCTGTGCCTTACTTCTAATTAACATGTTGATCAAATGTGGTGCCTTACTGTGATCTAGTCTATGTGTCAATAGGGTCATAATCCTCGTAAAAGACCAAGGCCTAGATTTGGAGTTTGGCGTTAGCCGTGAAAACCAGCGTTAGAGGCTCCTAACGCTGGTTTTAGGCTACCTCCGGTATTTGGAGTCACTCAAAAAAGGGTCTAACGTTCACTTTTCAGCCGCGACTTTTCCTTACCGCAGATCCCCTTACGTAAATTGCGTATCCTATCTTTTCAATGGGATTTTTCTAACTCCGGTATTTAGAGTCGTGTCTGAAGTGAGCGTTAGACATCTAACGACAAAACTCCAGCCGCAGGAAAAAAGTCAGTAGTTAAGAGCTTTCTGGGCTAACGCCGGTTTATAAAGCTCTTAACTACTGTGCTCTAAAGTACACTAACACCCATAAACTACCTATGTACCCCTGAACCGAGGTCCCCCCACATCGCCGCCACTTGATTCAATTTTTTTAACCCCTAATCTGCCGACCGCCACCTACGTTATCCTTATGTCCCCCTAATCTGCTGCCCCTAACACCGCCGACCCCTATATTATATTTATTAACCCCTAATCTGCCCCCCTCAACGTCGCCTCCACCTGCCTACACTTATTAACCCCTAATCTGCCAAGCGGACCGCACCGCTACTATAATAAAGTTATTAACCCCTAATCCGCCTCACTAACCCTATAATAAATAGTATTAACCCCTAATCTGCCCTCCCTAACATCGCCGACACCTAACTTCAATTATTAACCCCTAATCTGCCGACCGGAGCTCACCGCTATTCTAATAAATGTATTAACCCCTAAAGCTAAGTCTAACCCTAACACTAACACCCCCCTAAGTTAAATATAATTTTAATCTAACAAAATTAATTAACTCTTATTAAATAAATTATTCCTATTTAAAGATAAATACTTACCTGTAAAATAAATCCTAATATAGCTACAATATAAATTATAATTATATTGTAGCTATTTTAGGATTAATATTTATTTTACAGGCAACTTTGTAATTATTTTAACCAGGTACAATAGCTATTAAATAGTTAAGAACTATTTAATAGCTACCTAGTTAAAATAATTACAAAATTACCTGTAAAATAAATCCTAACCTAAGTTACAATTAAACCTAACACTATACTATCATTAAATTAATTAAATAAAATACCTATAATTACCTACAATTAAACCTAACACTACACTATCAATACATTAATTAAATACAATATCTACAAATAACTACAATGAAATAAACTAACTAAAGTACAAAAATCAGCCAATCAGATTGAGCTCGCATTCTATTGGCTGATCGGAACAGCCAATAGAATGCGAGCTCAATCTGATTGGCTGATTGGATCAGCCAATCGGATTGAACTTGATTCTGATTGGCTGATTCCATCAGCCAATCAGAATATTCCTACCTTAATTCCGATTGGCTGATAGAATCCTATCAGCCAATCGGAATTCGAGGGACGCCATCTTGGATGAAGTCCTTTAAAGGAACCGTCATTCTTCAGTTGGACGTCGCCGGAAGAAGATGGGTCCGCGGTGGAGGTCTTCAGGATGGAGCCGGTCGTCATCGGATGAAGATAGAAGATGCCGCTTGGATCCAGATGGTTGCCGGTCCGGATCGCCTCTTCTTCCCGGATAGGATGAAGACTTTGGACCCTCTTCTGGACTTCTTCAGTGGATGTCTAGCCCCCGCTTGGGTTGGATGAAGATATCGGAGCCAGGACGGATCGGTGATACCCGGTGAGGTGAAGACAAGGTAGGATGATCTTCAGGGGCTTAGTGTTAGGTTTATTTAAGGGGGATTTGGGTTAGATTAGGGGTATGTGGGTGGTGGGTTGTAATGTTGGGGGGGGTATTGTATGTTTTTTTTTACAGGCAAAAGAGCTGAACTTCTTGGGGCATGCCCCGCAAAGGGCCCTGTTCAGGGCTGGTAAGGTAAAAGAGCTTTGAACTTTAGTAATTTAGAATAGGGTAGGGCATTTTTTATTTTGGGGGTCTTTGTTATTTTATTAGGGGGCTTAGAGTAGGTGTAATTAGTTTAAAATTGTTGTAATTTTTTTCTTATGTTTGTAAATATTTTATTATTTTTTGTAACTTAATTCTTTTTTATTTTTTGTACTTTAGTTAGTTTATTTCATTGTAGTTATTTGTAGGAATTGTATTTAATTTATTTATTGATAGTGTAGTGTTAGGTTTAATTGTAGGTAATTGTAGGTATTTTATTTAATTAATTTAATGATAGTATAGTGTTAGGTTTAATTGTAACTTAGGTTAGGATTTATTTTACAGGTAATTTTGTAATTATTTTAACTAGGTAACTATTAAATAGTTCTTAACTATTTAATAGCTATTGTACATGGTTAAAATAATTACAAAGTTGCCTGTCAAATAAATATTAATCCTAAAATAGCTATAATATAATTATAATTTATATTGTAGCTATATTAGGATTTATTTTACAGGTAAGTATTTAGCTTTAAATAGGAATAATTTATTTAATAAGAGATAATTAATTTCGTTAGATGTAAATTATATTTAACTTAGGGGGGGGTGTTAGTGTTAGGGTTAGACTTAGCTTTAGGGGTTAATACATTTATTAGAATAGCGGTGAGCTCCAGTCGGCAGATTAGGGGTTAATAATTGAAGTTAGGTGTCGGCGATGTTAGGCAGGGCAGATTAGGGGTTAATACTATTTATTATAGGGTTAGTGAGGCGGATTAGGGGTTAATAACTTTATTATAGTAGCGCTCAGGTCCGCTCGGCAGATTAGGAGTTAATAAGTGTAGGCAGGTGGAGGCGACGTTGTGGGGGGCAGATTAGGGGTTAATAAATATAATATAGGGGTCGGCGATGTTAGGGCAGCAGATTAGGGGTACATAGGGATAACGTAGGTTGCGGTGGTTTACGGAGCGGCAGATTAGGGGTTAATAATAATATGCAGGGGTCAGCGATAGCGGGGGCGGCAGATTAGGGGTTAATAAGTGTAAGGTTAGGGGTGTTTAGTACATGTTAGAGTGTTAGGTGCAGACGTAGGAAGTGTTTCCGCATAGCAAACAATGGGGCTGCGTTAGGAGCTGAACGCGGCTTTTTTGCAGGTGTTAGGTTTTTTTTCTGCTCAAACAGCCCCATTGTTTTCTATGGGAGAATCGTGCACGAGCACGTTTTTGAGGCTGGCCGCTTGCGTAAGCAACTCTGGTATCGAGAGTTGAAGCTGCGTTAAATATGCTCTACGCTCCTTTTTTGGAGCCTAACGCATCCTTTATGTGGACTCTCAATACCAGAGTTATTTTTATGGTGCGGCCAGAAAAAAGCCGGCGTTAGCTACGCGGGTCGTTACCGACAAAACTCCAAATCTAGGCCCAAGCTTGCATTGTTGATGCCTACCTCCGTGTTCACCTACGCTTACGTGTCCTGTGACCGCCACCGGAAGTTACATCACTCATTGCTCGTATTACAATGTTAAGCATGTCAAGTAGTGTAAATTTTGTATATCATAGCCTGAACAGGTACCTTACATTTTACTCATATAAATAGGGTGTTTAACAGCAACCATAGTGATAAAAATAAAAAACCACATTTGATCAACATGTTAATTAGAAGTAAGGCACAGAGAACGTTAGTCATGGCATACCGGAAGTGAATGTGTAACTTCCGGGTGTGGATATACACACATCGTCATGATGCACACTAAGGTTTACGAGGTTTATATGTGATCAGAATGTTATAATATGTTAAGGACACAATAAGAGACACAGAATGTATACATAGTGTGTGGGCATTTATTTTATTACTTTTATGGCACTATTGTTATTATGATATGTACACTGGAGTAATTTGATTAAGCACTTCCGGGTCATGCATGTTAAACCGGAAGTAGTGTGTTTTTGGCGCTCTTTCTGAACAGGAAGTGGGAGGTGTTTTTGTATTTGTTTGCTCATTTAAGGTGCAGTGTGCTTGTACACTTTATGTTCTGAGGAAGGGGAGGTTTACTCCCCGAAACGTCAATAAATTTTGACCCCTGTTTTTAAAAAAATCCTGGCTGGTTTCCTGTTATATTGAAGATTGTTTACTACACAGAACCTTCAGGTGGTTGGCTCATGGAGGGCGGATTCACATTGTGTGTTATATATATATATATATATATATATATATATATATATATATATATATATATATATATAAAATGAAATAAAAATAAATATGAAAATGTTGTTGTCAGCAAATTTTGATTTAGTTTTAGTCATAGTCTTTTGACTAAAATGCCATTTTAGTTTTAGTCATATTTTAGTCATCAGAATTTCTTTAGTTTTATACTCATTTTAGTCTAGTTTTAGTCGACGAAATTAACACTGCTGCCAGCTCTAGAGGTTGGATTATTATTTATAGGGCTCTGAGCCTATTAGAATAGGAGTGCGGGTTTTTGGAACACTCTTCTAGCTATTTTTGAAACTCTATTTTTTCATTTTTTATATTTTTTTTATTTCATCATATATATATTTTTTTTATCTGAATATATCTCTACAGATATTTCTATTGGTGCTCACACAGCACAATTCTTTTTTGTACACACACCCTATTTGGGTAATTTTTCACATACCAAGTGATCACTGGTCATTAAAACCATTATTCTGGGGGGACTTCCGGGCAGCGGCCATCTTAGGTCGCATATTTTGAGCTGCTCCTATCGTCTGAGAATTTTTATTAAATTAACCTACAATATTGGGAACCAAGAGGGTTCGGGACCTCAGAACCGAACGTATATCAGAAGTCTGCTTTGATTAAGCCCTTTATTGTTTTATCACGCAGCCCCAATATACCGGGATCTATTTTGTGGCCTCCGCCTCCATTAACCCCCCCAGCAGGAACTTGGGAACCCCTGCTGTACCGCAGTCTTTGGAATAAGCTGCAATCTCCCGACTAAGCATGGAAGAGATCTATGTGGCAATACAGACTTGGATGACTGACTTTGAGGATATGATGTGCGCTAAATTGGACTGCCTTATCTACTCCATGGGACGCACTCATGAGCAGATGGGGATAACTGAGTCTCACGAAAGCCCTCATACAGAAATGGAAGAATCGGAGGCTATACAAGTAAAAGAGATTCCAACCTCAGATGTTTGTGCACAGCGGCATACCGGGGGGGGGTGCAGACAAGAAGAAGATACCAGGGAGCAAGAGAGAGGTGAACGCAGAACACTCCCAATGTTGTGGTAATGTGCTGGAGGACTGGGACCCGCATGCTGCTACAGATATGCAGGTCAGTGTGAAGCAGGGACCCTGTGCAAGCTCCCTGTCTGCTCTGGTCCCTAGCCGGGGAGATGCGGCCGGCTCTCTGGTGGGGGATAGAAGCGAGAAGCCATTGCTCTGCCAGGGCCCTGGATTGCCAGAGGGTCTCGGAGTCAGATCGGTGTCGGATACCTCTTGGAGTGCGGTGAGACTTTGTAGACCTCCGGGCAGGATAATTACGAGTCCCTACAACAGGCAAGGTGTGGGCTAGGTTGCCGAAACGCCTCATGGAGGATTACAGATTTAGTGCCCTCATAGGACTTTGCTATTAGGATATCCTGGTCAAATTAAGTATCTACAAGGACCCGTGGAATGGAAATATGAGACTGTTATAATGTCCCCACTATTAGCTAGGTCACCTATTTATAAATCTACACTATGCTGGAGAGACATTCTCAGTGACATTTTCAATATAGAACATAAGTTAGGCCTCCACAAAATTCTTGGGTGCACCCCACTGCAGCGTATTATATTATGCATAGAGCCTGATAGCCAACTAGGTAGTTCTTAAGGTGGATTGTTAGTTTTATTAACTTTACTGCCCATTTGTTTAGGCTATATGTGAGCTCAAATTATACAAACATGATCGCTACCATTGTCACAATGAATAGAGTCTAGCGATATTATGTTGTGCTCTGTGAGGGGGTGCACATCTAAGTATGTGTTCAGTTGGTTTTCTCCTTTTTTTAATATGTGTTTAGCTAATATTCCTATAATGCAAATAGTCAGACAGTTATTTGTTCCACTATAAGAGGGATAGAATTGTACTGAACATAAAACAATTTTGAAGGGGTTGAGTGGGGTCTATATTTGTATAATTCTAAATATGCAGAACTTCTGGATCATTGTGGGAAATGATTTCAGTGTGGAATCTAGTCTGTCTTTCTTTAGAGCTCTGCCGCTGTTTCTATATTACAGTCATATTCAGCTGCCTATTATATACACTACTACCTGGTCCCATTCCTCACCTAGGCACACAACTGTCATTTTCATACTAGATGTCACTAATTAATTTTAGATCACTCAGTCCCCAGGCTTATATGTTATTCTATTCTGCTAATTGTGTATGAATAGGTTGGCCGATCAGTATAAGTTGTTAATTCATGTTAAATATATAGGTCCAAAAGTGACTTCTTTAATTTTTTCTCGTTCTGTTACATTTACCAGGGACAAGTTCAAGCCTATATATGCTATGACCTGGTCACTGACAGTGGGCTAATTCTAAGTTGACTGTCTTACCCTATGTTAACAGTCCTTAAAGAGAAATGGTGGTCATATATGCTATAGAAATTAGTAGATAAAGTCTACCTCATGGTAGAGAATAAGATGCTTATTATTATTGCCCATGTGTAGAGTCTACTGACTGTTATGTTAGGTTACTTGCTACTGCTAAGAGGTTAATGGTTTGATACCCCACATAACTATATAGTAATCTATCCGCAGACTTAGGTACGGGGCCTCTGAGTGGAGTCTCGGGTCTCACAGAATCTATCAATTTTCGTGGGTACGCCACTTAATTTATATTTTGACAAGAGGGTTATAGCTGTAACCTCAGAAGCTAATGGGCACAATTTAATCTCTTTGGGTATATTTAGTTGCATTTATGGTATGGACATATAAGACCTAATTCTTTAATTAGAGAGCTCTGTTACGAAATCTAGGTCGAATGATGATCACTTGTCATGTTACTTTTTCATGTCCATGTTTCCATGTTAATGTAGAAAAAGAGGTGCCGCACACGGCCCACTGTAACTCCTGTTGTGCAGGATCTCATACCGCTTACAGTTCTATGACATGCATGCGAAACACAGGATTTGATGTATGTATTTAGGCATGTTGCCGTGACACTGTCTGATGTTATTTGTATTTCATTGTTACCTCAATAAAAACTATTTTAAAAAAAAAAAAAAAAAAAAAAAAAAACATTATTCTTTTATTAACATAATATACTTCAGATTGCATTTTTTTACTTTTAATTTCTATGTATAACTTTGTTGTTGAATAAATAAGTATATGTTTTAACCTTTAACACTTAAGCCAATTCTTGGCGCTCCTTTAACACTCCTTTTGCACATAAAATCCAATTGGCTCACATGTAATTATAAGCACTGAAATAGTGCCATCCAGTACTATTATAGACCAATTAAGTCTACTTTAACAACAGTCCCGAATATGCAGTTAAATCTGCACACAGGCATCACTAATTGCTTGCAGCTCTTTGGTTGCAATGCAAACAATTGGGGGATGCTTGAGCTCTGTGAGTCAGGAGCCTAATGGAAAATAACTATACTACACATGATATAGGTGGTGCATACACATATGGGCTAACCTAATTTAGCATTAAATACCTAAAGAGGTAAAAGTGTCATATAGGATCATAACCATATAGCAGGGATTAACTCTTAGAGGTTGGATTCCGTACTCCAGCCATATGCTAAGTCGCAGTTGAGCCACCTTCAGGACACCTCGCATTTGCTGCTCTCCCTGGAGTAGGTGGTATGGCAACAAGGCTATGCCTGGATGGTAATCGATATAACATCCCTCTATACATCCATCCCTCAGAACCTAGGTATAAAGGCTGTTGAATTTTTTATGCAAAGAGATTCTTCTTTGGAAAAAGTTAAAATTCAGTATATTTGTGAGGTGCTCAGATTTAGTTTGTCACACAATTATTTTATGTTTAATAATGAGTATTTTCTCCAAACATGCGGCACCGCGATAGTTGCAAAATTTGTGCCATCATTTGCAAACATATTTGTGGCATGGTGGGAGCAACAATACATATATACCCTTGATAATCCTTGGTGTGAGGACATAGCACTTTTGTGCATTGTATAGATGGTCTGCTCTTCATTGTTAAAAAAACAGTAAATGACAAATTATTTTTGGAATCTTTGACCTTTTGTAATGACAATGAACTAGGTCTAAAATTTACTGGTGAATACATTGGAGAGCAGGTAAACTATTTGGATCTTACCCTTCAGATTGCTGACAAGAACATTGTCACTAAAACCTTCAGAAAACATACAGCAGGCAACACCATACTGCATGCGAAATACCAACATCCAGAACATCTTGTTCAGTCTATCCCTAAGTCTCAATTTCTGAGACTCAGAAGAAATACAGATGCTGTCTATGAACAACAGTCCATTGAACTTAGAGATAGACTGATCAAAAAAGGCTATAAATTTCATAGATTAGAAGAATGCAGAAATGCAGTTAAAACACAAGCACCTAGATTACAAGTTTTGCGTTCGTGTTTCAACGCTGAAAAAATGTCAATTTCCGCGTTAAAGCAGCACCGCAGCCATTACAAGTCTTGTAGGTATAGTTGTACCGCAAGCCTTTTAGCCTGTACTGCAACGTCAGTCCCGCACATGTAAAAATGAAAATTCAGAGAAGTTATTCATGAAACATGTATTGTGATACATAACATATTTTCTTAGCATGGATTCCATACCAACTCAAATATCACCCAACATTTTTACTATGAAGAAATTCAGGCACATAACATTTCCTTGGGATATGTCAGTAGGGAATGTTTTTTGTCATGGATGCATTTTGTTCAGTCTATCATCACACCACACTATAAAAGGGTAAATCATTTTTATTAAGGGGTACACTGTGAGTGCAAGATAATGGATGTTAAGCTAAGGGGGAGGTTAAGAGAGAAAGAAAGAGAGAGAGGGGAAAAAAGGTAGAGTATGACTAAGTAGGGACATAATTCAATCAGAATGTCCCTGTAGAAAGTTCCGCAGGAGACCTACTAGTTCTGCCCCAAACCTCCCCCTGGACACTGCCTCCATTGGCTCGATATGTAATAGTATTGACAGCACCTGGCCCCACCTTGGGCCCTTGCGTTGGCGCCATGCCCTGGAAATTGCCAATTTGACCGCCATGGAGACATATACACATAGCTGTCTAATATGACGGGGAAATTTGTTGGGTTGCAAATGGAAGAGCACCAATTGGGGACATTTCTGGCCTTCTACACCCAGGCTTTTATAGCAGTGAAAGGCTCTGGACCAAACTCGTTGAATTTTAGAGCATTCCCACCACATGTGCAGGGGGGTACCGATTTTGCCACAGTCCCTCCAGCACAGGGGGGAGTTTCTATCTGAGATTTGAAATAGTCATAATGGTGTATAATGCCACTGAGTTAGAACTTTAAAGTGAAGTTTGTATAAGGTGGTGCAATGCACTGACTTCGTTGTGAATATGGTTGCCAGTGGTCCTTTGTTGCTTCAAATTTCAAAGATCTTTCCCAGTTTTTAATATAGGCATTTTTATAAAAGGGGGGTGAATTTATGATGTCTGAATATGCTAGGGAGAATATTTTCATAGGTAATTTCCCAGTCACCCAACGGGATTCCTATGCAGTTAGTTGTCTTAAAGGGGCGGTTAGAAAGCCGCAGGATTTCAGAAAGTTTTTGAGCGTGAAGAAATCAAATTTTAACAATGGAGTTGGGGAGAATTTGTTTTGTAACTACATATCCTTGAGTATAGAGCCCTCTAGGGATAGGTGTCTTATTTGTGTAATGCCTAGGGCTGACCATGCAGTTTGGTGTTAGTCTGAGATAGCTTGAAGTAAACCTGAAATGTGATGAATCGGAGAAGGGTGTGGTGATATTCTACTCCCATGTCGAATTTTATCCCACAATTTGAGGATGGATGAAATGATATAGTTTAGTGAGAGATCTGTACCCGTGGGTGTTTTGGTATCCAAATGTGGTCCCTAAGTGTGATTCCCTTTGGGAGTGAGGCTTGTTCAATTTCAGCCCACCTACTGGTAGGGGAAGTCTCACCCCAGGCTGATATGTGTGCTAAGCGAGATGCTTCATGATAGGTAAGCAAGTTGGGCATCGCTGCCCCACCTGCATACACAAGGGTGGATAGAATTTTCTTAGCCACTCTTGAGCGTTTATGATTCCATACAAATTCCTTAAGTAGTTTATGGAATTGCGTAATAATGGATTTAGGTATAGGAATTGTCAAGCATCGGAAAAGGTAGGTCAACTTTGGCAAGAGGTTCATCTTAATAGCAGCCACCCTGCCCCACCATGATAAGTTTGGTGAATTACACCGGGTTATATATTCTTTAAATTTACTTAGCAATGGGTCAAAATTAGATGAAATGATTGTGGATATCTTGTGAGATAGGGTTACCCCTAGGTGTCTTAGAGCAGTAGTGGACCAGTCAAAGGGAAACTGCTGTTTTAATAGGAGAAGCTCCGGGTCTGGAATATTTAGGGCAAAAGCCACAGATTAGTGTAATTGAGTTTGTAATAACTAATCTTAGGAAATTCTTCAATCAGTGAAAACAGTTTTGGGAGCGATTTAAGAGGATCAGAGACTAAGACTGTCAAATCATCCACGAAGAGTGCTACCTTCTGTATAGTATTATGGAGCTGTATCCCTGTGATGTCCGGCGAACTTCTAATAGCCGCTGCCAGAGGCTCCATCACAAGAGCAAAACAGAGTGGGGATAATAGACACCCTTGACGGATGCCATTAAAAATTTGGAACTGAGGTGAGCAAATGTCGATCCCTCTCACCATAGCAGAGGGTACAGAATACAATGCCATAATTTGAGTGCTGAACTTAGACGAAAACACGAAGTGACCCAGAACCTCTCTCATGTATAGCCAGTCGACTCGGTCAAATGCTTTCTCAGCGTCCAAAGAAATAACTACGCACTGATGAGCGAGCCGACTGGCTTCTAGGAACACATTTAACATTCTCCTTGTGTTATCTGGGCCCTGTCGTCCTAACGTGAAGCTAACCTGAGGTTTAAACAGAATCATTCCACCAGGTATGAAATGATTCTGTTTAAACGGTTTGCAAGGAGCTTCGCATATAATATGTCGTCTATATTTAGAAGGTAAATGGACCTAAATGGTTTGGGTAAGGTGATTATGGAAGCTTGCAAGAATTCTTCTGGGAAGAGTTCCTTATTTCCCGCCAAACTAAAGACCCGAAGTAGTATGGGCACGAGTTGCGGACTAAAAGCTTTGTAAAAAGTATCAGTGTACCCGTTTGGACCTGGGGATTTCCTCTCTTTTAGTTTTGATATGGCCTTTGCAATCTCCTCCTCAGTAAACGGGTATCTAACGATTCTATATGTGCAGGGGTCAGCTTTTTCAGGGGTAAAGGTGCCAAAAAGGCACGTATAAGATCAGGGGTTGGAATTGCCTGTTCACTAGTGGTAGGCAGGTTATATAGCTGGGAATAATAATTAGCAAATGTAGCACCTATATTCTTTGGGTTAGTGACCATGTGTCCTTTAGTGTGCAGAGCAGATATCCTGGCTTGAGCAACCCTCTCACGTAAATGACGTGCAAGAAGATAATCCGGTTTATTGCTTTTAGAGTAAAAGAGGCATTTGGTTTCCCTAAATTTATCCTGAACTTTCTGATTCTCCATGACCTGAAGTTTTTTTCTAGTAGATAGGATTGGCCTGAAGTTTAATAAAAAGCCCTCTGAGAAAGGCTTTCAATGCCCCCCAATGGCAAAAATCATCAACATCCCCTTTGTCATTAGACTGGAGAAAATGCTGAATCTCTTTAGTTATATTGTCAATGGCACCAGGAATCTAAAGTAAAGAGTCCCGCAGGCGCCAGGGTGGTCTGGGGGTGGGAGACAATAAACCAGACATACGAATAATCACCGGGTCGTGAACTGACCAAGACACATTTCCCAGTGTTGAGTTTTGTATTTTATCAAGCAGCCCTGGATTACAGAAAAAAAATATATCCTTAAATAGGAGTTGTGGACCTGTGAATAGTAAGTAAAGTCCTTTGCTGTGGAATGCAAGGAACGCCAGATGTCATATAAATTGGCTTGGGCTAGAAGGGAATAAAATGTATTTGATGTGTCCAGAGTAGCTTTATCTGGAAGTCTAATTTTGGAGAGCCTCTTATCTAGACTGGGGTCTACCACCATGTTAAAGTCCCCTGCTAACAAAAGGAGTCCCTGTTTAGTTTTGTCTAGGTGGTACATAATTTTTAAAAAATGTCTAATTTGAGAAGTATTTGGGCCATAATATGATACTAGCGTGTACAAGTTACCATCTAATTTACAGACTATAATGAGAAAGCGTCCCATGGGATCTGCAACTGTGTGTATCCCTTCATAGCCAACATCTTTATGGATTAGGATGGCCGTACCCCTTGATTTTTTGGAAAATGAAGCTGTCTCAACTACTGGAAAAAGAGGGGAACGAATAGGAACTGGGTCTCCCTGTCTCCAGTGGGTCTCCTGCAGAAAAACTATCTAATATGGCTTGTAAGTATTTAATCAATCAAAATAGTAGGTATTGTTTAGTGGGGGAATTAAGACCCCTCACATTATGTGAGGTACATATAATGGCCATGGGGGAAGAGCCAGGGCGTGAAAAAAAAGGGGGTAGAGAGGGGAGGTGAAAGTCAGTCTAGGGTGTACTCAATAGCTCAACTTTCCAGGAATGTCTACCATAAACAGTTATGGTGGAAACTATATATAGAAACAGAGGAATAATCTCTTTGTTGGGAAACAGGTTAATTATTGCAGAGATTGCAAGGGAAACCGCACCTTTAGTCTCTGGCTACGATATAGGCCAGAGAACTATAATTTTAATGCAAAAAAGAAGGTAGTCCAGTGTAGCCTTAGAAAATTAAATCACCTTTATTAAACGTAATAAAAATGTAGTGGAGACATCAAGGAAGGAGCCTCAAAAAGTAGCCAGCAAAAAGTCTGACCGGTTTTGGTCGCAAAGACCGTAATCATAGACACAAATTAATACACATGTTCACTTACTTTTAAAAGGGTAAACACATACACCTAGATTATGAGTCTTGCATTAGGCTTAAAAAGCAGCATTGGCCGGTCCCAACGCTGCTTTTCAACACCCGCTGGTATTACGAGTCTTGAAGGTACAGTTGTACCGCTCACTTTTTTGTCCAGACTCGGAAATACCTCAAATCCACTTACGTCAATTGCGTATCCTATATATTCAATGGGACTTGCATAGCACCGGTATTACGAGTCTGCCAAAAAGTGAGCAGTAGACCCTCTCCTGTCAAGCCTGGTACCGCATTTAAAAGTTAGTAGTTAAGAGTTTTACACTACAACGCTGTAGCATAAAACTCTTAACTAAAGTGCTAAAAAGTACACTAACACCCATAAACTACCTATTAACCCCTAAACCGAGGCCCTCCCACATCGCGAACACTAAAATAATTTTTTTAACCCCTAATCTGCCGAACCGGACTTCGCTGCCACTATAATAAATATATTAACCCCTAAACCGCTGCACTCCCGCATCGCAAACACTATTTAAATATCATTAACCCCTAATCTGCCGGCCCTAACATTGCCGACACCTACCTACATTTATTAACCCCTAATCTGCCACCCCCAACGTCGCCACCACTATAATAAAGTTATTAACCCCTAAACCTAAGTCTAACCCTAACACCCCTAACTTAAATATAATTTAAATAAATCTAAATAAAATTACTACAATTAACTAAATAATTCCTATTTAAAACTAAATACTTACCTATAAAATAAACCCTAACGGCTAGATTTGGAGTTTTGTCGGTAACGACCCGAAAATCTAACACCGGCTTTTTTCTGGCCGCACCATAAAAATAACTCTGGTATTGAGAGTCCACATAAAGGCTGCGTTAGGCTCCAAAAAAGGAGCGTAGAGCATATTTAACGCAGCTTCAACTCTCGATACCAGAGTTGCTTACGCAAGCGGCCAGCCTCAAAAACGTGCTCGTGCACGATTCCCCCATAGAAAACAATGGGGCTGTTTGAGCTGAAAAAAAACCTAACACCTGCAAAAAAGCCACGTTCAGCTCCTAACGCAGCCCCATTATTTGCTATGCGGAAACACTTCCTACGTCTGCACCTAACACTCTAACATGTACCCCGAGTCTAAACACCCCTAACCTTACACTTATTAACCCCTAATCTGCCGCCCCCACTATCGCTGACCCCTGCATATTATTATTAACCCCTAATCTGCCGCTCCGTAATCCGCCGCTACTTACATTATCCCTATGTACCCCTAATCTGCTGCCCTAACATCGCCGACCCCTATATTATATTTATTAACCCCTAATCTGCCCCCCACAACGTCGCCTCCACCTGCCTACACTTATTAACCCCTAATCTGCCGACCTGAGCGCTACTATAATAAAGTTATTAACCCCTAATCCGCCTCACTAACCCTATAATAAATAGTATTAACCCCTAATCTGCCCTCCCTAACATCGCCAACACCTAACTTCAATGATTAACCCCTAATCTGCCGACTGGAGCTCACCGCTATTCTAATAAATGTATTAACCCCTAAAGCTAAGTCTAACCCTAACACTAACACCCCCCTAAATTAAATTTAATTTACATCTAACGAAATTAATTATCTCTTATTAAATAAATTATTCCTATTTAAAGCTAAATACTTACCTGTAAAATAAATCCTAATATAGCTACAATATAAATTATAATTATATTATAGCTATTTTAGGATTAATATTTATTTTACAGGCAACTTTGTAATTATTTTAACCATGTACAATAGCTATTAAATAGTTAAGAACTATTTAATAGTTACCTAGTTAAAATAATTACAAAATTACCTTTAAAATAAATCCTAACCTAAGTTACAATTAAACCTAACACTATACTATCATTAAATTAATTAAATAAAATACCTATAATTACCTACAATTAAACCTAACACTACACTATCAATACATTAATTAAATACAATATCTACAAATAACTACAATGAAATAAACTAACTAAAGTACAAAAAATAAAAAAGAACTAAGTTACAAAAAATAAAAAAATATTTACAAACATAAGAAAAATATTACAAGAATTTTAAACTAATTACACCTACTCTAAGCCCCCTAATAAAATAACAAAGACCCCCAAAATAAAAAATGCCCTACCCTATTCTAAATTACTAAAGTTCAAAGCTCTTTTACCTTACCAGCCCTGAACAGGGCCCTTTGCGGGGCATGCCCCAAGAAGTTCAGCTCTTTTGCCTGTAAAAAAAAAACATACAATACCCCCCCAACATTACAACCCACCACCCACATACCCCTAATCTAACCCAAACCCCCCTTAAATAAACCTAACACTAAGCCCCTGAAGATCATCCTACCTTGTCTTCACCTCACCAGGTATCACCGATCCGTCCTGGCTCCAAAATCTTCATCCAACCCAAGCGGGGGCTGGCGATCCATCATCCGGTGGCTGAAGAGGTCCAGAAGAGGCTCCAAAGTCTTCATCCTATCCGGGAAGAAGAGGCGATCCAGACCGGCAACCATTTTGATCCAAGCGGCATCTTCTATCTTCATCCGATGACGACCAGCTCCATCCTGAAGACCTCCACCGCGGACCCATTGAGCTCGCATTCTATTGGCTGATCGGAACGGCCAATAGAATGCGAGCTCAATCTGATTGGCTGATTGGATCAGCCAATCGGATTGAACTTGATTCTGATTGGCTGATTCCATCAGCCAATCAGAATATTCCTACCTTAATTCCGATTGGCTGATAGAATCCTATCAGCCAATCGGAATTCGAGGGACGCCATCTTGGATAACGTCCCTTAAAGGAACTGTCATTCTTCAGTTGGACGTCGCCGGAAGAAGATGGGTCCGCGGTGGAGGTCTTCAGGATGGAGCCGGTCGTCATCAGATGAAGCTAGATGATGCCGCTTGGATCAAGATGGTTGCCGGTCCGGATCGCCTCTTCTTCCCGGATAGGATGAAGACTTTGGAGCCTCTTCTGGACCTCTTCAGCCACCGGATGATGGATCGCCAGCCCCCGCTTGGGTTGGATGAAGATTTTGGAGCCAGGACGGATCGGTGATACCTGGTGAGGTGAAGACAAGGTAGGATGATCTTCAGGGGCTTAGTGTTAGGTTTATTTAAGGGGGGGTTTGGGTTAGATTAGGGGTATGTGGGTGGTGGGTTGTAATGTTGGGGGGGGTATTGTATGGTTTTTTTTACAGGCAAAAGAGCTGAACTTCTTGGGGCATGCCCCGCAAAGGGCCCTGTTCAGGGCTGGTAAGGTAAAAGAGCTTTGAACTTTAGTAATTTAGAATAGGGTAGGGCATTTTTTATTTTGGGGGACTTTGTTATTTTATTAGGGGGCTTAGAGTAGGTGTAATTAGTTTAAAATTGTTGTAATATTTTTCTTATGTTTGTAAATATTTTTTTATTTTTTGTAACTTAGTTCTTTTTTATTTTTTGTACTTTAGTTAGTTTATTTCATTGTAGTTATTTGTAGATATTGTATTTAATTAATGTATTGATAGTGTAGTGTTAGGTTTAATTGTAGGTAATTATAGGTATTTTATTTAATTAATTTAATGATAGTATAGTGTTAGGTTTAATTGTAACTTAGGTTAGGATTTATTTTACAGGTAATTTTGTAATTATTTTAACTAGGTAACTATTAAATAGTTCTTAACTATTTAATAGCTATTGTACATGGTTAAAATAATTACAAAGTTGCCTGTAAAATAAATATTAATCCTAAAATAGCTATAATATAATTATAATTTATATTGTAGCTATATTAGGATTTATTTTACAGGTAAGTATTTAGCTTTAAATAGGAATAATTTATTTAATAAGAGATAATTAATTTCGTTAGATGTAAATTATATTTAACTTAGGGGGGTGTTAGTGTTAGGGTTAGACTTAGCTTTAGGGGTTAATACATTTATTAGATTAGCGGTGAGCTCCGGTCGGCAGATTAGGGGTTAATAATTGAAGTTAGGTGTCGGCGATGTTAGGGAGGGCAGATTAGGGGTTAATACTATTTATTATAGGGTTAGTGAGGCGGATTAGGGGTTAATAACTTTATTATAGTAGCGGTGCGGTCTGCTCGGCAGATTAGGGGTTAATAAGTGTAGGTAGCTGGCGGTGACGTTGAGGGGGGCAGATTAGGGGTTAATAAATATAATATAGGGGTCGGCGGTGTTAGGGGCAGCAGATTAGGGGTACATAAGGATAACGTAGGTGGCGGCGTTTTGCGGTCGGCAGATTAGGGGTTAATAAGTGTAGGTAGCTGGCGGCGACGTTGTGGGGGGCAGATTAGGGGTTAATAAATATAATATAGGGGTCGGCGGTGTTAGGGGCAGCAGATTAGGGGTACATAAGGATAACGTAGTTGGCGGTCGGCAGATTAGGGGTTAAAAAAAATTAATCGAGTTGCGGCGATGTGGGGGGACCTCGGTTTAGGGGTACATAGGTAGTTTATGGGTGTTAGTGTACTTTAGAGTACAGTAGTTAAGAGCTTTATGAACCGGCGTTAGCCCAGAAAGCTCTTAACTACTGACTTTTTTCCTGCGGCTGGAGGTTTGTCGTTAGATGTCTAACGCTCACTTCAGACACGACTCTAAATACCAGAGTTAGAAAAATCCCATTGAAAAGATAGGATACGCAATTTACGTAAGGGGATCTGCGGTATGGAAAAGTCGCGGCTGAAAAGTGAGCGTTAGACCCTTTTTTGAGTGACTCCAAATACCGGAGGTAGCCTAAAACCAGCGTTAGGAGCCTCTAACGCTGGTTTTCACGGCTAACGCCAAACTCTAAATCTAGGCCTAAGATAGCTACAATATAACTAATAGTTACATTGTATCTAGCTTAGGGTTTATTTTTATTTTACAGGCAAGTTTGTATTTATTTTAACTAGGTACAATAGGTATTAAATAGTGATTAACTATTTAATAACTACCTAGTTAAAATAAAGACAAATTTACCTGTAAAATAAAACCTAACCTAAGTTACAATTACACCTAACACTACACTACAATTAAATGAATTACCTAAATTAAATACAATTAATTACAATTAAATAAAATTATCTAAAGTACAAAAAAAACAAACACTAAATTACAGAAAATAATAAACAAATTACAAGATTTTTAAACTAATTACACCTAATCTAATCCCCCTAAAAAATAAAAATGCCCCCCCAAAATAAAAAAAAACCCTACCCTACCCTAAATTACAAATAGCCCTTAAAAGGGCCTTTTGCAGGGCATTGCCCCAAAGTTATCAGCTCTTTTACCTGAAAAAAATTACAGATCCCCCCAACATTAAAACCCACCACCCACACAACCAACCCTACTCTAAAACCCACCCAATACCCCCTTAAAAAAAAATCTAACACTAACCCCTTGAAGATCACCTTACCGGGAGAATTCTTCACCCAACCTGGCCGAAGTCCTCAACGAATCCGGCAGAAGTGGTCCTCCAGATGGGCAGAAGTCTTCATCCAGATGGCATCTTCTATCTTCATCCATCTGGCGCGAAGCGGCTCCATTTTTAAGACATCCGATGCGGAGCATCCTCTTCGGCCGACGTCTTCTTGCTGAATGAAGGTAGTGACGTCATTCAAGATGGAGTCCCTTAGATTCCGATTGACTGATAGAATTCTATCAGTCAATCAGAATTAAGGTAGAAAAAATCCTATTGGCTGATCCAATCAACCAATAGGATTGAGCTTGCATTCTATTGGCTGATTGGAACAGCCAATAGAATGCCAGCTCAATCCTATTGGCTGATTGCATCAGCTAATAGGATTTTTTCTACCTTAATTCTGATTGGCTGATAGAATTCTATCAGCCAATTGGAATCTAAGGGACGCCATCTTGGATGACGTCACTTAAAGGTACCTACATTCAGCAAGAAGACGTCGGCCGAAGGGGATGTTCCACGTCGGATGTCTTGAAGATGGAGCCACTCCGCGGCGGATGGATGAAGATAGAAGATACCGTCTGGATGAAGACTTCTGCCCGTCTGGAGGACCACTTCTGCCCGTCTGGAGGACCACTTCTGCCGGATTTGTTGAGGACTTCGTCCCGGTTGGGTGAAGACTTCTCCCGGTAAGGTGATCTTCAAGGGGTTAGTGTTAGGTTTTTTAAGGGGGTATTGGGTGGGTTTTAGAGTAGGGTTGGTTGTGTGGGTGGTGGGTTTTAATGTTGGGGGGATTTGTAATTTTTTTTACAGGTAAAAGAGCTGATTACTTTGGGGCAATGCTCCGCAAAAGGCCCTTTTAAGGGCTATTTGTAATTTAGTGTAGGGTAGGGCTTTTTTTATTTTGGGGGGCTTTTTTATTTTTTAGGGGGATTAGATTAGGTGTAATTGGTTTAAAAAATCTTGTAATTTGTTTATTATTTTCTGTAATTTAGTGTTTGTTTTTCTTGCACTTTAGATACTTTTATTTAATTGTATTTAATTGTTTATAATTTAGGGAATGTATTTTATTATAGTGTAGTGTTAGGTGTTAGTGTAACATAGGTTAGGTTTTATTTTACAGGTATATTTGTATTTATTTTAGCTAGGTAGTTATTAAATAGTTAATAACTATTTAGTAACTATTCTACCTAGTTAAAATAAATACAAACTTGCATGTAAAATAAAAATAAATCCTAAACTAGCTACAATGTAACTATTAGTTATATTGTAGCTATCTTAGGGTTTATTTTATAGGTAAGTATTTAGTTAAATAGGAATATTTTTATTTTTTTTAAATTCGCTTTTTATTGAGATATTAAGTAGATACACAACATAACTTTTGTCCAATTACATCTATGAAAGAGAAAAAAAAAGAAAAAAAGAAAAAAGGTATGCATGACATATGCAATGGCTAATATGAGAAATAAATGGTTACATAATATAGTAGTCGGCTTATTATGACAATGGATATAACAAACACAAGTACTTTCTCAGAACATGGATGTCTATAGGGAGTGTCTTAACTGGAGTAGTAAACAGATTTTCAATTCAGTGCAGATATACTCCTTTATACTACCATAAATGACTATGTAAAGATGTAATAAAACCTTTTTAAATAAATTGTTTCCATTCAAAGCTATTGATCATTCCTGTCCTTGAAGATGTATATGGACTAAGGATAATGAGATCTCATTTTTTAATTGGGTTGAGATTAAGTACGTAATAATAGATGAAAAATTAGGGGGGTGTCTGCAGTCCAGAGCTGCACATATGTTTTAGGGATAAGGATGGGGGTACGTGTCCGGGAGGTCTGATAAACCAGTAAAAGAGGGAATCTAACTTGGGCTCAATAAGGAACAGCTCCCTGTCTAGTATAAAACATTATTGAAGTGTGAGTTTATGAGCCAAATAGTCGATTTTCTAAAAGTGGGGTGATGTTGAGAGGCATTTCCCCCTGGGGTTATATAAAGGGTTAGGTATAGTAGTGTCCAGATGTGAAAATGGGTCTTGCTATAGGTCCTATGGATCTCAAGAGGCTCGATGTGAATGTTATTAATTTTAAGCAGTGAGATAGGCCTTAGGGTAACAGGAGAGGTCAAGTTCTCTAAAGTATAGGGCATGAACCTACACATAAGAAGTGTAGGAGTAGATGTATCTAAAATCTTATCGCCCATAGCTGAGCGAATATAGTGAGAGACTTCATTATGACCTCCAATTATCATTTCCGTCGTGTGTACCAGTTGTGTAAACTTTTTATTTGTGAGAAATCCTGAGAAGAGCAAATAGTGGAATTAAATTAACTCTTGTGTTGGCTATATCATTCATTCAGGCTATACCTATCTATCTCGGCTAGAGACAGAGTTCTCAATGGGTAAAATAGTAGAATATTATCCAGTTACATAGATATGCCTAACATATTTAAAATAAGTTAATCTCAGGACTTTGAATACCTAGGGAGCATGGTGTTTGTGTTAGCAAGGTAATTTGGAAAAGTTACAATAAGAATCAAGCGGGGGATAAGAAATATAGCCTTTCGCTGTTATAGTTAAATGAGCCATGTACTTTAGAGAGAGTTCAGTTGTAAAAAGCAGATATAAAACCAATGTAGTTATAACTCAATAAAACAACAGTTGAAACTTAGTTGATACGTACAAATAAATCTTCTACAGGATAGGAAAAAGTATAATATGTAGGCCTATAAACAAGGCTATTTTCTGACATAGCATGTAGAAAGCTACCTCTAATTTTGTGCAAGTGATCTATACACCATTACCCTACTCTTGTTTTCCTATATTCCATGTAAACTGGACTGCAACTTAATTGTAAATAATAGAGTTTTGTACATTAACATTTGGAGGGGAGATAGGAGGTATGCTATAATATTCCTGCAGGTCATCGTTCTTTGATACATAGAAAAGGTGAGTCTTTTCAGGTTTAAGTCTCTGCAAGGTAATCAGGAAAGTTTCAAATTTGCTGCATATGGTCTAATTAGAACTCTTTACTGTTGGGCGCTATCGTTGTATAGAGGTGTAGTTTCAGCGCCATGTCCAGTTATAGAGGTGTAGTTTCAGCGCCATGTCCGCCCAGAAAGAGCAGAAGGCACTCTACAGTTATCAAGGGACCTCAGCCCAAACCTTCTTTAATCCAGGCAGGTGAATAGGGAAGAAGGGAACACCAGCTCCTTGTATAATAGTGCCCATATGAGATTGTGTATGTCAGGGTTCTAAAAGGGAACATCCATGCTTCGCTTAGGAATAGATTACCCCTCTGAGTGTCCCTCAAATTACCAGTTGTGGAATCTTGAATCTTAAGAGAGAGGCCAGCACCTCCGTAGCCAATGCGGCTGGAATGTCCGTTCCACCGAGGATCCCTTATTGCTGAAGGTGTCCACAGACTGCTGGGCCTCAGCAATAGGAGGGGTCGGAAAATCCAGTGACATCTGAGCGGTAGGTAAGGGCCCAGCAGACCGGTTGGTGGTTTTATACGGGTTTGCAGCTTGCATGTCCGTTTGAGGGTCCGCTGCGTCACACGCCTGAGGGCTGATCGCAAACCCCTCTGTGCGTGCTATAGCCATGTGTGGGAACTGTGCTACCCGGGAGGGCAATTATGGGACATCAGGCTCTGCTCCCCTTCTCCTCTCTGTAAGTATCGGAAGATCCTTCTGCCGATCTAGGTGAGTATCCCTCTCTGATATGTGGCTCGAGGGAGATCGAACTGTACTGGGATAGTGTTTCTTCCAACTCTGCGCCAGATCCCTCAGCATTTTCTGTATGTCAAGGTAGCTTTCCTCGCTGCTGAGTTCCATGGTCAGCCTTTATGTCTAGATCCGGTGGTGGTGCTTTAGGTTATTCTGTTAGGAGTGAGGGTGCTTAGGCCTTCATAAGCGCGGCCACTGCTAGGCTGGATTGATCCAACTTCTGCGTTAGTGCTTCTTGTAAATATAAAATCATTAGTCAGTTGTAGATATTATATTATACTGTTTTCAAGCTTAGATTATAGAATGCATATCCCATATTTGATGAATATTCAGGATCGTTCTTAGCGGACAAGTAAAATGCTGGCAGCCATGACAGTGATCCGGACACGCCCCCTTAAATAGGAATAATTTATTTAATGCTAGGAATATTTATTTAGATTTATTTAAATTATATTTAAGTTAGGGGGTGTTAGGTTTAGGGTTAGACTTAGATTTAGGGGTTAATAAATGTAATATTGTGCCAGCGGTGTGGGGGGTGGCAGATTAGGGGTTAATAAGTATAATGTAGGTAGCAGCGGTGTAGGGGGCGGCAGATTAGGGATTATTAAGTATAATGTAGGTGGCAGCGGTGTAGGGGGCGGCAGATTAGGGGTTAATCAGTATAATGTAGGTGGCGGCGGTGTAGAGGGCAGAAGATTAGGGGTGTTTAGACTCGGGGTACATGTTAGGGTGTTAGGTGTAAACATTACCATAGGAATCAATGGGATATCGGGCAGCAGAGGACATAAGCTTTCGGTGCTTTCAGACTCTCATTGATTCCTATGGTATCCGCCGCCTCTAGGGCGGCGGATTGAAAACCAGGTACACTGGGCCGGAATAGTGGCGAGCGTACCTGTTAGGTATTTGTTAACTAGCAAAAGTAGTCAGATAGTGCCAAATTTGCATTCAAAACATCTGTAGTGACGTAAGCATCAATCTGTGTCGGACTTTGCCCGGCGGATCGTATGTTACGTCACAAAATTCTACTTTTGCCGGTCTGTAGGGTTTGATAACTAAGGGGAATCAGGCTCGCCACAAATACACTGCGGAATTCCAGCGTATTTGCGGTTGCTGGCTTGATAAGTAGATGCCATTGTCTTGTGTCTGACTTTTTATTTGGAGATTATGTTACTTTGAATGAGCTGAAGTACCTGGAGGGAGGCCAGTTTGGCCCCTGCGACTATGAGGCTCGATCTCCTACCAAAAAGTCCTCTGATTTCTACCCTGTACAGTCTAGGGGTCAACATTTGAATCTCACATCAACAGAAAGAGATGCTTTGCATACACTTAGATCCAATGAAGACATAGTCATTAGACCATCTAATAAGGGTGGTACTGTGGTGGTTATGAACAAAAACGTATATACTTCGGAAGCTAATCGCGCCAATTTAGAGATACATCTAAGTATAGACGACTACATAGAAATGCTACTCATTAATTTAAAGTCAAGTTGCAACAGTTACTAGATCAAGCTGTAGCGTTAGGAGTAATGACACATGACCATGTTAGATTTTTGGTTCCTGAATATCTGTAATGCATGTGAATTCTGGAAATCAGAATACATGTGTGAACCATAACTACGGAGAAACTAACCTTGGCACATATGCATTTTAACAATTTTAATTTTAACAGTTGCTAATTTAGAGACATTGCAACATAAGTAGTAATTATTGATATGTAGCTCAACCAGTGTGAAGCAAATTTTATTTTGCAGACAAACATATCTAAGAGTTAAATCTTAGTTGTATGCAAATAGTAGCATTTACTTTACTGTGAAATTACTCACTCACACTATTGCTATGGACACATTAATAGTTGGATAGATACAAAGTAGTGAGGCTGATAATAATTATACTGTGAATTCTAAAGAAATTAATATAAATACGGGTTGACAATAAAAACGAAGCGGATAGTTGAAAAGAAGCCGGTTCTATCTTACTGTGCTCCGTGAGTGAAAGACTGCAAGGAAGCTGTGTGGAACTGATACAGTGTGTCCGCTGCGGATGAGGATGGCGTCACAGGAGGGAGTTCCAGATAAGTGTTGAGCTAAGCGTTGTTTAGGTCTGTACTGAATAATGCTTATTTACTTAGGCAAGTTTTATGGCTGTGCTGTATTTTACCTTCATAGCCTGAGGGAGTATAACTGTAGCAGATTTATACAATGAGAGGAGCTCTGTGGAAATGCTCGTTACCAAGCTGAGTATCTTCGTAGTAAACAGAGTTTAGATAAACTGACAGGAAGGCAGTTAGAGTATACAGCTGAACTCTACAGGAAAAAGGAAACAGGGTAAACTAAAGGAGCTACAAACTAGTATACACAGCTTGGAGAGAAAATGCCAAGCAGTGATGATTAAAAATGGGCAGGCTTCATAGTGCTGATTTGTCATGGAGACCTCCCATATTTAAAGGAGAAGGAAGATAAAAAATTATGATATGACAATATCCTTTGATGCCTATTTTTCACCATTTGCCCAAAACCCATAGGAGTCTTTCTTTACCACCAGGCCATCCGATTATCTTGAGAATTGGTTCTTTGTTTGAACCATTATCGGAGTGGGTGGGCTCATTACCTCAGCCATTAGTAAAACATCTGAATAGCTATTTGAGAGACTTCACCCATCTCCTGCAAATTTTGCAGAATGTGCAATGGAATCATGAGTATAGATGGATTGTGGTGGATGCCACTGTTTGTATGTTTAACAATGACAACCTTCATGTTGTGGCACCGCGATGGGGGGACATTTGCCCCATCTTTTGACAATTTATTTTTTGGATGGTGGGAGAATTTCTTTTTGTACAATAATTCTAACCCTTTTGCTAATCAAATTATTAAATATATGAGATTTATTGATGATTTGATATTTATAGTAAAGGCACCCTTTGACTTTGCATTGTTTTTTAATTATTTGAACAACAACAACCTTAATTTGAGATTTGTGGGTGATTTATATTAAAGTAGCGTGAATTTTCTGGATCTCACTCTCATGGGTGATGTGGGGTCGGGTAAAATTCTTACAGATACGTTTTGTAAACCAAAGTCAATCCTGCATTCGAAGTCTTGCCATCCACCACATTTGATTCACTCAATCCCTAGGGGTCAATTTATATACCTGAGAAGAAACATTTATTATAATCTATTCTTTGATAAACAAGCAACAGCACTAATAAACAGATTAAAGCAAAGGGGTTACAATGATGAAACATTAAGAAATACTGCTACAGAGGTCAGAGACAAAACACAGAATGAACTTATGTATAGATCAGAGAGGAAACGTACTCTATCTCAGCAATCTGTTGTATTTTTAACCGAATATTCCAATCAGTTTCAAAATATTTGTTATATACTCAAAAAGAACATGCATATATTTCAAGATGACAAGTCTTTAGCAACAATTGCTGGTTCATGTAAATCTGTGCCCAAGAAACCTCCGACTTTGGCCTCAAGGCTGGCTCCTAGTCTAGTGTGCTCCAGAAGTCAAGAGCAACTGGATAAGGAAGAAGGGCACTTTTAGTTGTGGTACAGGCTCATGTATTACTTGCAGTGTTCTCCATATTGGTAGTTCTTTCACAAGTGTAACATTAACTTATTTCATTGTATCTGTTTTAATGTTATTTCATGTTTTTTTTTTAATTGATTTAAATTTGATTAGCAATTTCACCTTTAAATAGGGGGTTGTGCTATGCTTGTTATTCCTATGACTAAGTGCCAAGTGTCGGCACGAAACACATAAGGAGTAGCACATTACATGTCTCTGTGCATTTTTAACTATGCTCAATAAAAAGTTATTTTTTAATTTCATGGGAGCCTATTTTTTAGTGCAGCCGTTTTCTTTTTTTTTTAGTGCCATCAATAACCTTCCAATTTCAGCATGAAGGTCCGTAGTCTATCGTGGAAATTACAAGTGGCGCACTGACTGCAGGTGCGTGCAATAAGTTTTGTCTTTAGGCTCCCTCAAGTGTATTTAGCCTCCTTAGCCTTGCTAGTCATTATGTTATTAAACAGTATTTAATAACATAAGGACTGGTGAGGCTAGAGAGGCTGAAGACGCTCAAGGGAGCCTAAAGAAAAAATATATTGCACGCGCTCTGCAGTAAGCGCGCAACTTGTAATCTTGCCGTATGTGTGGTGTCACACCTTACATCAAATTGTTCAGTGAATAGCTGCCTATAGAGTTTATGCTTAAATTGAGTAACAGATGGGGCTTTCCTAACTGTCCAAAGACACAAAATACATTTTCTGGCTAATAGCATTATTAAAGTAAGTAGGTTATACAATTTATTAGATATTCCCTCCCACCTGAACATACATATCTGCTCTATCTGTAGGGTGACCATGATTCCAAGTGTTTTTTGAATCCAGAAATATAGTCAGGACCAAAATTGGTAGATCAACGGACAGTAGGCAAAATAGTGAAAAACATCAGGGGCCCCAAAACCACATTTAACACATCTATTTGCTAGCATTGGTCTCCATTTGGAGAGGCAATTAGGAGTGATGTAATCTAGGTGTAGCATTCTAATTTGTGCTTCTCACAGAGGAGCAGCAAGGTTGGCTTTTTTGGTCAGTTCTGGATATCTTGTACTGAAATCTCTTTGCCGGCCACATTATGCCAACTATCCATTAAGGGTACACATATCTTTTTTGTAGCATTACGTTGAAGAATCTGATAAAAGCCTGATAGGGAAAAGATACCAACTTTGAAGCCCATCTGGGATATGCCAACAGGAGGGTTATTCCAAATGTTTGGATAAGCTGCTTTAAGATTGTCAATATAATCTCTCATTTAAAGATATGCATAAAAGTGTTTATTTGGGATTGTATATTAAAGGCTTAGTTCATGAAAGGTTTTTACCATGTGCTATCCTGAGTCCAGGGCATCCCTAATTATTCTCAGTCCCAACATGCCTGCCGGAAAGTCAATATTACCCACCAATGGAATAAATTTATAAGATAGGCGATCAGCTCCCATATATCTATGGGCAGAGTGCCAAGCAATATGAGGATCCCTATATAGGATGGAGGATCATAGCTGGGGGCTGAGGATCTCACTCATTTTAGCATACGGGAGATAGGAGATGTCAAAGGGTTTTACTATTGACTGTTCCAGGTCAAAGTCACTAAAGTATTTGGTATTTAGCTAACAGTCCATGACTAGCCGCATTAGTGCTGCCCAGTTATAAAATGTAAGATTTGGGAGAGCCAGGCCACCAGTCACATAAGAGGGGTGATGTTTATGGCAATCCAGGGCTTACCTCCATGCCATATGAATACCCTAATAGCCTTGTTCATCATGGAGAGATCACATTTAGTTAGGAGAAATGGGGGCATAAGTAGAGGGTAGAGAATATAGGGTAAGGTGACCATCTTTACCTGACTAATTCGGCCCATGAGTGAGAGCGGCAGATTTCTCCAGTGTTGTAACTAATTACAGAGAGTAGAACATTGCATGGTGACGTTTAAGTCATACCAGCGATGTGGATTTCAGTGAAGCTGAATGCCCAAGTAGGTGAACGAATTCTCCACCTCTACAAAGGGATATTGGGTGGCTTTATTTGTGTGCTTATTCAGCCAGAGAATCTCCAACTTAGTCAAACTAACCTTATAGCCCAAGAAATTGCCTAAATCTTCTATAACTCTCAAGATGTTGGAAATGTGTAGGGCTGGGTTTTCTACAAATAGTAACATATCATCAGCATACAGGGCCAACTGGAGAACTGTGTCCTGTCACATAATCCCTGGAAAGCATTGTCACAGTTTGAGGGCTAGGGGCTCCAGAGCAAGATTGAAATCAGGTAGCAAAGAGGACATCCCTGCCTAGTGCCCTGTTGTAGCATCACTTCATCAGAGAACATTCCATTTACAAGGATGCGGGCTAGTGGTTGAGAGTAAATGTTCTGGAGTATCTCAAGAAACGTGCCTTTTATATGAAAATGTTGCATCGTGCCAAACAAATTGGACCACTTGACACGGTCAAAGGTCTTCTCATCTAAAGAGAGCAGGAAGGCCTCCGGAAGATCATTCCCGTGTCCCCCTTTCTTGCACCGCCAAAAATGATCAATGACATGTAGGACCCATCTAAGATTGACCACTGAAGTTGTCTTATAAACAAAACCTGTTTGGTCAGCATGTATAAGCAATGGTAAAAGCTGCTTCAGATGATTTGCTAGAATGGACATAAAGATCTTTTAATCCAAGTTTAAGAGTGATATGGGGTGGTATGACCCAGGTAGGGAATGGTTTTTTTCTACCTTGGGAAGCAGAGTTATATGGGCAGCTGTGAAGTTTTTCGAGGGTCGAATTCCATTTTAAAAATAGTCATTAAACAATTTGGTAAGAGTTTGTGATAGTTTAGGATGTAGCAAGCGATACAATTTAATAGGGAGGCCTGCCACCTTTCCCCAGAGCCAAGGAGGAGGGTGCGATTTAGCTCTTCAACCGAGATGGGGGAGTTAAATTGAGTGTTATCATAGAAAAAAAATATTTTGCGCTTAAACAAATAGACACTATCACACTGGAGGTATACTGACAAACTATGAAAAGTGATGCGTTAAAAATATAAAGAATATACGCCTAGATTTAGAGTTCTGAGTTAGCCATCAAAACCAGCGTTAGGGGGTCCTAACGCTGGTTTTTACCGCCTGATGGTATTTAGAGTCAGTCAGGAAAGGGTCTAACGCTCACTTTCCAGCCGCGACTTTTCCATACCGCAGATCCCCCTACGCCAATTGCGTATCCTATCTTTTCAATGGGATCTTTCGAACGCCGGTATTTAGAGTCTTGGCTGAAGTGAGCGTTAGAAATCTAACGACCATCTTCAAGCAGCCGACGCGGAGCCATCCTTCTTCACCGACGGACTAACGACGAATAAAGGTTCCTTTAAGGGCCGTCATCCAAGATGGCGTCCCTCAAATTCTGATTGGCTGATAGGATTCTATCAGCCAATCGGAATTAAGCTAGGAAAAATCTGATTGGCTGATTGAATCAGCCAATCAGATTCAAGTTCAATCCGATTGGCTGATTGGATCAGCCAAACAGATTGAGCTCGCATTCTATTGGCTGATCGGAACATAATTGAACTTGAATCTGATTGGCTGATTCAATCAGCCAATCAGATTTTTCCTAGCTTAATTCTGTTTGGCTGATAGAATCCTATCAGCCAATCGGAATTCAAGGGAAGCCATCTTGGATGACGTCCCTTAAAGGAACCTTCATTCGTCGTTAGTCCGTCGGTGAAGAAGGATGGCTCCGCGTCGTCTGCTTGAAGATGGTCCCGCTCCGCGCCGGATGGAAGAAGATAGAAGATGCCGCTTGGATGAAGATGTCTGCTGGTCCGGATGTCCTCTTCTGCCCGGATAAGATGAAGACTTTGGACCTTCTGGAGGAGCTCTTCTTGCCGGATAGGAGGAAGACTTCGGACCCTCTTCTGGACAGATCGGTGATACCCGGCGTGGTGAAGACAAGGTAGGAAGAGCTGCAGGGGCTTAGTGTTAGGTTTATTTAAGGGGGGTTTGGGTTAGATTAGGGGTATGTGGGTGGTGGGTTGTAATGTTGTGGGGGGTATTGTATTTTTTTTTTACAGGCAAAAGAGCAGAATTCTTTGGGGCATGCCCCGCAAAAGGCCCTTTCAAGGGCTGGTAAGGTAAAAGAGATTTACAATTTTTATTTTAGAATAGGGTAGGCCATTTTTTTATTTTGGGGGACTTTGTTATTTTTTTAGGGGGCTTAGAGTAGGTGTAATTAGTTTAAAATTCTTGTAATCTTTTTTTATTTTTTGTAATTTAGTGTTTGTTTGTTTTTGTAATTTAGTTTAGTTGATTTAATTGTAGATAATTGTAGGTAGTTTATTTAATTTATTTATTGATAGTGTAGTGTTAGGTTTAATTGTAACTTAGGTTAGGATTTATTTTACAGGTAATTTTGTAATTATTTTATCTAGGTAGCTATTAAATAGTTATTAACTATTTAATAGCTATTGTACCTGGTTAAAATAAATTCAAATTTGCCTGTAAAATAAATATTAATCCTAAAATAGCTACAATATAATTATTATTTATATTGTAGCTATATTAGGGTTTATTTTACAGTTAAGTATTTAGCTTTAAATAGGATTAATTTATTTAATAATATTTATTTTATTTCGTTAGATTAAAATTATATTTAATTTAGGGGGGTGTTAGTGTTAGGGTTAGACTTAGCTTTAGGGGTTAATACATTTATTAGAGTAGCGGCGAGGTCCAGTCGGCAGATTAGGGGTTAATACTTGAAGTTAGGTGTCGGCAATGTTAGGGAGGGCAGATTAGGGGTTAATACAATTTATTATAGGGTTTTTGAGGCGGGAGTGAGGCGGATTAGGGGTTAATTACTTTATTATATTACCGTTGTGGTCCAGTCGGCAGATTAGGGGTTAATAAGTGTAGTTAGGTAGCGACAACGTTGGGGGGGGGGGCAGATTAGGGGATAATAAATATAATATTGGGGTCGGCGATGTTAGGGACAGCAGATTAGGGGTACATAGCTATAACGTAGGTAGTGGCGGTGTACAGAGAGGCAGATTAGGGGTTAAAAATAATATGCAGGGGTCAGCGTTAGTGGGGGCGGTAGATTAGGGGTTAATAAGTGTAAGGTTAGGGGTGTTTAGACTAAGGGTACATGTTAGGGTGTTAGGTGCAGACATAGGAAGTGTTTTCCCATAGGAAACAATGGGGCTGCGTTAGGAGCTGAATGCTGCTTTTTTCCAGGTGTTAGGTTTTTTTTCAGCCCAAACTGCCCCATTGTTTCCTATGGGGGAATCGTGCATGAGCACGTTTTTGAAGCTGGCCGCCTCCGTAAGCACCGCTGGTATTTAGAGTTGCAGTGGCGGTAAATTATGCTCTACGCTCCCTTTTTGGAGCCTAACGCAGCCCTTCTGTGAACTCCAAATACCAGCGGTATTTAAAAGGTGCGGGGGGAAAAAAACACGCGTAGCTAACGCACCCCTTTGGCTACAGAACTCTAAATCTAGGCGATAGAAATTTATAAAATAAATATATAAAAATTCTCTTCACTTTGAAGCAATAATGAAAAACTCTCTTCACTTTATAAAAAACAAGAGATTTTACTTAAACAATAGAATCAATTACAAATACATATTAAAAATTAAAAAACCACCGGTGGTGTAGGATTATACCAATTCTAAAACTTATAGAATATCTATCTACAATACAATTATTAGCAATATAAAATATAAAGTGCAATATCAAACGAAGTGCATCTTTAAAGGGACACTGAACCCAAATTTTTTCTTTCTTGATTCATATAGAGCATGCAATTTTAAGCAACTTTCTAATTTACTCCTATTATCAATTTTTCTTCGTTCTCTTGCTATCTTTATTTTAAAAAGAAGGCATTTAAGCTAAGGAGCCAGCCAATTGTTGTTTCAGAACCCTGGAGAGCACATGTTTATTGGTGCTGTCCAATCAGCAAGGACAACCCAGGTTGTTCACCAAGAATGGGCTGGCATCTAAACTTACATTCTTGCTTTTCAAATGAAGATACCAAGAGAATGAAGAAAATTTGATAGTAGGAGTAACTTAAAAAGTTGCTTAAAATTGCATGCTCTATCTAAATCCCAAAAGAAAAAATTTGGGTACAGTGTCCCTTTAAGCAAGGTGCAACTAAATAAAGGGCATCTTATGAATGCGCAAGTAAAACAAAACATATCTCCACTGCCTGATTCTAAACAAACAACCTATGCGTATATAAGAGCAGATAATAAACACTCCCTTTTGGAGAGAACAGTAAAAGTCTCTTAAAGTGTCTCTTCAAAAGCTCCGTTATATATCTTTTCAGATGAATGTCTTAAAACTCCAAATTTGGTAATGTTCCAAGTTAACAGACTCCAGTCTGATCAAAATATGACAGAAAAAAACGTAGTACAACATAGTATCTTCAAGTATACACCTTCCCTCCGTTCTTTACAGATCACTTACCTCTTGTTCCACTTTGGGTATTGGTTGTGTAGTGGTATAAACCTGTATTTGACAGACCACTTACCCACCTTCCTGTGTGATCTAGGTATTTAGTGAGAGCTGTCTTCTCCGGAGTGGTGCAGTGACTCAGCGGTGCAGTTACTCAAGTTAGCATTCTCCTCTTGTCTCTCGTCAACTCCTTCCAGGTTTGTGACGTCACTTAGTTACGTGATCTTCTTACAGGAAATGGTGGTGCTTAAATTCGTCAAGCAAACAACAGAGCGCTCTGTTTGTTCGAATTTCGGACCTTTGAGTACCATCTACGCATTTTAGCCTCAGCCTTTAGTGTGGTCCTTTGCTTCTTTTATAAGTGTTTCTTCATAAGTGGCTTTTTTCAGTTAGTAGCTAGCTCCAAGTAGTGCAGTCTACGTTGTCAAATAACTCTTTCTCGTCACTCATTCACCGTCAGTTGAGTGTTCTTGGGTGAGCACAGGAGTTGTAGTGTGGCCCAAAAAGCCTCATGCGAGGTGGTAGAGTCCCCAGCCTGGGAGGTATAAAGGTGGGAGTAAAATTGAGTAAAACCATTAGTCTCTTCCAGTGGGGAAGTATAAAATCTGCCCTGATATTTAAGGGAGGCGAAGTCCCTCCTTGCTGTTTGTTGTCTCACCCAAGAGACAAGCAGTTTGCCAGAGCGGTTACCAAATGGGTAAAATGTTGCTGCTGTTTTAAGAAGCCCTGATGCTTTAGGAATGCATCTAGGTCCTCATTGCTCATGATGTAATGATTATAAGACTCTTTGGTTCGGAAGGCGCAATATAGTTGGTACGCTGTGCTGAGTTGTTTTTGAAGAGCGACATATCGTTGCTGAGTGCGATGGTGGAGGTTAGCTACATATGAGATAATATTACCAGTTAAGACTACTTTTGCAGCTTCCCAAAAAACTTGTGTGTCATCAAAGTGTACATCATTGTCTGTACAAGAATTGGTCCAAGATTGATGGAAGATTTTTTTTTTAAAGGAATCTGAGGAGGGGCACACAATTTTAAACAACTTTCAAATTTACGTCTATTATCATGTCTGCAACACAATATGGCAGCAGTTTTGCTACAATGTTATACATAAGCATGAGCACTAGATGGCAGCACTATTTCCTGTCATGTAGGGCTCCAGACATGTGCCCGCTACGTATCTAGATTTCTCTTCAAAAAAGAATAACAAGATAAAAAAAATTGAATATAGAAGTAAATGGGGTTTCATGTCTCTTTAATGTCTGCTATATGAAGAAGCCTTGATATTTTTATGCATGTAATACTAATGTGGGTTAGCCCTTATATATATGTACCACCAACATCATAGGTAATAAAGTGAAGCTATTTTTCATTAGTGACTATTACTGATTGAATTCAAGACTCATGACTCACAGAGTTCTAGAAGTGCCAGATTGTTTACTTAGCAGCCAAAGAGCTGCAAGCGATTAGTGATGACTGTGTTCAGATTTGACTGCATACTCAGGACTGTTGTTAAATTAGGTTTATTTGGCGCTACAATGTAGTACTGAATGGTGCCATTTTAGTTTCAGTAGAGCCAATTATACTATATGTTGTTAAAAATATGAATTGTTTTTGGTGATAGAAACCACTTATAGACACTATTTAGGATATCATGTGTTCATTTGGGGTTAGGAAGGAGCAGGTTTGCTCTGTCACTGTCTCTTTGTATACTATTCTGTAAATAAACTTTACAGCCTATTATATTACGGACCATTGAGTGCATATTTCATGCTTTTACACACACACACACACACCACCACACACACCCACACACATATATATATATAATTAGGTAAAGTGGCACACACCATGTATCCAGCAGCCTGGTGCACTGCAACAGAAGTAAATACAGGCGAAGTCCAGAACACAAACCTGGCTTAAGGGTATATTGTGTCCAGAGAAAAGCAGACAACACAGGAAACTTTGTAACAAGCCTTTTAATCCAGGCTTTTAAAAGGCTTGTTACAAAGTTTCCTTTGTTGCCTGTTTTTCTCTGGACACAATATACCCTTAAGCCAGGTTTGTGCTATGTACTTCGCCTACATATATATATATATATATATATATATATATATATATATATACAAAACGAGGAAAAAGGAAAGCTGAGTCTTGAAGTAAGTTAACAGAGTTTATTAGGAGCAGGCTTCCATAAGACACAGGGTAAGCTCCTATCTAACGCGTTTCATGCATGGGCACATGCACTTCATCAGAGATATTAGTCTCTGCTGGTCAGGATCCTTATAAAGGTGGAAGGGGCCAATCAGAGGGTGTGTGGTATTAACCATTTAGGTGTGTGAAAGACCGTTGTAAGATTGGATTGTAAAAAGCATCACACTCACTTGTTATATGGGTCCTGGGCAGCAAGAGACATGCAAGGACAGATAACTTCTATAGCAATTGCCAATACATAACACTTATTTACAGAAAATGTGTTAGTTGTAGGCCAAAAAGTTAATGTGTTCACTTAATGCATTTAAGTTGGATGTTGGTATATATATATTTGTAGATAGTAGGTCGAAAATTGCAATTGAGCAATTAGAGCGATTAAGTGAACACATAGTTAAGTTTTTCTACTTATGCTAGAATAGACCTAAATGGTCAGCATTCAAGGTAATCAAGAACATGTGGACAACAATAAAACAAAAGCAACATATAATACATAGTTATTGGTTAAAATGATTAATAACATTCAGAGATAATGTAAAACAAGCATTGTAGGGGCTCTAGAGTATACATCTCTATATATGACTCCTAAACTAGTGTTAGACTTTTTTTTATTATTATTTAGTGTTTAGTGTGTATCTCATGACTTTATTTTAAAATTTCATGAGAGACAGTATGGTTGTCATTATTTTTTAATGAGGGAAATACACTCAAAGTCTTTTACTAAGTGAGGAATATTTTAGAGATAAATGCTGGAGTGTATTATCTAAATTGTCAGCAGCTAGAATAGAGGTAACAATGCAAGATGGAAGATTATAAACAATACATTGATTAGGTAAAAACATTTTCTTATTAGGTAATTGGCGAAAACTATAGTTATAGGAGGAAGGGTTGGAGCAACCCCTGGGGGTGATCTGGGAAGATTCATTCATTGGCTGTAAGATTATGGTATATTCTGTCAGATTCTTGCCTAACACATTGTATGGATAAGTGGGCTAGAGTATTATGAGAAAAATGGGGGGGAAAATAAAAGCTGGTTTTGTGGATTACATTGCAAGTTGATGTAATGGATAGTGCTATTGTAGCTGAAGAAGAATAATGGGGTAACACTATAACTGAAAATCTATGGACAAAGAGTTATAGCATGTTGTTTTATCCGTATCAGATAAAGGTCCGGTCAACAAGGAACAATTAGTATAAAAACTAAGTTTAGCGTGTATATACCAGGAGAGCCAGGACTAAAAAGATAGGGAAAAAACACCATGCTAAGGAGTTTTTTTATTATTATTATTTATTTAATTAATTAATTAAAGGTGGTTAACTTTATGTTTATAATCTTGTTGTGTGTAGTTTTATTTTATTATTTATATGTTATGTATAGTTTTATTTTATTGTTTGTATATTTTGGGGAGTGGAGTACTGGAGAAGGATAGGCGTACCTTAGTTAATATGAATAGATTAACATCATATCTCTTATTCATGCCTTGTGGTACTCTAGTTTGTAGTGTGAATATCCAGTATACTTCTCTTTTGGATAGTGTCTTGTTCCTATCTCCCCCTAGTGGATTGTTTGTTATTTGTTCTATAGCCTTGAATGAAAAATGAGTAAGTTTGTGTTCATGTGTGTGAAAGTGTTTGGCCACTGGTGTCCTAGGGAGTTCCTCTTCTATTGATAAGAGATGTTCTCTTATACGATCTTTTAGTGGAGTGTCGTTATGCCTATGTATTGTTGTTGGCAATGCGTACACGTAATTAGATATATAATATAGGTGGATGTGCAATCCATTCTAGTGGTTATGGGGTATGATTGTTGGTTTGTGAAGAAGTAAAAGTGAAACTTTTGTTGGTATATTTGCAGCTTTTACACGGTACATGACCACATTTGTAGTTCCCTTTAGTGGGGGTTAGCCAATTGGTAATAGGTAGGATTTTGTTGTGGAATTTTTGTGTGATCTTATCACGTATAGTTGGTGCTTTTTTGGCTGCAAATCTTATGTGTTTTTGTAGTTTGTTTCTCAAGATGATGTCACTATTAAGAACTGGTAAATATTTTGTTATGATTTTTGTAATAGTATAAAACTGATTGTTGTATTTGGTTACAAAACATATGTCTTCCCTAGGTGTAAGTTTTTTTTTATCGCTGATGAATGTTCTTTTTACTGCTTTATTATTTAGAAGTGTAGTCCTATCCATCCTTGCTACTTGGGATTTGATTTTAAGAAGAACACTCCTTTTATAGCCTCTGGCTATTAGTCTGTGAGTAAGTTCCTCTGCTTGTTTAATGTACAGGTGAAGGGAACTGCAGTTTCTCCGCAATCTTAGATAGTTGCCCTTAGGAATGCCTTTTTGCATATGTGGAGCATGGCAAGAGTCTGCTCTAAGAATGGTATTTCTTGATAAAGGTTTTCTGAAGGTGCTAGTTGTTATTTTGCCTTCGCTATTATGTTCTAGTGTAAGATCCAGAAAGTTAATCATATGGTCATTGTTTTGATACGTGAACGTCAGATTTAGTGTGTTGTTGTTAAAGAAATTGATGATCTCCTGAATAGTTAGTTCAGTATTTTTCTTGTAGATAAGGATGAGATCATCAATGAATCTACCATACACCACTACTTTGTCGTCGAGGGCCAATCCACCCCCAAAAAGATAAAGGTGTTCAAAGTACCCCATATACAGGTTCGCATATGCGGGGGCAAACTTGGCCCCCATGGCCGTACCACATTTTTGGAGGTAGTAGTGGGCCTCGAAGACAAAGTAGTTGTGTGTTAGAAGAAATCTTGGGAGTTCTTCAAGAAATATGATAAATTCTTCTGGATAGCTGGTGTGTCTTTTTAGCATATATGTGAGAGCTTTGAGGCCTTCCTCATGGGGAATGCTCGAATAAAGAGCTGATACATCAATGGTAAGCCATGTGTAATTTTCCTGCCATGTGATTGATTGGATTTGCTGTATGAGATGTGTGCTGTCACGTATGTACCCTGGTAGGGACTTAACAATAGGTTGTAGCACATTGTCTAGCCAATTCCCTATCCTTTCGCATAGTGAACCTCTGCTGGCCACAATGGGCCTGCCTGGTGTATTAATGAGGGTTTTGTGTATCTTCGGTACTATGCGAAAGGTAGGGATGATGGGATGTTCGACTAGACAATGGTCTGCTATTTCTTGATTTAGAAATCCTTCTTCCACTGCAGAGTCTAACAATGTGTGAAGCTCTTTTTTATATTTATTGGTTGGATTGAAAGTCAGTTTTTGATATGTATCCCTATCACTCAATTGTCTGTAAGCTTCTCTTTTATAGTCTTCGGTGTTAAGGATGACTACGGCTCCCCCTTTGTCCGCCGGGGTGACTACTATATCCTTATTATTGCTAAGTGACTTAAGTGCTCGTTGTTCACTAATTGATAAATTGTGCTTGCTGATGGGATTTATGGTTGTAGTGGATGCAGACTCTAAAGTAGAGTGCAAGCTAGTGAGTTCTAGTTCTATGAGATTTTGAACATCTCAATTGCTTCACTCCTACTGTAAACTGGATAGAAATAAGATTTGGAGTGAGAAAGAGTTTTAAATGTAGGGATAGTGTCATAAGTGCTAGCTTCTCTGAATGTTGTAGCTTGTAGTGAGATGAGCGTGTTCAAGTCACATAGATCAGTGAACTGTAGACCTATGGGGTGTTCAGCTTTATGTGCAGTATTTTCTATTGGTAAATTGTTGTTTTGTTCACTTGTTGTGTGTGTTATTTGTGAAAAGTGTTTGTAAAAGGTGATTTTCCTAATCAAGGCATTGACATCTAATATAGTGGAAAATAGATCAAAGTGAGTAGATGGTGCAAAGGATAGTCCTTTGTTTAATAAAGTGATTTGTGGACTAGTGAGAGAGGTGCTAGACAAATTTATTACTGATCCTACTTCTTCTGTATTGTCTTTTTTATCCTGCTTGGATAGCGTAGTGGTAGGTCCTTTTTGGGTGTACTACTGGTGATAGGTGTTTGTACTAGTGTTGATAATTTAGTCCTGCCTTCTGAGGTGCTAGGGCTAGCTGTTTCTTCATTGGAAATATGAGCTTGTGTATCTTCTGTAGTCAATGAACCTTCTGTATTGTCTGTATCAATGCTCGAGAATGTTACTCGTTTAGCATTGGGTGTGTGATTAAAGGTGCCCTTTCTTTTATTTTTGTTTTTGTTCTCATTTTTATGATTGCTGTGTTGGGGGTGATTCTTTTGTCTATTTGGTTTATTTTTTTGCCATGAATATACAATGTCTAGTTCGTAATTTTTTACATCCCTTTGGTATTTACTGACTTTTCTTTCTGACAGTGTAGAATCTAATTGTTGCATAGTGGAATCTAGTTGTGTTTTGTAGTCTATGTATTTCTTAGTTTGTTCAAATGGTTTGAGTGACTCAACAATTTCTTCAATCTGCACTTATAGGGAATCCCTTTCTTCTTTTTTATGTTTGAGCAGCTGCTTCATCAAAATGATGGAGCAGTTGGTCAAATCGTTGTTCCATTCATCCATGAAGTCTGGGTTATGTAGTGCAAATGAGGGATATTTTTTCATCCTCAGTCCCCTAGGGACTTTTCTTTCGTTAATATAGAGTTCTAAAAATTATATATCCCACCAGAGGTTGCTTTCTTTGTATTTCTTATTTTCTAAATCAGAGAAAATAGTCATTAAATCCCCCTCCAAAGGTTCATCTGTTCTAATGGAGTTACCTTTTAGTGCTGTGTTCATTATAAGCTTTCTTCTATCTATGTCCACTACCCCTGTGGGAATATTACTTTCAGCCATAATGAATAGCAAATGTGTCTATGTATACTAATATACTTGTGTGTGAGTAAGAATAAAGAAAATGAGGCATTATGGGGAAGCCTGGAAAAAGTAAGAAACTAAAGAGGCTGAAGATCCTTACGAAGGGATCAGAAATAATAGTTTCTTAACTAGAAGCTGGCTCACTATGTGTGAGGTTAAACTGGCAGCACAAGTGATGGAAGTTACTACTTAATTAGTTGTAATTAGAGGCTCATATTATTGAGATAAGCTACATATATATTGGTGTAGTTACTTAATAGATTTGGGTGAAAGATTACACCTCCTTTGGTTTAATACTATATAGTTAACAATGATAGCAATATTAATCAGTTTGAGTAGGAGTTGGTACAGTTGATAACATAAAGGTACTTAGCTATAAAACAAGGCTATTGAATTACTGTTTTGGAATAGGCTGTCGGTGCAGAGCTAATGGTAAAAACAACCTATTCCTTCAATAACACCTGCAAAGAGATGCAAGGTTAGAAAGTTTATATCAACTCCAGTGAACAGTCCTGCTCAGTAAGTAATAAACAGGATGTCCATAGTTTCACAAGGGCTCTGCACACAGGGCTCTGCACACACTTTTTTCATTACAACTGCCCAGGGTGAATTTAAATAAAAAATCCAGCGTACAAAAGTAGAAAGCACTCACCAGGTCTTCACAAATAAATAAACATTCCATTTATTAAATCATAGCAGTGACATTTCGGGGATATCATCCTTCAGACCATATAAAAAAATAAAAATAAATGAAGACCTGGTGAGTGCTTTCTACTTTCGACTTTTGTACGCTATATATATACTGTATATATATATATATATATATATATATATATATATATATATAAAGTATATATATATATATATATATATATATATATATATATATATATATATATATATATATACAGTATATATATATATAGGCACCTATTTATCAAAGGTCTTGCGGACCTGATCCGACAGTGCGGATCAGGTCTGCGAGACCTCGCTAAATGCGGAGAGCAATATGCTCTCCGCATTTAACATTGCACCAGCAGCTCACAAGAGCTGCTGGTGCAACGCCGCCCCCTGTTGACTCGTGGCCAATCAGCCTCCAGCAGGGAGCTGTCAATCAACCTGATCGTACTCGATCGGGTTGATTTCCGGCGATTCCTGTCCGCCTGCTCAGAGCAGGCAGACAGGGTTATGGAGCAGCGGTCTTTAGACCGCTGCTTCATAACTTGTGTTTCTGGCAAGTCTGAAGACTCGCCAGAAACACGGCCCTTCAAGCTCCGTTCGGAGCTTGATAAATATGGGCCATAGTCTTAGAATAAGATAGCACTCACAGAATTTAAAGTAAAACTTAGCTTTTATTGTAGTAGATCAGTATAAAAAATGTCCCATGACGTTTCGGTGCCAATTAGCACCTTTTTTTCAAATGGATCAACCGTTCATCAGGCAGATGACATAACCTGACATTTTTTATACTGATCTACTACAATAAAATCTAAGTTTTACTTTAAATCCAGTGAGTGCTATCTTATTCTAAGACTGTTTGTACCAGTGATACAGCACCCTGGTGGATAATTCTCAATATCTGAGACCTGGAGTGCAGGCCCTTACTTGCTATTCTATATATATATACATTTAAACTACTGTGCAAATTTTAGCAGGTGTAAAAAAATGCTGTAAAATCTATATTTTTTAAAGCATTCTTACTTTACAGCATTTTCACACACACATATATATACATACATACACTTTTCATATAGATGGCACACTCCTTTGCAACACAACACTCCTGGTGCTCATGCCGTTTCAATTACTGTCCACATACAGAGCCTCTGAGGGATAGCCACTTTCTCATTAGTGAAATCTCCAAAGTAAGCACTCAGGATAGAAATTTCAAGCGTTAATGATATCAAAGTTGTTCTATAGCATTTCGATCCCAACTGGAACCTTTTGTCAAATGGAACAGATAAAAATTCATGTCAAACAAACAAATAACCTCACCTTTATAACCCCACACATAATTCAGACTGTTGCACGCATTCTGGGTCTCATGATCACCGCATCAGACTTACACCATCAAAACTAGACCATTACAAAAAAATCACAGAAACCAAAAGAAGCGCTTCAGTCTAATATTAGAATATGAGACAATGAGATCAATTTATCAAGCTCCGTACAGATAATGCCCTGTGTTTCTAAAGACTGCTGCTCCATAACCTGTCCGCCTGCTCTGAGGCGGCGGACAGAAATCAACCCAATCGTATACAATCGGGTTGATTGACACCCCCTGCTAGCGGCCGATTGGCCGCAAATCTGCAGGGGGTGGTATTGCACCAGCAGTTCACAAGAACTGCTGGTGTAATGATAAATGCAGACAGTGTGTGCTGTTGGCATTTATTGATGTGCAGCCGACATGATACGCTACATTGTATCATGTCCGATCGCACTTTAGTAAATTGACCCCAATAAATCAATTTCTTTTCAACACTGTAACAGTCTTACTTTGAGAAGTATACAAAGTTCGGTAATTCAGTGGTAGATATTACTCTTCATTACCACCACTACATATTTCACAGCACACAAAATCGCCCGGCAAACTTGAAGCTGCAGCTCCAAGAGAAATGACTGCTTATCCTACAGCCAGCAAAAGTACATCACAGGGGAGATCTAGAGCGCAGGATCAAAAAAATACCACAAGATAGTGTAAGATCAAACAAACACCTTTAATATACACAAGATTAAAACTACTTGCAAGCATAAATGCATAAAAAGCGTTTCACAAGTATCAACTTGTATCAATTGGATAACCAGAGTGCAGAGGATCTCCAGAGTCTGAGATAGATACAGCGGTGTCGACAGTACCGGCGTGCAATGTCACCACCTGGATAAACAGCGTGTTGGCCAGACTTCACCTTCTCTCTCAGATGCACACTGGAAACCGTCACTCACAGTCTTAACGCGTTTCCCCGCCTCCACTGGCGGCTTTCTCAAGAGTACTGAGTAACTGTCATGAACCGGCTTTTCAATGATTGGGATAATACTTCCCTCTATTGTACATCATTAGTTATCATTACAACTTACACTATCACCTCTCACAAAAGCATTACAAAATTAATCAATTTGTTAAAAGCAGATGATTAAAAATAAACTTAATAGTAATATCATCCTATTGTAAAATTACAATATAGGCACTAATATTTTAACATGTTAAAAAATACATACAATTTATTAAAACAATTTAAATCCTAAAAAGTCATTAAAAATCTTATATACCACTACTTAAAATATATTTAAAAAACATGAATGCATATATAAAACACCAAAGAAATTAATTTGAGAGGAAAATGAATTGACATAAATACACTAATAAATGAATTAATTAGTTAAAACCCAAACATATATATAACAACAGAGAATAATTCATTATATGAATGCAGCAATGTCTATATCCACATTAAGACCCGCAGGTGTAAGGGTCCCTAGTTTGTGGATCCAAAAAGTTTCTCTCTTCCTGAGAGACAACAGGCGGTCTCCACCTTTAGGGTCTTTTGGCACAATCTCTATCCCTTTAATGGTCACTATGGATGGATCACAATTATGCTTTTCACCAAAGTGTTTAGGGACACTGTTTGAATAGGGGTTTCTTAATGTTGGCAAAGTGTTTACTAAAACTTTTGGACAGGTGTCTCTTTGTGCGGCCTACATATTGTAGGCCACACCACATTGCAATAAATAAACTACGTATGTACTTTTCCAGGTAATAACATTTCTAACTTTAAATTCCTGTCCAGTTTTTTTAGATACCACTAGTGATTTGCAAATCGGGCACCTGCTCTTATTACATTTGTAAGTTCAATTCAATTTCAAAAAGTTGTAATTTTTATTTAAACAACACTTATCCTTTAGTTTACTAGGAGCTAGCAAATTCCACAAGTTAGTATTCTTTTTAAAAACCAAATTAGGCCTACTATCAAGAGAGCCATTTAATAAAGGATCACTGGTTAATACGGACCAATATTTATTGAGGATACCTTTTACTTTCCCTACCCCTTCACCATATTAGGTTATAAATATAACCGTAGAGGGATTTTGTTTGCTGTACCCTTGGCTTTTTTTTGTTTGTTAATAGCATATCCCTGTCACTTGCTTCGACTACAGACTTACGGCTAGATTACGAGTTTTACGGTAACAGGGGTGCGGGGCTAACGTGCAGTTTATTGTCACCGCTCACTTACATGCAGCACTGGTATTACGGGTTTTTATAAACCCGGTGTAAACAGACAAAAAGTGAGCGTAGAACAAAATTTTGCTCCACACTTCACTCCAATACCAGCGCTGCTTAAGTCAGCAGTGAGCTGGTTGAACGTGCTCGTGCACGATTTCCCCATAGGAATCAACGGGGAGAGCAGGCTAAGAAAAAGTCTAACAACTGCAAAAAAAGCAGAGTATAACTCAGTAATGCAGCACCATTGATTCCTATGGGAAAATAAAATTTATGTTTACACCTAACACCCTAACATGAACCCCGAGTCTAAACACCCCTAATCTTACACTTATTAACCCCTAATCTGCTGCCCCGACATCACGACACCTAGATTATACTTATTAACCCTTAATCTACCGCTGCGGACATCGCCGCCACTATAATACAAATATTAACCCCTAAACCGCCGCACTCCCGCCTCGCAAACATTAGTTAAATATTATTAACCCCTAATCTGCCGTCCCTAACATCACCGCCACCTACCTACATTTATTAACCCCTAATCTGCCGTCCCCAACGTCGCCGCCACTATATTAAATTTATTAACCCCTAAACCTAAGTCTAACCCTAACCTAACACCCCCTAACTTACATATAATTTAAATAAATCTAAATAAAATTACTATCATTACCTAAATAATTCCTATTTAAAACTAAATACTTACCTGTAAAATAAACCCTAAGCTAGCTACAATATAACTAATAGTTACATTGTATCTAGCTTAGGGTTTATTTTTATTTTACAGGCAAGTTTATATTTATTTTAACTAGGTAGAATAGTTATTAAATAGTTATTAACTATTTACTAACTACCTAGCAAAAATAAAGACAAATTTACCTGTAAAATAAAACCTAACCTATGTTACACTAACACCTAACACTACACTACAATTAAATAAATGAACTAAATTAAATACAATTAAATAAATTAAATTAGCTAAATCACAAAAAAACCCCACTAAATTACGGAAAAAAATAAACAAATTACAGATCTTTAAACTAATTACACCTAATCTAATAGCCCTATCAAAATAAAAAAGCCCCCCCAAAATAAAAAAAAAAACCCTAGCCTAAACTAAACTATCAATAGCCCTTAAAAGGGCTTTTTGCGGGGCATTGCCACAAAGAAATCAGCTCTTTTACCTGTAAAAAAAATACAAACACACCCACCAACAGTAAAACCCACCACCCACACAACCAAACCCCCCCAAATAAAATACTAACTAAAAAAACCTAAGCTCCCCATTGCCCTGAAAAGGGCATTTGGATGGACATTGCCCTTAAAAGGGCAGTTAGCTCTTTTGCGGCACAAAGCCCTAACCTAAAAATAAAACCCACCTAATACACCCTTAAAAAAACCTAACACTAACCCCCTGAAGATCGACTTACTGTTCTGAAGACCAGACATCCATCCTCAAGGATGCGGCAGAAGTCTTAAACCAACCAGGCCAAAGTCCTCAACGAAGCCGGGAGAAGTCTTTATCCAAGCCGGGCGAAGTGATCCTCCAGACGGGCAGATGTCTTCATCCAGATGGCATCTTCTATCTTCATCCATCCGACGTGGAGCGGCTCCATCTTCAAGACATCCGATGCAGAGCATCCTCTTCATCCAGAGTCTTCTTACTGAATGAAGGTTCCTTTAAATGACGTCATCCAAGATGGCGTCCCTTAGATTCCGATTGGCTGATAGAATTCTATCAGCCAAACGGAATTAAGGTAGAAAAAATCCTATTGGCTGATGCAATCAGCCAATAGGATTGAAGTTCAATCCTATTGGCTGATCCAATCAGCCAATAGGATTGAGCTCACATTTTATTGGCTGATTGGAACAGCCGATAGAATGCCAGCTCAATCCTATTGGCTGATTGGATCAGCCAATAGGATTGAACTTCAATCCTATTGGCTGATTGCATCAGCCAATAGGATTTTTTCTACCTTAATTCCGATTGGCTGATAGAATTCTATCAGCCAATCGGAATCTAAGGGACGCCATCTTGGATGACGTCATTTAAAGGAACCTTCATTCAGTAAGAAGATTCCGGATGAAGAGGATGCTCCGCGTCGGATGTCTTGAAGATGGAGCCACTCCGCATCGGATGGATGAAGATAGAAGATGCCGTCTGGATGAAGACTTCTGCCCGTCTGGTGGACCACTTCGCCCGGCTTGGATAAAGACTTCTCCCGGCTTCGTTGAGGACTTCGGCCTGGTTGGATGAAGACTTCTGCCGCTTCCTTGAGGATGGATGTCCGGTCTTCAGAACAGTAAGTCGATCTTCAGGGGGTTAGTGTTAGTTTTTTTTAAGGGTGTATTAGGTGGGTTTTATTTTTAGGTTAGGTCTTTGGGCCGCAAAAGAGCTAACTGCCCTTTTAAGGGCAATGCCCATCCAAATGCCCTTTTCAGGGCAATGGGGAGCTTAGGTTTTTTTAGTTAGTATTTTATTTGGGGGGGTTTGGTTGTGTGGATGGTGGGTTTTACTGTTGGGGGGTTTTTTGTATTTTTTTTTACAGGTAAAAGAGCTGATTTCTTTGGGGCAATGCCCCGCAAAAGGCCCTTTTAAGGGCTATTGGTAGTTTAGTTTAGACTAGGGTTTTTTTTATTTTGGGGGTGCTTTTTTTATTTTGATAGTGCTATTAGATTAGGTGTAATTAGTTTAAAGATCTGTAATTTGTTTTTCATTTAGTGTTGTTTTTTTGTGATTTAGCTAATTTAATTTATTTATTTGTATTTAATTTAGTTAATTTATTTAATTGTAGTGTATTGTTAGGTGTTAGTGTAACTTAGGTTAGGTTTTATTTTACAGGTAAATTTGTCTTTATTTTAGCTAGGTAGTTAGTAAATAGTTAATAACTGTTTAATAACTATTCTACCTAGTTAAAATAAATACAAACTTGCCTGTAAAATAAAAATAAACCCTAAGCTAGCTACAATGTAACTATTAGTTATATTCTAGCTAGCTTAGGGTTTATTTTACAGGTAAGTATTTAGTTTTAAATAGGAATTATTTAGTTAATGATAGTAATTAGATTTATTTAAATTATATTTAAGTTAGGGTTAGGGTTAGACTTAGGTTTAGGGGTTAATAAATTTAATATAGTGGCGGCAACGTTGGGGACGGCAGATTAGGGGTTAATAAATGTAGGTAGGTGGCGGTGATGTTGGGGGCAGCAGATTAAGGGTTCATAAGTATAATGTAGGTGGCGGCTATGTCCGGAGTGGAAGATTAGGGGTTAATAAGTATAATGTAGGTGGCAGCGATGTTAGGGGCGGCAGATTAGGGGTTAATAATATTTAACTAGTGTTTGCGAGGCAGGAGTGTAGCGGTTTAGGGGTTAATATGTTTATTATAGTGGTGGTGATGTCCGGAGCGGCAGATTAGGGGTTAAACATTTTAATATAGTGTTTGCAATGCGGGAGGCCATCGGTTTAGGGGTTAATAGGTAGTTTATGGGTGTTAGTGTACTTTTTAGCACTTTAGTTATGAGTTTTATGCTACGCCATTGTAGTGTAAAACTCATAACTACTGACTTTAAAATGCGTTAGGAATCTTGATGGGGTAGGGTGTACCTCTCACTTTTTGGCCTCCCAGGACAGACTTGTAATACCGGCGCTATGCAAGTCCCATAAAAAAAGACTTTACGAAAAATAAAAAGTAGTTATGCTCTAATACATCTTTCAAGGAAGACAATATTTTAGTCTGGAAATATGCCTTTCTTTTGTAAAAAGTATTTGCATGCCTCTATACCTAAATTGTGGGGGATAATAGTATGAAGCGATGTAACGTTACACATAATAATAAGGTATATTCTTTCTTTCCAATTAACATCAGTTAATATGTGTATCAGATATATACTGTCCCTCAGATGTGACCTCAGTTCCAACACTAATGGATTAAGAAAATAATCTATATAACTCGATACATTTGCAGTTAGGGAGTAAATTCCAGACACTATAGGTCTTATATATTTTCGGTAGATGGTACATGACCGCTAGTTTAGAAATTTAGTTATTATTTTTCTTTTACTCCATTATTTAATAGTACATTTAATTCTGACAAAAAACATTAGTAGGATTTGATTTTAACTTAGTATATGTACTATTATCATTCAAAAGGCGTAATGCCTCTGTTACATACACCTCCCTATCCTGAATAACTATTCCCCCACCCTTGTCAGGTGGACGAATACTAATATTGACATTTACTATTAATTGGTTCAGGCTCTTCCTTTCATTCTTAGTCAAGTTATTAGGATAATCCTTCTTTATAGGTAATTTTTTTAAGTCTCTCTCCACAAGGTTCTTAAATGTTTTAATATACTCTCCTTGTGCGTATATTGGATAAAAAGAAGACTGCTTTCTCTTATTACTATGAATATATATATCTCACCATCAACTCTGGCATTAAATTCAATATTATCCAAATCTTGCAATATCTGTAAAGTTTCAAAAGTAGTAATATCTTCTCCAGTAAGAATACTTTTCTTTCGGCTAGATTTAGAGTTTGGCGTTAGCCGTCAAAACCAGCGTTAGGGGCTCCTAACGCTGGTTTTGGGCTACCGCTGGTATTTAGAGTCAGTCAGGAAAGGGTCTAACGCTCACTTTGCAGCCGCGACTTTTCCATACCGCAGATCCCCCCTACGCCATTTGCGTATCCTATCTTTTCAATGGGATCTTTCTAACGCTGGTATTTAGAGTTTTGGCTGAAGTGAGCGTTAGAAATCTAACGACAAAACTCCAGCCGCAGCAAAAAGCCAGGAGTTAAGAGCTTTCTGGGCTAACGCCGGTTCATAAAGCTCTTAACTACTGTGCTCTAAAGTACACTAACACCCATAAACTACATATGTACCCCTAAACCGAGGCCCCCCCACATCTAACCCCTAATCTGCCGAACGCACACCGCCGCAACCTACGTTATCCCTATGTACCCCTAATCTGCTGCCCCTAACACCACCGACCCCTATATTATATTTATTAACCCCTAATCTGCCCCCCACAACGTCGCCGCTACCTACCTACAATTATTAACCCCTAATCTGCCGACCGGACCTCACCGCTACTATAATAAATGTATTAACCCCTAATCCGCCTCACTCCCGCCTCAATAACCCTATAATAAATAGTATTAACCCCTAATCTGCCCTCCCTAACATCACCGACACCTAACTTCAAGTATTAACCCCTAATATGCCGACCGGACCTCACCGCTACTCTAATAAATGTATTAACCCCTAAAGCTAAGTCTAACCCTAACTCTAACACCCCCCTAAGTTAAATATAATTTAAATCTAACGAAATAAAATAAATCTTATTAAATAAATTATCCCTATTTAAAGCTAAATACTTACCTGTAAAATAAACCCTAATATAGCTACAATATACATTATAATTATATTGTAGCTATTTTAGGATTATTATTTATTTTACAGGTAACTTTGTATTTATTTTAACCAGGTACAATAGCTATTAAATTGTTAATAACTATTTAATAGCTACATAGTTAAAATAATTACAAAATTACCTGAAAAATAAATCCTAACCTAAGTTACAATTAAACCTAACACTACACTATCAATAAATGAATTAAATAAAATACCTACAATTATCTACAATTAAACCTAACACTACACTATCAATAAATTAATTACATAAAATACCTACAAATAAATACAATTAAATAAACTAACTAAAGTACAAAAAATAAAAAAGAACTAAGTTACAAAAAAAAAAATAATAATTTACAAACATTAGAAAAATATTACAACAACTTTAAGCTAATTACACCTACTCTAAGCCCCCTAATAAAATACCAAAGCCCCCCAAAATAAAAAAATTCCCTACCCTTTTTTAAAATAAAAATAGAAAAGCTCTTTAACCTTACCAGCCCTTAAAAGGGCCTTTTGTTGGGCATGCCCCAAAGAATTCTGCTCTTTTGCCTGAAAAAAAATAATACAATACCCCCCCAACATTACAACCCACCACCCACATACCCCTAATCTAACCCAAACCCCCTTAAATAAACCTAACAATAAGCCCCTGAAGATCTTCCTACCTTATCTTCACCACGCCGGGTATCACCGATCGGTCCAGAAGAGCCTCCGAAGTCTTCATCCAAGCCCAAGCGGGGGCTGAAGAGATCCATCATCGGGCTGAAGAGGTCCATCATCGGGCTGAAGAGGTACATCATCGGGCAGAAGTCTTCATCCTATCCGGGCAGAAGAGGACATCCGGACCGGTAGACATCTTCATCCAAGCCGCATCTTCTATCTTCATCCATCCGGAGCGGAACCATCTTCTTCCAGCTGACGTGAGCCCATCCTCTTCTACCGATGCCTACTCGCCGAATGACGGTTCCTTTAAATGACGTCATCCAAGATGGCGTCCCTCGAATTCCGATTGGCTGATAGGATTCTATCAGCCAATCGGAATTAAGGTAGGAAAATTCTGATTGGCTGATGGAATCAGCCAATCAGATTCAAGTTCAATCCGATTGGCTGATCCAATCAGCCAATCAGATTGAGCTCGCATTCTATTGGCTGATCGGAACAGCCAATAGAATGCGAGCTCAATCTGATTGGCTGACTCCATCAGCCAATCAGAATTTTCCTACCTTAATTCCGATTGGCTGATAGAATCCTATAAGCCAAACGGAATTCAAGGGACGCCATCTTGGATGACGTCATTTAAAGGAACCGTCATTCGGCGAGTAGGCGTCGGTAGAAGAGGATGGATCCGCGTCGGCTGGAAGATGGCTCCTCTCCGGATGGATGAAGATAGAAGATGCGGCTTGGGTGAAGATGTCTACCGGTCCGGATGTCCTCTTCTGCCCGGATAGGATGAAGACTTCTGCCCGATGATGGACCTCTTAAGCCCGATGATGGACCTCTTCAGCCCGATGATGGATCTCTTCAGCCCCCGGTTGGGCTTGGATGAAGACTTCGGAGGCTCTTCTGGACCGATCGGTGATACCCGGCGTGGTGAAGACAAGGTAGGAAGATCTTCAGGGGCTTAGTGTTAGGTTTATTTAAGGGGGGTTTGGGTTAGATTACTGGTATGTGGGTGGTGGGTTGTAATGTTGGGGGGTATTGTATGGGCTTTTTTTCAGGCAAAAGAGCAAAATTCTTTGGGGCATGCCCCGCAAAAGGCCCTTTTAAGGGCTGGTAAGGTAAAAGAGCTTTTCTATTTTTATTTTAGAATAAGGTAGGGCATTTTTTTATTTTGGGGGCTTTGTTATTTTATTAGGTGGCTTAGAGTAGGTGTAATTAGCTTAAAATTGTTGTAATCTTTTTCTAATGTTTGTAAATTATTTTTTTATTTTTTGTAACTTAGTTCTTTTTTTATTTTTTGTACTTTAGTTAGTTTATTTAATTGTATTTATTTGTAGGTATTTGTATGTAATTAATTTATTGATAGTGTAGTGTTAGGTTTAATTGTAGATAATTGTAGGTATTTTATCTAATTAATATATTGATAGTGTAGTGTTAGGTTTAATTGTAACAGGTTAGGATTTATTTTATAATTATTTTAACTAGGTAGCTATTAAATAGTTATTAACTATTTAATAGCTATTGTACCTGGTTAAAATAAATACAAAGTTGCCTGTAAAATAAATATTAATCCTAAAATAGCTACAATATAATTATAATTTATATTGTAGCTATATTAGGGTTTATTTTACAGGTAAGTATTTAGCTTTAAATAGGAATAATTTATTTAATAAGAGTTAATTTATTTCGTTAGATAAAAATTATATTTAACTTAGGGGGGTGTTAGTGTTAGGGTTAGACTTAGCTTTAGGGGTTAATAAATTTATTGGAGTAGCGGTGAGGTCTGGTCGGCAGATTCGGGGTTAATACTTGAAGTTAGGTGTCGGTGATGTTAGGGAGGGCAGATTAGGGGTTAATACTATTTATTATAGGGTTATTGAGGCGGGAGTGAGGCGGATTAGGGGTTAATAACTTTATTATAGTAGCAGTGAGGTCCGGTCGGCAGATTAGGGGTTAATAAGTGTAGGTAGGTGGCGGCGACGTTGGGGGCGGAAGATTAGGGGTTAATAAATATAATATAGGGGTCGGCGGTGTTAGGGGCAGCAGATTAGGGGTACATAGGGATAACATAGGTGGCGGCGGTGTACGGAGCAGCAGATTAGGGGTTAAAAAAAATATGCAGGGGTCAGCGATAGCGGGGCAGCAGATTAGGGGTTAATAAGTGTAAGGTTAGGGGTGTTTAGACTCGGGGTACATGTTAGGGTGTTAGGTGCAGACATAGGAAGTGTTTCCCCATAGGAAACAATGGGGCTGCGTTAGGAGCTGTACGCTGCTTTTTTGCAGGTGTTAGTTTTTTTTTTTAGCTCAAACTGCCCCATTGTTTCCTATGGGGAAATCGTGCACGAGCACGTTTTTTAAGCTGGCCGCGTCTGTAAGCACCGCTGGTATTGAGAGTTGCAGTGGTGGTAAATATGCTCTACACTCCCTTTTTGGAGCCTAACGCAGCCCTTCTGTGAACTCTAAATACCAGCGGTATTTAAAATGTGCGGGGGGGGGGAAAAACAGCGTTAGCTACGCGGGTCGTTACCGACAAAACTCTAAATCTAGCCGTTTGTTTGCAAAAAATCTTTTTAACGTAATATTCCTTATAAATCTCTGAAAGTCAGTATAAACTTGGAATTTATCAATTCCTTTTTTGGGGGCAAAAGATAAAACTTTACTTAATTGTGCTAAGGAACTGTTATCCAATTTATATGAAGATAAGTTTTATATATTCGCCTTATTCTGACTATTTAGTTCCACCTTGCGTTTTTGTAATTGCTTTTTCCTTCCCCCTCTGCATCCTCATTTTGACTGTACCTTCTTTTTCTGAACTGTCTCTCTTGTTCTCTTACATAATTTCCCCCTTCTTGATACCAATCCCCACTTGGGTATGGGTTTTGTTCCCATCTCTGCTATCTCCCTGTCTCTACATTTGGCTTCCATTTGGTCATTTTCTTTGGGGACTTTAAAAAATGAGCCATTGGTGGTCTAAAGGCTGTGACACACTGCAAGCGATGCGGCGCGAGGCGATGCAGCTGCTTCGCTCCGCATCGCATCGCTTCTGAAGATCAAATATTTCATCTCTGAGCGCTTAGCTACGCGACCTGACGCAGCAGAGTGCTCAGAGATGAAAAGGCAGGACACACTGAGTGCACACAGCCGCATCTACACGCTGCGCGCCGCTCCGCTTGCAGTATGTCACAGCCTTTAGTTTATTATTATCATTACTTGCTTTAGGTCTTGCTCCTTCACTATACATATCTCTATTTGAATCACTTAAACTTTTATATCTATTGCCACTAATCTGATTACTTTGTTTATTAGTTGAAGTATCAGTACCCTTCATTGCTTTTATTTTGCTATTTTTTCCATTATTAACTGATTCCTTATTTTGATCAGTTCTAAGGATTTTTTTTGTCTTTCTGTCCTTTATTATTTTTATTATTTGCTGTCTGCATGTTGTGTTTCAGATCATCTATATAATTAATTTGTCTATATTTAGGTTTCCAATTATATTTTTGTTCATTCTTATAATCAAATTGATCTCTCTTAAGTTTGTTTGCCTTAGCAATAATTAATTCCTTTGTCAGTTTCTCCACACCTTTTATTATATTATCATATAATGTTCTTGTTTCATCATTAATAAGTAACTCATTTATTTTCTCCTCTATTTTACTGATTTTAACCTGTGTTTTTTTCCAATCTATTTTCTCTATATTTAACAAATTAATCAAATTAATAGAGAATAGATCCAAAATAGATTCCCACTTTGTCAAGAATTCAACTTCATCAAGGGCAAAGGCTGACTCTTTTAACATACGCAAACCTCTAGGAGGCAAATTTATCATATGTTTGTCAGACCTGATCCGACAGTGCGGATCAGGTCCGACAGACATCACTGAAGGCGGAGAGCAATACGCTCTCCATATTCAGCATTGCACCAGCAGCTCACAATCAGCCGCCAGCAGGGTGCTGTCAATCAACCCGATCGTACTCGATCGGGTTAATTTCCGGCAATTCCTGTCCGCCTCATCAGAGCAGGCGGACAGGGTTATGGAGCAGCGGTCTTTAGGCTCGCCAGAAACACAGGGTGTCAAGCTCCGTACGGAGCTTGATAGATAGGCCCCTTGGTATAATGTTATGCTTGATATAATTTTCTAACAGGATAATATCCTGCCAGTCCTTTGCATCCTGTATCAGCAATTTTTTATATTGTTTAAGTGTTTGTGTGGGATTGCTAGCGTTTTCAACATGGTTTACATAGGTAAAGTAATAATGCACTACTGGGAGCCAGCTGGTGATTGGTTACTGCACATATATGCCTCTTGTCATTGGTTCTCTTGATATGTTCAGCTAGCTCCCAGTAGTGCTTCTAAGCCTACCTAGGTTTACTCTTCAAAAAGGATATCAAGAGAAAAAAAATAAAAACAAAGGGCCAGATTATGAGTGGATTGCTAATTCCGCTAGAAGTAAACTTTTTGCGCACATCTGGCTGCGCTCATATTACGAGTTTAAATTAAAGAGTTACCACTCTCACGCTAACCAGACGCTCGCACACTGCTTACTTCTAGCGCAATTAGAATATTGCGCGAGATAACCTATTCCCCCATAGAAGTCAATGGAGAAAATCACCCTACACGCTCACTAACCCAAATTCATGTTCTCAAGGACGCTAACCCGACATGAAAATATGAATATTTCACATTTCAATGTTCTCCACATAGAAAATTTTATATTTATATATATATATATATATATATATATATATATACATATATATATATATATATATATATATATATATATATATATATATATATATATATGTGTATTTTGGTACAATATATATCTATACCTATATATATATCTACATACATGATTATATATAGGTATAGATATATACAGAAATATATAGGAATATATATTTATAAATACTTAGAACATATTCTGTTATGTGCAGAACATTGGAATGTGAAATATTTACACTAAATACACAAACACTTTATTAAATACTAGTCCTAAAGCCCGTGCACATGGGCCATTTTCTGCAGTGCAGCGGACCCACCTGATTGCGCTCCCGCCCGGCCTCCCCGCCATGCCGCTCCTGCCCGGTCATGCCTCCGATATGCTTGCTCCACCGGTAACGCCCCCAACATGCCCCCATCACACCTGCTCTCGCCCACCCTCTCTGCTGTCTGATCCTCAGTTACGTTGTCAACAGCCAGGTATGTTTGTCCTCACACCGGCCTCTAGTTATGAAGCCGTCTACTTTCCTGCATTCGCCGGCCCAATACGCTCACCTAAGCTCGCCTACCATCGCTGCCGCGGACCTGAATACGTTCGCCAAAGTTATCAAGAAAGCTGTCAAGAAGCCGCGCACCAAGTACGGAGCGATGAGCAGCGGACTGTTGTTAACTAACAGTCATCGATCACGCTGCTCATCGGCTTCTTCGCAGCTCTCTTGCTAGCCTGTCACTAAGCACCCACACTAAACTACACTTTTTTACCCCCTAAACCGCCGCTCCCGGAGCCCCCGCAACTAAATAAAGTTATTACCCCCTAAACCGCCGCTCCTGGACCCCGCCGCAACTCTAATAAATGTATTAACCCCTAAACCGCCGTTTCCGGACCCCACCGCAACTAAATTAAACCTATCAACCCCTAATCTGCCGTCCCCTATAGCGCCGCCCCCTATATTAAAGTTATTAACCCCTATCCTGTGGATCCCAGACCCTGCCGCAACTAAATAAATTGTTTAACCCCTAAACCACCACACCCGGAGCCCACCGCCACCTACATTACATTTATTAACCCCTATCCTGCCCCCCACTACACCGCCGCCACCTACATTAAACTCATTAACCCCTAAACCGCCGCTCCCGGACCCCGCCGCAACTAAATTAAATGTTTAACCCCTAAACCACCGCTCCCGGACCCCGCCGCCACCTATATTAAGCTTATTAACCCCTATCCTGCCCCCCTATACCGCCGCCACCTATATTAAACTTATTAACCCCTAAACCTAAGTCTAACACTAACACCCCCCTAACTTTAATATTATTTTAATAAATCTAAATAAAACTTACTATTATTAACAAAATTATTCCTGTTTAAAAATAAATACTTTCCTGTAAAATAAACCCTAAGATAGCTACAATATAATTAATAATTATATTGTAGCTATTTTAGGATTTATTTTTATTTCACAGGCAACTTTGTATTTATTTTAACTAGGTACAATAGTTATTAAATAGTTATTAACTATTTAATAACTACCTAACTAAAATACTTACAAAATTACCTGTAAAATAAATCCTAACCTAAGTTACAATTAAACCTAACACTACACTACCATTAAATTAATTAAATAAATTAACTACAATTACCTAAAATTAAATTCAATTAAATAAACTAAACTATAGTACAAAAAAACAAAACTAAATTACAGAAAAAAAAATACAAGACGTTTAAACTAATTACACCTAATCTAAGCCCCCTAATAAAATAATAAAGCCCCCCAAAATAAAAAAAATGCCCTACCCTATTCTAAATTACAGAGTAATCAGCTCTTTTACCCGCCCTTAAAAGGGCTTTTTGCGTGGCATTGCCCCAAAGTAATCAGCTCTTTTACCTGTAAAAAAAAATTCAACCCCCCCAACATTAAAACCCACTACCCACATTCCCCTACTCTAACACACCCAAACCCCCCTTAAAAAAACCTAACACTAACCCCCTGAAGATCTCCCTACCTTGAGTCGTCTTCACTCAGCCGAGCCGAATTCTTCATTCAAGCGGGGCAAGAAGAGGTCCTCCATCCGGTAGAAGTCTTCATCCAAGCGGGGCAAGAAGAGGTCCTCCATCTGGTAGAAGTCTTCATCCAAGCGGGGCAGAAGAGGTCCTCCATCCGGTAGAAGTCTTCATCTAAGCGGTGTCTTCTATCTTCATCCAACCGTGGCTCCATCTTTCAGACCTCCGACGCGGAACATCCTGCTGGCCCGACGGACTAACGACAAATGAAGGTTCCTTTAAGGTACGTCATCCAAGATGGCGTCCCTCAAATTCCGATTGGCTTATAGGATTCTATCAGCCAATCGGAATTAAGGTAGGAAAAATCAGATTGGCTGATTCAATCAGCCAATCGGATTGAAGCTCAATCCGATTGGCTGATCCAATCAGCCAATCGGATTGACCTCGCATTCTATTGGCTGTTCCGATCAGCCAATTGGATTTGTCCTACCTTAATTCCGATTGGCTGATAGAATCCTGTCAGCCAATCGGAATTTGAGGGACGCCATCTTGGATGATGTCCCTTAAAGGAACCTTCATTCATTGTTAGTCCGTTGGGCCAGCAGGATGTTCCGCGTCGGAGGTCTGGAAGATGGAGCCGCGGTTGGATCAAGATAGAAGACACCGCTTGGATGAAGACTTCTACCGGATGGAGGACCTCTTCTGCCACGCTTGGATGAAGACTTCGGCCGGATGAAGGACCTCTTCTTGCCCCGCTTGGATGAAGAATTCGGCTCGGCTGAGTGAAGACGACTCAAGGTAGGGAGATCTTCAGGGGGTTAGTGTTAGGTTTTTTTAAGGGGGGTTTGGGTGGGTTAGAGTAGGGGTATGTGGGTGGTGGGTTTTAATGTTGGGGGGGTATTTTTTTTTACAGGTAAAAGAGCTGATTACTTTGGGGCAATGCCCCGCAAAAAGCCCTTTTAAGGGCTGGTAAAAGAGCTGATTACTTTATAATTTAGAATAGGGTAGGGCATTTTTTTTATTTTGGGGGACTTTATTATTTTATTAGGGGGATTAGATTAGGTGTAATTAGTTTAAACGTCTTGTATTTTTTTTATTTTCTGTAATTTAGTGGGGGGGTTTTGTACTATAGTTAAGTTTATTTAATTGAATTTAATTTTAGGTAATTGTAGTTAATTTATTTAATTAATTTAATGATAGTGTAGTGTTAGGTTTAATTGTAACTTAGGTTAGGATTTATTTTACAGGTAATTTTGTAAGTATTTTAGCTAGGTAGTTATTAAATAGTTAATAACTATTTAATAATTATTGTACCTGGTTAAAATAAATACAAAGTTGCCTGTAAAATAAATATAAACCCTAAAATATCTACAATATAATTATTAGTTATATTGTAGCTATCTTAGGCCTAGATTTAGAGTTTGGCGGTAGCCGTGAAAACCAGCGTTAGAGGCTCCTAACGCTGGTTTTAGGCTACCGCCGGTATTTGGAGTCACTCAAAATAGGGTCTAACGCTCACTTATCAGCCGCGACTTTTCCATACCGCAGATCCCCTTACGTAAATTGCGTATCCTATCTTTTCAATGGGATTTTTCTAACTCCGGTATTTAGAGTCGTTTCTGAAGTGAGCGTTAGACATCTAACGACAAAACTCCAGCCGCAGGAAAAAAGTCAGTAGTTAAGAGCTTTCTGGGCTAACGCCGGTTTCTAAAGCTCTTAACTACTGTACTCTAAAGTACACTAACACCCATAAACTACCTATGTACCCCTAAACCGAGGTCCCCCCACATCGCCGACACTCTAAAAAATTTTTTTAACCCCTAATCTGACGACCGCCACCTACATTATACTTATGTACCCCTAATCTGCTGCCCCTAACACCGCCGACCCCTATATTATATTTATTAACCCCTAATCTGCCCCCCTCAACGTCGCCTCCACCTGCCTACACTTATTAACCCCTAATCTGCTGACCGGAACTGAGCGCTACTATAATAAAGTTATTAACCCCTAATCCGCCTCACTAACCCTATCATAAATAGTATTAACCCCTAATCTGCCCTCCCTAACATCGCCGACACCTAACTTCAATTATTAACCCCTAATCTGCCGATCTTGCCGCTATTCTAATAAATTTATTAACCCCTAAAGCTAAGTCTAACCCTAATACTAACACCCCCCTAAGTTAAATATAATTTAAATCTAACGAAATTAATTAACTCTTATTAAATAAATTATTCCTATTTAAAGCTAAATACTTACCTGTAAAATAAACCCTAATATAGCTACAATATAAATTATAATTATATTATAGCTATTTTAGGATTTATATTTATTTTACAGGTAACTTTGTATTTATTTTAACCAGGTACAATAGCTATTAAATAGTTAAGAACTATTTAATAGCTAAAATAGTTAAAATAATTTCAAATTTACCTGTAAAAGAAATCCTATACTATAGTACAAAAAAACAAAACTAAATTACAGAAAAAAAATACAAGACGTTTAAACTAATTACACCTAATCTAAGCCCCCTAATAAAATAATAAAGCCCCCCAAAATAAAAAAAATGCCCTACCCTATTCTAAATTACAGAGTAATCAGCTCTTTTACCAGCCCTTAAAAGGGCTTTTTGTGAGGCATTGCCCCAAAGTAATCAGCTCTTTTACCTGTAAAAAAAAATTCAACCCCCCCAACATTAAAACCCACTACCCACATTCCCCTACTCTAACACACCCAAACCCCCCTTAAAAAAACCTAACACTAACCCCCTGAAGATCTCCCTACCTTGAGTCGTCTTCACTCAGCCGAGCCGAATTCTTCATCCAAGCGGGGCAAGAAGAGGTCCTCCATCCGGTAGAAGTCTTCATCCAAGCAGGGCAAGAAGAGGTCCTCCATCTGGTAGAAGTCTTCATCCAAGCGGGGCAGAAGAGGTCCTCCATCCGGTAGAAGTCTTCATCTAAGCGGTGTCTTCTATCTTCATCCAACCGTGGCTCCATCTTCCAGACCTCCGACGCGGAACATCCTGCTGGCCCGACGGACTAACGACAAATGAAGGTTCCTTTAAGGTACGTCATCCAAGATGGCGTCCCTCAAATTCCGATTGGCTTATAGGATTCTATCAGCCAATCGGAATTAAGGTAGGAAAAATCCGATTGGCTGATTCAATCAGCCAATCGGATTGAAGCTCAATCCGATTGGCTGATCCAATCAGCCAATCGGATTGACCTCGCATTCTATTGGCTGTTCCGATCAGCCAATTGGATTTTTCCTACCTTAATTCCGATTGGCTGATAGAATCCTGTCAGCCAATCGGAATTTGAGGGACGCCATCTTGGATGATGTCCCTTAAAGGAACCTTCATTCATCGTTAGTCCGTTGGGCCAGCAGGATGTTCCGCGTCGGAGGTCTGGAAGATGGAGCCGCGGTTGGATCAAGATAGAAGACACCGCTTGGATGAAGACTTCTACCGGATGGAGGACCTCTTCTGCCACGCTTGGATGAAGACTTCGGCCGGATGAAGGACCTCTTCTTGCCCCGCTTGGATGAAGAATTCGGCTCGGCTGAGTGAAGACGACTCAAGGTCGGGAGATCTTCAGGGGGTTAGTGTTAGGTTTTTTTAAGGGGGGTTTGGGTGGGTTAGAGTAGGGGTATGTGGGTGGTGGGTTTTAATGTTGGGGGGGTATTTTTTTTTACAGGTAAAAGAGCTGATTACTTTGGGGCAATGCCCCGCAAAAAGCCCTTTTAAGGGCTGGTAAAAGAGCTGATTACTTTATAATTTAGAATAGGGTAGGGCATTTTTTTTATTTTGGGGGACTTTATTATTTTATTAGGGGGATTAGATTAGGTGTAATTAGTTTAAACGTCTTGTATTTTTTTTTATTTTCTGTAATTTAGTGGGGGGGTTTTGTACTATAGTTAAGTTTATTTAATTGAATTTAATTTTAGGTAATTGTAGTTAATTTATTTAATTAATTTAATGATAGTGTAGTGTTAGGTTTAATTGTAACTTAGGTTAGGATTTATTTTACAGGTAATTTTGTAAGTATTTTAGCTAGGTAGTTATTAAATAGTTAATAACTATTTAATAATTATTGTACCTGGTTAAAATAAATACAAAGTTGCCTGTAAAATAAATATAAGCCCTAAAATATCTACAATATAATTATTAGTTATATTGTAGCTATCTTAGGCCTAGATTTAGAGTTTGGCGGTAGCCGTGAAAACCAGCGTTAGAGGCTCCTAACGCTGGTTTTAGGCTACCGCCGGTATTTGGAGTCACTCAAAATAGGGTCTAACGCTCACTTATCAGCCGCGACTTTTCCATACCGCAGATCCCCTTACGTAAATTGCGTATCCTATCTTTTCAATGGGATTTTTCTAACTCCGGTATTTAGAGTCGTTTCTGAAGTGAGCGTTAGACATCTAACGACAAAACTCCAGCCGCAGGAAATAAGTCAGTAGTTAAGAGCTTTCTGGGCTAACGCCGGTTTCTAAAGCTCTTAACTACTGTACTCTAAAGTACACTAACACCCATAAACTACCTATGTACCCCTAAACCGAGGTCCCCCCACATCGCCGACACTCTAAAAAAATTTTTTAACCCCTAATCTGACGACCGCCACCTACGTTATATTTATGTACCCCTAATCTGCTGCCCCTAACACCGCCGACCCCTATATTATATTTATTAACCCCTAATCTGCCCCCCTCAACGTCGCCTCCACCTGCCTACACTTATTAACCCCTAATCTGCTGACCGGACCTGAGCGCTACTATAATAAAGTTATTAACCCCTAATCCGCCTCACTAACCCTATCATAAATAGTATTAACCCCTAATCTGCCCTCCCTAACATCGCCGACACCTAACTTCAATTATTAACCCCTAATCTGCCGATCTCGCCGCTATTCTAATAAATTTATTAACCCCTAAAGCTAAGTCTAACCCTAATACTAACACCCCCCTAAGTTAAATATAATTTAAATCTAACGAAATTAATTAACTCTTATTAAATAAATTATTCCTATTTAAAGCTAAATACTTACCTGTAAAATAAACCCTAATATAGCTACAATATAAATTATAATTATATTATAGCTATTTTAGGATTTATATTTATTTTACAGGTAACTTTGTATTTATTTTAACCAGGTACAATAGCTATTAAATAGTTAAGAACTATTTAATAGCTAAAATAGTTAAAATAATTACAAATTTACCTGTAAAAGAAATCCTATACTATAGTACAAAAAAACTAAATTACAGAAAAAAAAATACAAGATGTTTAAACTAATTACACCTAATCTAAGCCCCCTAATAAAATAATAAAGCCCCCCAAAATAAAAAAAATGCCCTACCCTATTCTAAATTACAGAGTAATCAGCTCTTTTACCAGCCCTTAAAAGGGCTTTTTGCGAGGCATTGCCCCAAAGTAATCAGCTCTTTTACCTGTAAAAAAAAATTCAACCCCCCCAACATTAAAACCCACTACCCACATTCCCCTACTCTAACACACCCAAACCCCCCTTAAAAAAACCTAACACTAACCCCCTGAAGATCTCCCTACCTTGAGTCGTCTTCACTCAGCCGAGCCGAATTCTTCATCCAAGCGGGGCAAGAAGAGGTCCTCCATCCGGTAGAAGTCTTCATCCAAGCGGGGCAAGAAGAGGTCCTCCATCTGGTAGAAGTCTTCATCCAAGCGGGGCAGAAGAGGTCCTCCATCCGGTAGAAGTCTTCATCTAAGCGGTGTCTTCTATCTTCATCCAACCGTGGCTCCATCTTCCAGACCTCCGACGCGGAACATCCTGCTGGCCCGACGGACTAACGACAAATGAAGGTTCCTTTAAGGTACGTCATCCAAGATGGCGTCCCTCAAATTCCGATTGGCTTATAGGATTCTATCAGCCAATCAGAATTAAGGTAGGAAAAATCAGATTGGCTGATTCAATCAGCCAATCGGAATGAAGCTCAATCCGATTGGCTGATCCAATCAGCCAATCGGATTGACCTCGCATTCTATTGGCTGTTCCGATCAGCCAATTGGATTTGTCCTACCTTAATTCCGATTGGCTGATAGAATCCTGTCAGCCAATCGGAATTTGAGGGACGCCATCTTGGATGATGTCCCTTAAAGGAACCTTCATTCATCGTTAGTCCGTTGGGCCAGCAGGATGTTCCGCGTCGGAGGTCTGGAAGATGGAGCCGCGGTTGGATTAAGATAGAAGACACCGCTTGGATGAAGACTTCTACCGGATGGAGGACCTCTTCTGCCACGCTTGGATGAAGACTTCGGCCGGATGAAGGACCTCTTCTTGCCCCGCTTGGATGAAGAATTCGGCTCGGCCGAGTGAAGACGACTCAAGGTAGGGAGATCTTCAGGGGGTTAGTGTTAGGTTTTTTTAAGGGGGGTTTGGGTGGGTTAGAGTAGGGGTATGTGGGTGGTGGGTTTTAATGTTGGGGGGGTATTTTTTTTTACAGGTAAAAGAGCTGATTACTTTGGGGCAATGCCCCGCAAAAAGCCCTTTTAAGGGCTGGTAAAAGAGCTGATTACTTTATAATTTAGAATAGGGTAGGGCATTTTTTTTATTTTGGGGGACTTTATTATTTTATTAGGGGGATTAGATTAGGTGTAATTAGTTTAAACGTCTTGTATTTTTTTTTTTTCCTGTAATTTAGTGGGGGGGTTTTGTACTATAGTTAAGTTTATTTAATTGAATTTAATTTTAGGTAATTGTAGTTAATTTATTTAATTAATTTAATGATAGTGTAGTATTAGGTTTAATTGTAACTTAGGTTAGGATTTATTTTACAGGTAATTTTGTAAGTATTTTAGCTAGGTAGTTATTAAATAGTTAATAACTATTTAATAATTATTGTACCTGGTTAAAATAAATACAAAGTTGCCTGTAAAATAAATATAAACCCTAAAATATCTACAATATAATTATTAGTTATATTGTAGCTATCTTAGGCCTAGATTTAGAGTTTGGCGGTAGCCGTGAAAACCAGCGTTAGAGGCTCCTAATGCTGGTTTTAGGCTACCGCCGGTATTTGGAGTCACTCAAAATAGGGTCTAACGCTCACTTATCAGCCGCGACTTTTCCATACCGCAGATCCCCTTACGTAAATTGTGTATCCTATCTTTTCAATGGGATTTTTCTAACTCCGGTATTTAGAGTCATTTCTGAAGTGAGCGTTAGACATCTAACGACAAAACTCCAGCCGCAGGAAAAAAGTCAGTAGTTAAGAGCTTTCTGGGCTAACGCCGGTTTCTAAAGCTCTTAACTACTGTACTCTAAAGTACACTAACACCCATAAACTACCTATGTACCCCTAAACCGAGGTCCCCCCACATCGCCGACACTCTAAAAAAATTTTTTAACCCCTAATCTGACGACCGCCACCTACGTTATACTTATGTACCCCTAATCTGCTGCCCCTAACACTGCCGACCCCTATATTATATTTATTAACCCCTAATCTGCCCCCCTCAACGTCGCCTCCACCTGCCTACACTTATTAACCCCTAATCTGCTGACCGGACCTGAGCGCTACTATAATAAAGTTATTAACCCCTAATCCGCATCACTAACCCTATCATAAATAGTATTAACCCCTAATCTGCCCTCCCTAACATCGCCGACACCTAACTTCAATTATTAACCCCTAATCTGCCGATCTCGCCGCTATTCTAATAAATTTATTAACCCCTAAAGCTAAGTCTAACCCTAATACTAACACCCCCCTAAGTTAAATATAATTTAAATCTAACGAAATTAATTAACTCTTATTAAATTAATTATTCCTATTTAAAGCTAAATACTTACCTGTAAAATAAACCCTAATATAGCTACAATATAAATTATAATTATATTATAGCTATTTTAGGATTTATATTTATTTTACAGGTAACTTTGTATTTATTTTAACCAGGTACAATAGCTATTAAATAGTTAAGAACTATTTAATAGCTAAAATAGTTAAAATAATTACAAATTTACCTGTAAAAGAAATCCTAACCTAAGTTACAAATAAACCTAACACTACACTATCAATAAATAAATTAAATAAAATACCTACAATTACCTACAATTAACCTAACACTACACTATCAATAAATTAATTAAATACAATTGCTACAAATAAATACAATTAAATAAACTAGCTAAAGTACAAAAAATAAAAAAAAACTAAGTTACAAAAAATAAAAAAATATTTACAAACATAAGAAAAATATTACAACAATTTTAAACTAATTACACCTACTCTAAGCCCCCTAATAAAATAACAAAGCCCCCCAAAATAAAAAAATGCCCTACCCTATTCTAAATGACTAAAGTTCAAAGCTCTTTTACCTTACCAGCCCTGAACAGGGCCCTTTGCGGGGCATGCCCCAAGAAATACAGCTCTTTTGCCTGTAAAAGAAAACATACAATACCCAAGCCCCCCAACATTACAACCCACCACCCACATACCCCTAATCTAACCCAAACCCCCCTTAAATAAACCTAACACTAAGCCCCTGAAGATCATCCTACCTTGTCTTCACCATACCAGGTTCACCGATCGGTCCAGAAGAGCTCCTCCGATGTCCTGATCCAAGCCCAAGCGGGGGGCTGAAGAGGTCCATGATCCGGCTGAAGTCTTCATCCAAGCGGGGCAGAAGAGGTCTTCCATCCGATTAAAGTCTTCATCCAAGCGGCATCCATCCGGAGCGAATCGGCAGCATCCTGAAGACCTCCACCGCGGAACATCCATCCTGGCCGACGACTGAACGACGAATGACGGTTCCTTTAAATGACGTCATCCAAGATGGCGTCCCTCGAATTCCGATTGGCTTATAGGATTCTATCAGCCAATCGGAATTAAGGTAGGAATATTCTGATTGGCTGATGGAATCAGCCAATCAGAATCAAGTTCAATCCGATTGGCTGATCCGATCAGCCAATCAGATTGAGCTTGCATTCTATATGCTGCCGCTTCGCTCCGGATGGATGCCGCTTGGATGAAGACTTCAATCGGATGGAAGACCTCTTCTGCCCCGCTTGGATGAAGACTTCAGCCGGATCATGGACCTCTTCAGCCCCCCGCTTGGGCTTGGATCAGGACATCGGAGGAGCTCTTCTGGACCGATCGGTGAACCTGGTATGGTGAAGACAAGGTAGGATGATCTTCAGGGGCTTAGTGTTAGGTTTATTTAAGGGGGGTTTGGGTTAGATTAGGGGTATGTGGGTGGTGGGTTGTAATGTTGGGGGGCTTGGGTATTGTATGTTTTTTTTTACAGGCAAAAGAGCTGTATTTCTTGGGGCATGCCCCGCAAAGGGCCCTGTTCAGGGCTGGTAAGGTAAAAGAGCTTTGAACTTTAGTCATTTAGAATAGGGTAGGGCATTTTTTTTATTTTGGGGGGCTTTGTTATTTTATTAGGGGGCTTAGAGTAGGTGTAATTAGTTTAAAATTGTTGTAATATTTTTCTTATGTTTGTAAATATTTTTTTATTTTTTGTAACTTAGTTCTTTTTTATTTTTTGTACTTTAGCTAGTTTATTTAATTGTATTTATTTGTAGCAATTGTATTTAATTAATTTATTGATAGTGTAGTGTTAGGTTAATTGTAGGTAATTGTAGGTATTTTATTTAATTTATTTATTGATAGTGTAGTGTTAGGTTTATTTGTAACTTAGGTTAGGATTTCTTTTACAGGTAAATTTGTAATTATTTTAACTATTTTAGCTATTAAATAGTTCTTAACTATTTAATAGCTATTGTACCTGGTTAAAATAAATACAAAGTTACCTGTAAAATAAATATAAATCCTAAAATAGCTATAATATAATTATAATTTATATTGTAGCTATATTAGGGTTTATTTTACAGGTAAGTATTTAGCTTTAAATAGGAATAATTTATTTAATAAGAGTTAATTAATTTCGTTAGATTTAAATTATATTTAATTTAGGGGGGTGTTAGGGTTAGACCTAGCTTTAGGGGTTAATACATTTATTAGAATAGCGGTGAGTTCCAGTCGGCAGATTAGGGGTTAATGTTTGAAGTTAGGTGACGGCGATGTTAGGGAGTGCAGATTAGGGGTTAATACTATTTATGATAGGGTTAGTGAGGCGGATTAGGGGTTAATAACTTTATTATAGTAGCGCTCAGGTCCGGTCAGCAGATTAGGGGTTAATAAGTGTAGGCAGGTGGAGGCGACGTTGTGGGGGGCAGATTAGGGGTTAATAAATATAATATAGGGGTCGGCGATGTTAGGGCAGCAGATTAGGGGTACATAGGGATAATGTAAGTAGCGGCGGTTTACGGAGCGGCAGATTAGGGGCTAATAATAATATGCACGGGTCAGCGATAGCGGGGGCGGCAGAATAGGGGTTAATAAGTGTAAGGTTATGGGTGTTTAGACTCGGGGTACATGTTAGAGTGTTAAGTGCAGACGTAGGAAGGGTTACCGCATAGCAAACAATGGGGCTGCGTTAAGAGCTGAACGCGGCTTTTTTGCAGGTGTTAGGTTTTTTTTCAGCTCAAACAGCCCCATTGTTTCCTATGGGGGAATCGTGCACGAGCACGTTTTTTAGGCTGGCCGCGTCTGTAAGCAACTCTGGTATCGAGAGTTGAAGCTGCGTTAAAAATGCTCTACGCTCCTTTTTTGGAGCCTAACGCAGCCTTTATGTGGACTCTCAATACCAGAGTTATTTTTATGGTGCGGCCAGAAAAAAGCCGGCGTTAGTTTTTCGGGTCGTTACCGACAAAACTCCAAATCTAGCGGTTAGGGTTTATTTTACAGGTAAGTATTTAGTTTTAAATAGGAATAATTTAGTTAATAATAGTAATTTTTATTTCGATTTATTTAAATAATATTTAAGTTTGGGGGGTGTTAGGGTTAGGGTTAGACTTAGGTTTAGGGGTTAATAAGTATAATATAGTGGCAGCGGTATAGGGGGGGCAGGATAGGGGTTAATAAATTTAAGATAGGTGGCAGCGGTATAGGGGCGGCAGATTAGGGGTTAAACATTTAATTTAGTTGCGGCGGGGTCCGGGAGAGGCGGTTTAGGGGTTAATAAGTTTATTTAATTGTGGCGGGGTCCGGGAGCGGCGGTTTAGGGGTTAATAAGTATAAAGTAGGTGGGGGCGGTGTAGGGGGGGGCAGATTAGGGGTGTTTAGACTTGGGGTATATGTTAGGGTGTTAGGTGCAGACACTTCCCATAGGAATCAATGGGATATCAGGCAGAAGCGAACATGAGCTCTCGCTGCTGTCAGACTCCGCCGTCAGATCCGCCACCTCCAGGGCCCGGAATAGTGGCGAGCGTACCTGGTAGGTATTTGACAACTACCAAAAGTAGTCAGATTGTGCCAAACTTGCGTTCGGAACATCTGTAGTGACGTAACCATCGATCTGTGTCGGATTGAGTCCGGCGGATTGTAGGTTACGTCACTAAATTCTACTTTTGCCGGGCTGTAGGGCTTGATAACTACAGCGAATCAGCCTCGCCACAAATACGCTGCGGCATTCCAGCGTATTTGCGGTTGACGGCTTGATAACTAGAGGCCACAGTCTCTACTGCGCATGACAGCTTCGGACAAACATATATATTTATATATATTTATTACATAAATATGAGTTTACATGTTTTCATCTACTTAACTGCAAAGGGCTCTAATGCACATATATACACATATATAGACATTTATATATACATACATTTACATTTAGACATGTATATGTATGTATCTCAATGTTAAAGCCCTTTGCCTGCCTTTTTTTACTAACATATGAGATCTCATAGAGCCTTTATAACTTTTGTGTGCAATATTTTTTTGTGAATAATTTTTATTAGATGGTGTAATAAGTGTACATGTACTTTGTAATGTCTTTTTGATACGTTTTGTGCAACTTTTATGTTTCGCAAAACAGTTAACCAGAGCTCTGATGTCATGGTAGTCATTCTAGCGTAAATCGTGATTATGCTCAAGCGATAGCGTTTACTTTCAACTCGTAATACCAGCCCAATTTAACCTGTGCACAAACGGTCGCGAAAACCAGATATCGCTTGCACACAAACATTTGCGTTCCACTCGTAATCTGGCCCAAATTAGATAAGTGAATTAAATTGTAATCACATGCTCTGTATGAATCATTAAAGTTTAGTTTTGTTTTTACTGCCCCTTAGCAAAACAGCTTAAAAAATGTACCATTGCAGATAAATGTACCATTTGTTCATAAAAAAACAACAATTTTTTAATGAATCAAACTCTTATTGCTGCCAAATTCTGATTAATTAAGATTTTTGAATGTCAATGCAGTTCCTTCTTCTTGAAACACGTTTTGCTGACTAATGCTCATATATAAGAACAAAAAACAACAATTTTTTAATATCTATAAGGAGTTTAACATTTTAGAACATCTGAAGCAGATGAAAAATATTTTGTCAAGAAAAGAGTTGACGGTTTTATTTAATTGTTGTGATGATATCTAAAACTGCAGTTATACCCTAAGCATTTAGAGGGACATCAAACTGCTGGATGCTTGCAGCTTTATTTGAAGTCATTCTAGTATTTTTAACTCTTACAGGCCAGAGATAGGCAAGGTGTCCATACACAGACACTGGTGTCCGTGACTAGCCCTTGCAGTGTCCGCCACAACCTTAGTATATCTTTTCTTTCTGATTAAAAATAGGAATTAAAAATAAAATTAGTGACTTGTCAAGAGACTGCTAGCTATATTGGGTGATAAGTTATGGAATAAATAAAGCCTGAGTGAAATACTGGATGTGTATCTGCATCTGTATAATAACACGCAGCTCTATACAAAGATACAGTAGTGACACTGGCACATGCGTATAGCAAGACGAGGGCTGGTTATAGGGTCAGTGGTATCTGCATCAGTATAATAACACCCAGCGCTATATAATGACACAGTAGTGACACTGGCTCATAGGTATAGCCAGAGGAGGGCTGGTTATAGGATTAGTGGTGTCTGCATCAGTATAATAACACCCAGCTCTATACAAAGACACAGTAGTGACACTGACACATGGGTATAGCCAGAGGAGGGCTGGTTATAGAATCAGTGGTGTCTGCATCAATATAATAACACCCAGCGCTATATAATGACACAGTAGTGACACTGGCACATGGGTATAGCCAGAGGAGGGCTGGTTATCAGTATAATAACACCCAGCACTATATAATGACACAGTAGTAACACTGGCACATGGGTATAGCCAGAGGAGGGCTGGTTATAGGATCAGTGGTATCTGCATCAGTATAATAACACCCAGCACTATATAATGACACAGTAGTGACACTGGCACATGGTTATAGCCAGAGGAGGGCTGGTTATAGGATCAGTGGTATCTGCATCAGTATAATAACACCAAGCACTATACAAAGACACAGTAGTGACACTGGCACATGGGTATAGCCAGAGGAGGGCTGGTTATAGGATCAGTGGTATCTGCATCAGTATAATAACACCAAGCACTATACAAAGACACAGTAGTGACACTGGCACATGGGTATAGCCAGAGGAGGGCTGGTTATAGGATCAGTGGTATCTGCATCAGTATAATAACACCCAGCACTATATAATGACACAGTAGTGACACTGGCACATGGGTATAGCCAGAGGAGGGCTGGTTATAGGATCAGTGGTATCTGCATCAGTATAATAACAGTATAATAACACCAAGCACTATATTATATATATATATATATATATATATATATATATATATATATATATATATATATATATATATATATAAAATATTATAATATTGTTTTTAATTTCAAATGTACCTTGGTGTCCTTCACTAAGGTCTGTACTTTGGAAAATGTCCGACACAGCCTTCGTCTGTGCCTATCCATGTTACAGGCGTTTGTTGCTTAAGCTCTGTTTCTTCACTACCATCTGTATCAGTGACATTACTGACTTTTTGACAGCTGTATCAGGCACTTTAGGTTCGTATGCATGATACAGAGTGGGAGTTTTCCATTTGTGAAGCAGGAGTTAAGAAGCAGCGGTCTTAAGACCGCTGCTCATTAACTTGTCCGTCACTTCTGAGGCGGCGAGCAGCAATCATCCCGATCGGATAAGATCGGGTTGATTGACACCCCCTGCTAGCAGCCGGTTGGCCGCGAATCTGCAGGAGGCAGCATTGCACAAGCATTTCACTAGAAATGTTTGTGCAATAATAAATGCCGACTGCATATGCTGTCAACATATATAGATGTGCGGCGGACATGATCTGCTACAATGGATGATGTCCGCTGCACTTTGATAAATTGGCCCCATAGGTGTATTAAATAGTATTTAATTTCTAAATCTATTTTACAATGTAGAATCTCTGCACATACAAAAGTTGCACATTAAATAATTGCACATAAAATACATTGACAGATTTCTACAAAAGTATGTAATAAATCTCCCATCTTATTTAAGGGATTCAACAAACCTATTGACAATTCTAGACAATATACAATTGAAATCCAACTATATTTTGGTTACATGTGATGTTACGTCACTGTATACCTGTATCAAACATACAAACGGGTTAAATATTTTAACACTTGAATGTACTTGGCATATTATTATACTTTTTTGACGATCAAGGGTTAAATGGATTAATTGTTCAATTAATGTCCAGCCCAACAGGAGATTAGATGACCCTATAAAGGGGGTATGTATTTAAATTTAATTTTATCATCTAGGAGTATGGCTAACCACTGAAATGCATCACCGGTATGGCTAATTTCCTACCATTGTCTTGTCCTAACTGTTCATGTGTGTTTTAGATGTATTGACAACTTTTCAATTTGCCACTAATAAAGGACCATTTCACTGCTTGCTGCTCCTATCTGCTGTGTTATTTTGCTTATCCTTTTGACCAAGTGAGCAATGTTTGTATCTCGTGGAGTTCCATAGGAGTTCCAAGGAACTGGTTTGAGTACTCGTGATTGGAGGCCAGAGTCTGATGTACACCTTGGCCTAGATTTAGAGTTCGGCGGTAGCCGTCAAAACCAGCGTTAGAGGCTCCTAACGCTGGTTTTGGCCGCCCGCTGGTATTTGGAGTCAGTGATTAAAGGGTCTAACGCTCACTTTGCAGCCGCGACTTTTCCATACCGCAGATCCCCCTACGCCATTTGCGTATCCTATCTTTTCAATGGGATCTTTCTAACGCTGGTATTTAGAGTCGTTTCTGCAGTGAGCGTTAGAGCTCTAACGACAAGATTCCAGCCGCCTGAAAATAGCAGGAGTTAAGAGCTTTCTGGCTAACGCCGGTTTATAAAGCTCTTAACTACTGTACCCTAAAGTACACTAACACCCATAAACTACCTATGTACCCCTAAACCGAGCTCCCCCCACATCGCCGACACTCGATTAAAAATTTTAACCCCTAATCTGCCGACCGCCACCTACGTTATACTTATGTACCCCTAATCTGCTGCCCCTAACCCCGCCGACCCCTATATTACATTTATTAACCCCTAATCTGCCCCCCACAACATCGCCGCCAGCTACTTAAAATAATTAACCCCTAATCTTCCGACCGCAAAGCGCCGCCACCTACGTTATCCCTATGTACCCCTAATCTGCTGCCCCTAACATCGCCGACCCCTATATTATATTTATTAACCCCTAATCTGCCCCCCACAACGTCGCCGACACCTACCTACACTTATTAACCCCTAATCTGCCGAGCGGACCTGAGCGCTACTATAATAAAGTTATTAACCCCTAATCCGCCTCACTAACCCTATCATAAATAGTATTAACCCCTAATCTGCCCTCCCTAACATCGCCGACACCTACCTTCAATTATTAACCCCTAATCTTCCGATCGGAGCTCACCGCTATTCTAATAAATGTATTAACCCCTAAAGCTAAGTCTAACCCTAACACTAACACCCCCCTAAGTTAAATATAATTTACATCTAACGAAATAAATTAACTCTTATTAAATAAATTATTCCTATTTAAAGATAAATACTTACCTGTAAAATACACCCTAATATAGCTACAATATAAATTATAATTATATTATAGCTATTTTAGGATTTATATTTATTTTACAGGCAACTTTGTAATTATTTTAACCAGGTACAATAGCTATTAAATAGTTAAGAACTATTTAATAGCTACCTAGTTAAAATAATTACAAATTTACCTGTAAAATAAATCCTAACCTAAGTTATAATTAAACCTAACACTACCCTATCAATAAAATAATTAAATAAACTACCTACAATTACCTACAATTAACCTAACACTACACTATCAATAAATTAATTAAACACAATTCCTACCAATAAATACAATTAAATAAACTAGCTAAAGTACAAAAAATAAAAAAGAACTAAGTTACAGAAAATAAAAAAATATTTACAAACATAAGAAATATATTACAACAATTTTAAACTAATTACACCTACTCTAAGCCCCCTAATAAAATAACAAAGCCCCCCAAAATAAAAAATTCCCTACCCTATTCTAAATTAAAAAAGTTAAAAGCTCTTTTACCTTACCAGCCCTGAACAGGGCCCTTTGCGGGGCATGCCCCAAGAAGTTCAGCTCTTTTGCCTGTAAAAAAAAACATACAATACCCCCCCCCCAACATTACAACCCACCACCCACATACCCCTAATCTAACCCAAACCCCCCTTAAATAAACCTAACACTAAGCCCCTGAAGATCTTCCTACCTTGTCTTCACCATCCAGGTATCACCGATCCGTCCTGGCTCCAAGATCTTCATCCAACCCAAGCGGGGGTTGGCGATCCATAATCCGGTGCTGAAGAGGTCCAGAAGAGGCTCCAAAGTCTTCCTCCTATCCGGCAAGAAGAGGACATCCGGACCGGCAAACATCTTCATCCAAGCGGCATCTTCGATCTTCTTCCATCCGGTGCGGAGCGGGTCCATGTTGAAGCAGGCGACGCGGATCCATCCTCTTCTTCCGATGTCTCCCGACGAATGACGGTTCCTTTAAGGGACGTCATCCAAGATGGCGTCCCTCGAATTCCGATTGGCTGATAGGATTCTATCAGCCAATCGGAATTAAGGTAGGAATTTTCTGATTGGCTGATGGAATCAGCCAATCAGAATCAAGTTCAATCCGATTGGCTGATCCAATCAGCCAATCAGATTGAGCTCGCATTCTATTGGCTGTTCCGATCAGCCAATAGAATGCGAGCTCAATCTGATTGGCTGATTGGATCGGCCAATCGGATTGAACTAGATTCTGATTGGCTGATTCCATCAGCCAATCAGAAAATTCCTACCTTAATTCCGATTGGCTGATAGAATCCTATCAGCCAATCGGAATTCGAGGGACGCCATCTTGGATGACGTCCCTTAAAGGAACCGTCATTCGTCGGGAGACATCGGAAGAAGAGGATGGATCCGCGTCGCCTGCTTCAACATGGACCCGCTCCGCACCGGATGGAAGAAGATCGAAGATGCCGCTTGGATGAAGATGTTTGCCGGTCCGGATGTCCTCTTCTTGCCGGATAGGAGGAAGACTTTGGAGCCTCTTCTGGACCTCTTCAGCACTGGATTATGGATCGCCAACCCCCGCTTGGGTTGGATGAAGATCTTGGAGCCAGGACGGATCGGTGATACCTGGATGGTGAAGACAAGGTAGGAAGATCTTCAGGGGCTTAGTGTTAGGTTTATTTAAGGGGGGTTTGGGTTAGATTAGGGGTATGTGGGTGGTGGGTTGTAATGTTGGGGGGGGGGTATTGTATGTTTTTTTTTTACAGGCAAAAGAGCTGAACTTCTTGGGGCATGCCCCGCAAAGGGCCCTGTTCAGGGCTGGTAAGGTAAAAGAGCTTGTAACTTTTTTAATTTAGAATAGGGTAGGGAATTTTTTATTTTGGGGGGCTTTGTTATTTTATTAGGGGGCTTAGAGTAGGTGTAATTAGTTTAAAATTGTTGTAATATATTTCTTATGTTTGTAAATATTTTTTTATTTTCTGTAACTTAGTTCTTTTTTATTTTTTGTACTTTAGCTAGTTTATTTAATTGTATTTATTGGTAGGAATTGTGTTTAATTAATTTATTGATAGTGTAGTGTTAGGTTAATTGTAGGTAATTGTAGGTAGTTTATTTAATTATTTTATTGATAGGGTAGTGTTAGGTTTAATTATAACTTAGGTTAGGATTTATTTTACAGGTAAATTTGTAATTATTTTAACTAGGTAGCTATTAAATAGTTCTTAACTATTTAATAGCTATTGTACCTGGTTAAAATAATTACAAAGTTGCCTGTAAAATAAATATAAATCCTAAAATAGCTATAATATAATTATAATTTATATTGTAGCTATATTAGGGTTTATTTTACAGGTAAGTATTTATCTTTAAATAGGAATAATTTATTTAATAAGAGTTAATTTATTTCGTTAGATGTAAATTATATTTAACTTAGGGGGGTGTTAGTGTTAGGGTTAGACTTAGCTTTAGGGGTTAATACATTTATTAGAATAGCGGTGAGCTCCGATCGGAAGATTAGGGGTTAATAATTGAAGGTAGGTGTCGGCGATGTTAGGGAGGGCAGATTAGGGGTTAATACTATTTATGATAGGGTTAGTGAGGCGGATTAGGGGTTAATAACTTTATTATAGTAGCGCTCAGGTCCGCTCGGCAGATTAGGAGTTAATAAGTGTAGGCAGGTGTCGGCGACGTTGAGGGGGGCAGATTAGGGGTTAATAAATATAATATAGGGGTCGGCGATGTTAGGGGCAGCAGATTAGGGGTACATAGGGATAACGTAGGTTGCGGCGGTTTACGGAGCGGCAGATTAGGGGTTAAAAAAAATATGCAGGTGTCAGCGATAGCGGGGGCGGCAGATTAGGGGTTAATAAGTGTAAGGTTAGGGGTGTTTAGACTCGGGGTACATGTTAGAGTGTTAGGTGCAGACGTAGGAAGTGTTTCCCCATAGGAAACAATGGGGCTGCGTTAGGAGCTGAACGCTGCTTTTTTGCAGGTGTTAGGTTTTTTTTCAGCTCAAACAGCCCCATTGTTTCCTATGGGAGAATCGTGCACGAGCACGTTTTTGAGGCCGGCCGCGTCCGTAAGCAACTCTGGTATCGAGAGTTGCATTTGCGGTAAAAATGCCCTACGCTCCTTTTTTGGAGCCTAACGCAGCATTTGTTTTAACTCTCGATACCAGAGTTAAATTTATGATGCGGCCAGAAAAAAGCCCGCGGAGCGTTAACAGCCCTTTTACCGCCAAACTCCAAATCTAGGCCCTTGAATGGCCCATCACAGCTCCACTTGAGTCCAACCTGAATGACGTCTGAAAGAGGAGACGAGTTCCTGGAGTTTTGAGTCCTCTGTATCTGACCGTCGGGAGCGTGGGCATGGCTGGTGGGAATGTGGGCGTGGTCAAGGTCATGGTCGGGCCTGGTTGGCGTAAGAGAGAGGGGAGAGAAATAGAAAGAGAGGGGGGAGAGAGAAAAAGAGAGGGGGGAAGAGCAAAAGAGAGAGGGGGAGAGAGAGAGCAAAAGAGAGGGATGGAGAGAGAGAGCAAAAGAGAGGGGAGAGAGACAGAGTAAAAGAGAGGGGGGAGAGAGAGAGCAAAAGAGAGGGGGGAGAGAGAGCAAAAAAAGGAGAGATAGACAGAGCAAAAGAGAGGGGAGAGAGAGAGAGCACAAAAGAGAGGGGGAGAGAGCGCAAAAGAGAGGGGGAGAGAGAGCGCAAAAGAGAGGGGGAGGGGGCGGAGCCAGCCTAGGAACTGAACAGTCGCTTTTTGCTTCAGCTCTGCTAAAACAGCTTCTAATTTTACTTAATTGACCGTTCAGCCTAGCTCAAATTAATTCTACGAGCATTCCTGAATATCTAGAGGGGACCAGGAATATCTGGAATATTGATTTGCAACTGCAAGGAAGAAATAGCAACTTTTTTATTTACAGGCCGACAACAGATTGGCATTCCCGAGAGCAACCATTTCCCTTCACGCGTGGTAGCTTTTTATTACTGAAGCTGATCTGGCGATTGTATTTTCTTAGGGACTGAGGCCATTTATAATTGCTAGAAGAGACGTGATTAAGCCTCGAATCAAGCTGTGGACATGGAGGATATAGCTGTGGGCTGGATTGCAAGTGCTCAGTGCTTACTGCGTAGCCATTTTCAAAAACTTGAGGAAGAATAGACTTTGGCTTTTTCTTTTTTGAACAGCGGAGAGCCCCTTAAGAGATCTCAACAATCCCTGCAGCCACGCAAGGTCCCGCAAAAACTTACTGGCAGACTACAGATTGTTACATGCAGGTCAGATTCCCTGGTGGTAGCCTTTGGGGATTACGGATGGCCTGATATGGCTCAATTGACTCACACTGCCGATCCAGGACAATTACAGGCTGTACCAGAACCCCGGTTACCGGAGGAAAGCAGAGTTGAGCAAGCAAGCATTGATCTCAGAGGACACAAATGATGTAACGGGCCGCTCTATATCTACTTTGTCCAAGGATATAGGGGAGGAGATGTTAAATGAGAGTAAGCCCCATGCGAAGCAGACCCCATATAGAAAGACAACAGCTTTTCTCCCATGGCGTCTCAATCCATATCACCCAAACAACACCAGCCGATTTCTACAACACATCCAGTGTGAAAGACTGTCTGTGAGCCACTCATTGCACATTAACTATTATGAGATGGGATAGATCTGGAGATTATTGGGACTATTATCACGCTAGTTGATCCCTAAGGTTCTGTCATAGTCACGGTTTGAAGAATTAAGTATAATAATTCTCTGTTTGCTGAATTTCACTACTATAGGCTATTTAGCTAGGTTGAGCGCCTTTTTTGTTTTCCTCACATGTTCCAAAGTTAGTTAATTAAGCACAATGTTTTACAGATGAGGAGTGATAATTCTCTTAACATTAACTCCATTTCACTTAAAGCTGTACCTTACATTCTCTGTGCCATCCTATTTATCTATTATATATCACATAGTACTACGAGATAAACTACCCATAGCAGAAGTTGGGCTTATTGTTATCCTAGTCCATATATCGGCTTCTAACCCAGTTATGATCTTCAGAGTTAAATTAACTCCTTACATGGTTGCAGCCCACTACATGCTGCTTAGATTGCACAGATGTTGCCTAATGTGCTATAAAAATGTCGGCTATCTGTTGTTTAGCGTACTATGCGACTGTGTATTTACAACAGTGTGCTTTGCAGTAAAAGCTGCTATCACTCTTCTTCTTTAACCCTAATGGTGTATTTTGCACGAAAGTTGATAATTTACTTAACACTGTTAAAGCATATATACTTAAAGGGACATTAAACCCGAAAATATTCTTTCATGATTCAGACAGAGAATACAATTTTATACAAAATTCCAATTTACTTCTATTATCTAATTTGCTTCAATATTTAGATATCCTTTGTTAAAGAAATAACAATGCACATGAGTGAGCCAATCACATGAGGCAAATATGTGTAGCCACCAATCAGAATCTACTGAACCTATCTAGATATGCTTTTCAGGAAGGAATATCAAGAGAATGATGCAAATTAGATAACAGAAGTATATTAGAAAGTTGTTTAAAATTGTATTCTCTATCTGAATCATGAAAGAGAGAATTTGGGTTTAATGTCCCTTTAACGTGAGATGAGAAGTGTATAGTCCAAGTCCACCAGCCGATTTGCCATATGGCAGCTCTCTATTTCTAGTATACTATAACTTAGCTATTTGGCATTGGTGCTGTGGGCTTTCCCTTGTAAAAATATAAGCTGAGTCCCTGTATTTGGAGTGATAGGCAATAGTATTTATCATAACCTGTTTGCAAAAGTATACGTTTCCTGCGAAAGTTGTTAGCTCAGCATAGAAAGTATATTATGGTGTCATTGAGGATCCAGCTAACTGCCTATCAATATTTTGTTTATGTATCTATTTCTTTACACAACTTTTATAGTTAATTGACACTGAGGGCCGAAATATAATTTGATATGGTGTCCCATACTAGTCTGAATGTTCATAGGGGCTTGGATGTCTGCGGCCGAGATATCTGAGCCTTCTTACTCCAATATTCATAGTCATGATAGGTAACACTCATGTAGATTGGAGACCACATAGCTAGCTCATCATCATTAGATATATGCATATGCCCTTGCAGATAGTTCCAGATTTTTGCTTACTATCAAAGCCTAACGTGAAGCCATAGATATGTTAAAAGTATAGTAAAAGACAGGATAATGTTTCTATATAAGATGGATTCTCTTTTTTTTTTTTATGTGATATTATGTGCTGGGCTCTTAACTTGTAACTGCAGCTGATATTATGCTATTATGTGCAACCTCTCACTAAAGTGTTTATCATGTATATTGGCGCAGGCTGGTCTTGCATCATGTATAGTCTCCCTCCTCATAATACCAGGGCTGAGCTAAATAACTTATGTTAAATTTATTTGTTGAGATTTTTGGGCTCTAGTATATCGGGTGTGGCATTGACCCAATATACAATTATACAATTAGTCCTTTTTATGTATTTTCTAGTAACCCATGTGTTCAGGAAACTCTTTACATAAATATGATACCTTGTTTTATTGAAGCAAGTTTACTTTAAAGTTATAATATTACAGCTTCCCTTGCCTTTTTCGGATGGCTTGGTTTCTTGATAATTTTGGCTTATCATACTAAATTTACCACCTCCCCCCCCCCCCCATAATTTACCTCCTATATTGGGAGGGTTAATCATGCGGTTTCTCTTGCCTATGCCGCACTCTAACGACCTTCTTTATGAGTATACCTCGCAGCACAATAGTATATTGAACTTATTTCTCCCCTTCTAATTCTAATTGTTCAGCAAAATAATAAAACATTTTGAGGTCTCATCATTGAGATCCATAAGTGATCTCCTCTAATCCAGATAGTCCTTTGTAAATCTCATTGTACTATAAGGTGTGGGGTCCTAGAGAGGCCTCCTAAAGGGCATAGAGGGCTTTGTTCTTTGTTATTGGCATGTCCTTTTTTAAATTGTTGTATTTCTACAGCAAACCCTTTATTTACTAACCTTATTCCATATAGTCAACAGACATTGCTCACGGTATATGTACTTATAATATGCAACTTGGGTTTAACACTTTTGTTATAACAGTTATGGTTCATGGTGTATGTTTCCTTTTTCCTTGTTATAAGCATCCTTGCGTCTAGATTTAGAGTTCTGCGGCCAAAGGGGTGCGTTAGCTACGCTGGCTTTTTTCTGGCCGCACCTTTTAAATACCGCTGGTATTTAGAGTTCACAGAATGGCTGTGTTAGGCTCCAAAAAAGGAGCGTATAGCATATTTACCGCAACTTCAACTCTCGATACCAGCAGTGCTTACGGACCAGCTTCAAAAACGTGCTCGTGCATGATTCCCCCATAGAAAACAATGGGGCTGTTTGAGCGGAAAAAAAACCTAACACCTGCAAAAAAGCCGCGTTCAGCTCCTAACGCAGCCCCATTGTTTTCTATGTGGAAACACTTCCTACGTCTGCACCTAACACTCTAACATGTACCCCGAGTCTAAACACCCCTAACCTTACACTTATTAACCCCTAATCTGCCGCCCCCACTATCGCTGACCCCTGCATATTATTTTTAACCCCTAATCTGCCGCTCCGTACACCCCCGCCACCTACATTATCCCTATGTAACCCTAATCTGCTGCCCTAACATCCCCGACCCCTATATTATATTTATTAACCCCTAATCTGCCGCCCCCAACGTTGCCTCCACCTAACTACACTTATTAACCCCTAATCTGCCGACCGGACCTGAGCGCTACTATAATAAATGTATTAACCCCTAATCTGCCTCATTCCCGCCTCAATAACCCTATAATAAATAGTATTAACCCCTAATCTGCCCTCCCTAACATTGCCGACACCTAACTTCAAGTATTAACCCCTAATCTGCCGACAGGAGCTCACCGCTACTCTAATAAATTTATTAACCCCTAAAGCTAAGTCTAACTTTAACCCTAACACCCCCCTAAATTAAATATAATTTAAATCTAACGAAATAAATTAACTCTTATTAAATAAATTATTCCTATTTAAAGCTAAATACTTATCTGTAAAATAAACCCTAATATAGCTACAATATAAATTATAATTATATTATAGCTATTTTAGGATTTATATTTATTTTACAGGTAACTTTGTATTTATTTTAACCAGGTACAATAGCTATTAAATAGTTAAGAACTATTTAATAGCTAAAATAGTTAAAATAATTACAAAATTACCTGTAAAAGAAATCCTAACCTAAGTTACAATTAAACCAAACACTACACTATCAATAAATAAATTAAATAAACTACCTACAATTATCTACAATTAAACCTAACACTAAACTATCAATACATTAATTAAATACAATACCTACAAATAACTACAATTAAATAAACTAACTAAAGTACAAAAAATAAAAAAGAACTAAGTTACAAAAAATAATAAAATATTTACAAACATTAGAAAAATATTACAACAATTTTAAACTAATTACACCTACTCTAAGCCCCCTAATAAAATAACAAAGACCCCCAAAATAAAAAAAATGCCCTACCCTATTCTAAATTAAAAAAGTTCAAAGCTCTTTTACCTTACCAGCCCTGAAAAGGGCCCTTTGCGGGGCATGCCCCAAAGAATTCAGCTCTTTTGCCTGTAAAAAAAACACATACAATACCCCTCCCCAACATTACAACCCACCACCCACATACCCCTAATCTAAAGCAAACCCCCCTTAAATAAACCTAACACTAAGCCCCTGAAGATCTTCCTACCTTATCTTCACCTCACCGGGTATCACCGATCGGTCCTGGCTCCAAAATCTTCATCCAACCCAAGCGGGGGCTGGCGATCCATAATCCTGCGGCTGAAGAGGTCCAGAAGAGGCTCCAAAGTCTTCATCCTATCTGGGAAGAAGAGGCGATCCAGACCGGCAACCATCTTGATCCAAGCGGCATCTTCTATCTTCATCAGATGAGGAACAGCTCCATCGTGAAGACCTCCAGCGCGGATCAATCTTCTTCCTCCGACGTCCAACTGAAGAATGACGGTTCCTTTAAGGGACGTCATCCAAGATGGCGTCCCTCGAAGTCCGATTGACTGATAGGATTCTATCAGCCAATCGGAATTAAGGTAGGAGAATTCTGATTGGCTGATGGAATCAGCCAATCAGAAAAAAGTTCAATCCGATTGGCTGATCCGATCAGCCAGTCAGATTGAGCTCGCATTCTATTGGCTGTTCCGATCAGCCAATAGAATGTGAGCTCAATCTGATTGGCTGATCGGATCAGCCAATCGGATTGAACTTGATTCTGATTGGCTAATTCCATCAGCCAATCAGAATTTTCCTACCTTAATTCCGATTGGCTGATAGAATCCTATCAGCCAATCGGAATTCGAGGGACGCCATCTTGGATGACGTCCCTTAAAGGAACCGTCATTCTTCAGTTGGACGTCGTCGGAAGAAGATTGATCCGCGCTGGAGGTCTTCACAATGGAGCCGTTCCTCATCGGATGAAGATAGAAGATGCCGCTTGGATCAAGATGGTTGCTGGTCTGGATCGTCTCTTCTTCCCGGATAGGATGAAGACTTTGGAGCCTCTTCTGGACCTCTTCAGCTGCAGGATTATGGATCGCCAGCCCCTGCTTGGGTTGGATGAAGATTTTGGAGCCAGGACCGATCGGTGATACCCGGTGAGGTGAAGATAAGGTAGGAAGATCTTCAGGGGCTTAGTGTTAGGTTTATTTAAGGGGGGTTTGGGTTAGATTAGGGGTATGTGGGTGGTGGGTTGTAATGTTGGGGGGGTATTGTATGTGTTTTTTTTACAGGCAAAAGAGCTGAATTCTTTGGGGCATGCCCCGCAAAGGGCCCTGTTCAGGGCTGGTAAGGTAAAAGAGCTTTGAACTTTTTTAATTTAGAATAGGGTAGGGCATTTTTTTATTTTGGGGGGCTTTGTAATTTTATTAGGGGGCTTAGAGTAGGTGTAATTAGTTTAAAATTGTTGTAATATTTTTCTAATGTTTGTAAATATTTTATTATTTTTTGTAACTTAGTTCTTTTTTATTTTTTGTACTTTAGTTAGTTTATTTAATTGTAGTTATTTGTAGGTATTGTATTTAATTAATGTATTGATAGTGTAGTGTTAGGTTTAATTGTAGGTATTTTATTTAATTTATTTATTGATAGTGTAGTGTTAGGTTTAATTGTAACTTGGGTAGGATTTATTTTACAGGTAATTTTGTAATTATTTTAACTATTTTAGCTATTAAATAGTTCTTAACTATTTAATAGCTATTGTACCTGGTTAAAATAAATACAAAGTTACCAGTAAAATAAATATAAATCCTAAAATAGCTATAATATAATTATAATTTATATTGTAGCTATATTAGGGTTTATTTTACAGGTAAGTATTTAGCTTTAAATAGGAATAATTTATTTAATAAGAGTTAATTTATTTCGTTAGATTTAAATTATATTTAATTTAGGGGAGTGTTAGGGTTAGGGTTAGATTTAGCTTTAGGGGTTAATCCATTTATTACAGTAGCGTCGAGATTCGGTCGTCAGATTAGGGGTTAATAATTGAAGTTAGGTGTCGGCGATATTAGGGAGGGCAGATTAGGGGTTAATACTATTTATTATAGGGTTATTGAGGCGGGAGTGAGGCGGATTAGGGGTTAATAACTTTATTATAGTAGCGGTGCGGTCCGCTCGGCAGATTAGGGGTTAATAAGTGTAGGCAGGTGGAGGCGACTTTGAAGGGGGCAGATTAGGGGTTAATAAATATAATATAGGGGTCGGCGGTGTTAGGGGCAGCAGATTAGGGGTACATAGGGATAATGTAGGTAGCGGCAGATTAGGGGTTAATTATTGTAGGTAGCTGGCGGCGACGTTGTGGGGGGCAGGTTAGGGGTTAATAAATATAATATAGGGGTCGGCGGTGTTAGGGGCAGCAGATTAGGGGTACATAAGTATAACGTAGGTGGCGGTCGGCAGATTAGGGGTTAAAAAAAATTAATTGAGTGGCGGCGATGTGGGGGGACCTCGGTTTAGGGGTACATAGGTAGTTTATGGGTGTTAGTATACTTTAGAGCACAGTAGTTAAGAGCTTTATAAACCGGCGTTAGCCCAGAAAGCTCTTAACTACTGACTTTTTTCTGAGGCTGGAGTTTTGTCGTTAGATTTCTAACGCTCACTTCAGCCACCACTCTAAATACCGGAGTTAGAAAGATCCCATTGAAAAGATAGGATACGCAATTGACGAAAGGGGATCTGCGGTATGGAAAAGTTGCGGCTGAAAAGTGAGCATTAGACCCTTTAATGACTGACTCCAAATACCAGAGGGCGGTAAAAACCAGCGTTAGGAGCCTTTAACGCTGGTTTTGACGGCTACCGCCCAACTCTAAATATAGGCCTTGGAATGCAATTGTATAATGTTGTAAAGCTTATTGTGTATGCCAAAAATTTTACCTCAATAAAAAATTATAAAAAATAAAAGAGAGGGAGAGAGAGAGCGCAAAAGAGAGGGGGGAGAGAGAGAAAGAGAGAGTGCAAAAGAGAGAGAGAACACAAAAGAGAGGGGTATAGAGAGAGAGCGTAAAAGAGAGGGGGAGAGAGAGCACAACAGAGAGGGGGGAGAGAGCAAAAGAGAGAGGGAGAGAAAGCAAAAGAGTGGGGGAGAGAGGGAGCAAAAGAGAGAGGGGGAGAGAGAGTGCAAAAGATAGAGGGGGAGAGAGAGAGCGCAGAAGAGAGGGGGAGAGAGAGAGCGCAAAAGAGAGGGGGAGAGAGAGCGCGCAAAAGAGTGGAGAGAGAATGCAAAAGAGAGGGGGGAGAGAGGGCGTAAAAGAGAGAGGGTAGAGAGAGCGCAAAAGAGAGGGGGAGAGAGAGCAAAAGAGAGGGGGAGAGAGAGCAAAAGAGAGGGGAGAGAAAGTAAAAGAGAGGGGGAGAGAGGGAGCAAAAGAGAGGGGGAGAGAGCGCAAAAGAGAGGGGGAGAGAGCACAAAAGAGAGGGGGAGAGAGAGCAAAAGAGAGAGGGGAGAGAGCAAAAGGGAAGGGGAGAGAGAGAGAGCAAAAGAGGTGGAGCGAGAGAGAGCGCAGAAGAGAGGGAGAGAGAGCACAAAAGAGAGGGGGAGAGAGAGAGCAAGGGGTGGGACCGCTGTACTGCAAAAAATGGCCTGTGTGAATGGGCTTTAGGACTAGTTTTGTAATAATTTACTATGAAAATGCAACTCTGTTGTGAGAGCATTGGGCTCCTATTTTGTAATAATTTAGTATGAAAATGCAACTCTGTTGTGAGAGCATGGGATCCTGAAGGATTGTGGGAGATCATGGGTGGAGCAATGAGACTGTTTTTGTTTCACCTCATAACCATTGAGGATTCTGTGAAGCGCACACCCATTCTCCTTATTATTTCCTGTTTTAACAGGTATGCATAAAGAAATACCACACAAAACACTTCAGATGTAAAAGAGATATTTTATGTACAGCTTTATTACATGTGCAAAATGTCAGATGGGAGAAAATAAGAGAGATATGTTAACATTTCTGTATTTATTGAATCAGTTGATCTGTAAATATGTCTGAGGTAATCAAAATAAGATTGTAAGGCTCCAGTTACTTCTAAATTATTTTATTAATGTATTATTTATTCCAGTTACTTCTCACTCTCCCCCCCTCTGTTTTGAACGCTCTCTCTCTCCCCTCTTTTGCGCTCTCCGCCTCTCTTTTGCTCTCTCCCTCCCCCTCTCTTTTCCTCCCTCTCTTTTGCGCTCTCTCTTCCCCTCTGTTTTGCGCTCTCTCTTCCCCTCTCTTTTGCTCTCTCACTCCCCCTCTCTTTTGCTGTCTCTCTCCCTCTCTTTTACTCTCTATATCCCCCCTCTTTTGCTCTCTCTCTCCCCTCCTCTCTTTTGCTCTCTCCCCCTCTCTTTTACACTTTCTCTATCCCCCCTCTTTTGAGCTCTCTCACGGCCCCGCCCGACCCCGCCCACGGCACACCCTGCCCCATCCGCGTCACGTCTGGTCCTGCCCAGCCTGCGTCACGCCCGTCCCGTCCGTGTTACACCCGGCCCCGTCCGCGTCTCACACCCGGTCCAGATGCCAGGAGGTCAGTATGTAGAAGGCCAGGTGTGTTTGTCCTCATGCAGTCTCTAGTGCGCATGACAGCTTTGGACAAACACACTTTGCCTTTTATATTTTAGGATTTATTATTACTTAAGTTACTTTTAAATTATTGTATTAATGCAGTATTCTTTGGTGTTAAATGCTATATAATGTTAATGTTAATATTAAATGTGTATTGGTAACAGCACTGTCTGACATAGAGACAGTTATTTACAGTTAAATGTACTTTATATGCAGATAATCTCAAATACATTGTTGTCTTCTATTAGAAAAGATTTATTACATTCCCTGTTATGTATGACATTCCCTTGTATAGATAAGAATGTAAAGTTTGTGAGGTTGATTTACATGAAAGTGATAGAGGAATACTGTAGGGAAAAATGAATATGTGCATGTTTAATATTTATGATAAATAAGCACAAATGACGTTACTTGGTTATTAAGATTGCAAAACTTTATTGTTCGAATACAATTGCAAACAAATATAAGTTTAATAAATATAACCATTGAGGATTCTGTGAAGTACACACCCATTCTCCTTATTATTTCCTGTTTTAACAGGTAACATTTAATCTGCTTACTGGCCTCCCGAATGGGGTCTGTAACACAAACCTCTTCTGTCACCCAGTGCAAGGAAACCTAAGGTGTTAATGGGTGTGGAGATAAAGCGCTAAATAAGCACAAGCGTATTGTAAGCTAAAACCTATATGAAAAGGGAGACTATGGGGCCGATTTATCACGGCCCTAAAGGGGCTTTATATACCTTTTTCCACGCGAGCCTTTAGGCTCGCTGGAAACAGGAGTTAAGAAGCAGCTGTCTTAAGAGCGCTGCTCCTTAACTTGTCGGCCACTTCTGAGGCAGCGGATGATCGGGTTGATTGACACCCCCTGCTAGATTGGCCGCGAATCTGCAGGGGGCGGCATTGCATAAGCATTTCGCTAGAAATGCTTTTGCAATGATAAATGCCGACAGCGTATGCTGTCAGCATTTATCGATGTGCGACGAACATGATCCTCTACAGCGGATCATGTCCGCTCCACTTTTGATAAATCGATCCCTATAGGTGTATTAAATAGTGTTTAATTTATAAATCTATTTACAATGTAGAATCTCTGCACATAAAATAGTTGCGCATAAAAAAGTTGCACATTAAATAATTGCACATAAAATACAAAAATACATTGACAAATTTCTACAAAAGTATGTAATAAACCTCCCATCTTATTTAAGGGATTCAACAAACCTATTGACAATTCCAACTATATTTTGGTTACATGTGATGTTACGTCACTGTATACCTGTATAAAACATACAGACGGGTTAAATTCAGTGAGGCATTTTTAGACAGAATTCAGGGGATGAATACAGAACAAAAATAATTAATTCTAGAAGGGATTTTATTATAACACATAATTATTTTCTGTATAATGGATTATTCTATGAACAGGTTTGTGGAACAGTCATGGGGACAAAATTTGTCCCAAGTTACGCAAACCGGTTTATGGGAAATTGGGAAGAAAGCTTTATGTAAAATAACATTTATAAAAAACACTTTATTCTATATAAGAGATATATAGATGATCTCTTCTTTATTTGGGAAGGATCCAGCACAGATCTGGCTATGTGTCAAAACGACAAGAATCTGGTATTTACGTACAAATTTAATGACAAAAAGGTACACTATTTAGATCTAGAATTAGAGATAAAACAAGAAATGATCACCACAAAAACTTACTTCAAAAAGGTAGATGCAAACAATTATATTCATTCGAGCAAATGCCATCTAGAGATATGGAAGCAAAACATACCCAAAAGGGCAATTCTTAAGGTTAAAAAGAAACTGCAATCTGGATGCAGACTTCGAATCCCAGTCTACAGTATTGAAAAATAATGTCTTGGAAAGGGGCTATAATGAATTAGAAATAGAAAGGGAAGGAAAAAAATGTTAAAGGGACACTAAACCCAAATTTTTTTCTTTCGTGATTCAGCTAGAGCATGCAATTTTAAGCATTTTTCTCATTTACTCCTATTATCAAATTTTCTTCATTCTCTTGCTATCTTTATTTGAAATAGAAGGCATCTAAGCTAAGGAGCCAGACAATTTTTGGTTCAGACCCTGGACAGCAATAGTTTAATGGTGGGTGCATTTAGCAACCAATCAGCAAGCACAACCCAGGTTGTGAACCAAAAATGGGCCGGCTTCTAAACTTACATTCTTGTTTTTCAAATAAAGATAGCAAGATAATGAAGAAAAATTAATAATAGGAGTAAACTAGAAAGTTGCTTAAAATTCTTAAAAGACTCGTTAATACCGCAAATCCACTTACGTAAATTGCGTATCCTATACTTTCAATGGGACTTGCATAACGTCGGTATTACGAGTCTGCAAAAAAGTGAGCGGTACAGCCTCTCCTGTCAAGACTGGTAACGCATTTAAAAGTCAGTAGTTAAGAGTTTTATGGGCCAACGCCGTAGTATAAAACTCTTAACTAAAGTGCTAAAAAGTACACTAACACCCATAACCTACCTATTAACCCCTAAACTGAGCCCCCCCGACATTGCAAACACTAAAAAAAAAATGTAACCCCTAATCTGCCGAACCGGACATCGCCGCCACTATAAAATATTTATTAACCCCTAAACCGCCACCCTCCCACATCGCATACACTAGTTTAATTTTAATAACCCTAATCTGCCGTCCCTAATATCGCCGACACCTACCTACATTTATTAACCCCTAATCTGCCGCCCCCAACATCACCCCCACTATCCCCCTACTATCCCAAATGGCTATTGTAGCTAGCTTAGGGTTTATTTTATAGGTAAGTATTTAGTTTTAAATAGGAATAATTTAGTTAATGATAGTTATTTTATTTAGATTTATTTAAATTATATTTAAGTTAGGGGGTATTAGGGTTAGGGTTAGACTTAGATTTAGGGGTTAATAACTTTAATATAGTGGTGGCGATGTTGGGGGCGGCAGATTAGGGGTTAATAAGTGTAGGTAGGTTGCGGCGACATTGGGGGTGGCAGATTAGGGGTTAGAATATTTTTCTCTCAATCAAAGCGATACTATTAGCCCAAAAGTAGTCTGGGAGGATTAGGGGTTAATAAATATAATGTAGGGGGTTATTAGGCAGTTATTAGGGGGGAGTTTTTAAAGCACAAAGCGTTTTTAACGAGGTCTAGAAGGCAGGAGTATAGCAATCTCTTAAATAAACTAAAGGAGATTGATAACAAGCATGTTAGCTCCCCGCAGGATATAGCCATAATCGAAGATTTGGCTAAAGCTAGATCCGAGTTAAACTCATTCCTGAATAAGGAGGCAACGAGGAAAGCTTTTTTCCTAAAAAGAAGTATTTTACAGAAGGCAACAGGTCAGGCAAATTATTGGCTAGGGCCCTGAGACAAAGAACACTTAACTCATTTATACATTGCTTATCCAGCCCTGACGATAGCAACATTACAGATAGCAGGGGAATAGCTGCCACATTTAGGAACTATTACCACTCATTATACAACCTCTCACCAGTTGATACCCTACAAGACATTCAGATGATGGAGGCATATGTCAATAACGCTAACTTTTCTACCCTTTCAAAAGTAGATTCGGAATTCTTAGATGCACCAATAGAAATATCAGAAGTTCTAGGGGTGATTGAGTCCCTACCGTCGCAAAAAAGTCCAGTCCCGGATGGGTTCTCAAACCAATACTATAAAAATTTTAAACAGTTCATCGCACCACATTTAGTAAAAGCCTTTCAAGACGTAGACAAAGACGGAGGCTCTTTCTCTCGAGAAATGCTGTCAGCTCATATTACCCTTATCCATAAATTAGGTAAGACCCCGACGGATCCTGGAAGTTATCGCCCCATTTCCCTTATAAATATAGATGCGAAAATCTACGCCAAGATACTGGCGAACAGATTGAATACATTTTTGCTGCAGCTTATTCATGTAGACCAGGCTGGCTTCATTCCGCTTCGGGGGACCAGGGACAACACGATCAGGACTCTTCACCTGATAGATCACACGCACAGTACAGGGCTGGAGATGGTCCTGGTCTCTACCGACGCGGAGAAAGCCTTTGACCGTATTAACTGGTCATAGCTTAAGTCTGCACTGAAGGGATTCGCGGTAGGGGACCTTATGATAAAGAGAATATTTAGTTTATATAGGGAACCCACAGCAGGAATAAAAGTTAACAGGGTTATCTCGGATTCTTTTTCTATTAAGAATGGTACTAGACAGGGGTGTCCGCTCTCACCCCTGCTGTTTGCCATGGCTATGGAGCCCTTAGCGGGGCATATTAGACGAAACCAGGAAATTAAGGGGGTTAGTATAGGGCCCAATGATTACAAAATCAGTCTTGAAAAAGGCCCTGCAGTGGGCCGAAATGCATTGACAGATATATGGTGAGCTCTATTTCAATTATTTGTGATTTTATCTAAAACAATACTGTGCTATGTTATCTTTTTTCTATTACAGGATTTGAAGATTTTAAACCATATTTTTTCACTTTTATTTGGAGTACTTTTAATTTGGAGTATTTTGGTTCAATTTATTTTTAGTTTGTTCTGTTTTTCTATCTTATTTTTGCTTGAACATCAATGAACATTACTTAAGCGTTTTGGGAATATTTGTAACACTTCTTTCGTTCATCACATTGGATTATATACACTATTAATTTTTTCAACTCTTTTTAGAAGTTCCTTTGGATGTTGACTGCACACATAAAAACTTTTTTATTGAAATTTTAAATTGAAATATTTATTTTTTATTTTTTGCACATTCCTCGAGAATTTTTGATTTGCTTGAATATTGTGGACACTGTTTGATATTTTAGTTTAACACCATTGGAGAACATTTTACCACATCTTTTTATTTTATTATTCACTTGCACTTTGGATTTATCAAGCCAAAGGAGGGCTGTATATACACATGGTCTGGACACATTTAAATTTTAACCGATTGTTCAATTATATTTGTATATATCTCATTGTCAGTAAGATAGGTTTATCCATTTAAGATCCAATTTCCTAGTACATATTGTTCATTGCACACTGTTATAAGCTTTGTCGACCATTGATCTTAATTTTTTAGATGTTTACATATTTTTATACTAACAGTCATGGGTCCATGCACTAGATTGTAGTCCATTTGTTGTTTTAACTATTTCATTTGTATATTCATTTGTAAATTCATTGATTGATATCTGTTGATTGATTTTACCCTGTGTTATTAAAATACCATTGTTTTTAAATCTTTAAACACATTGGAACCTCTGTCTCTAGTTTAGACCTTGCCTATCTGTGGCGCTCCTTCAGATATTTCACTTGACCAAATACAAACAACCTTAAATAGGTTTGTGTGGAATAGACAAAAACCCAGAGTGGCTAGGAACACTCTGTATAGATCCAGACAAAACGGCGGGCTAGGCATGCCTCACGTCCTGAGGTTCTATCAAGCTAATGTACTTCAACGCGTTCTAGATTGGCACACGGGGAAGGAGGACAAAGCTTGGATACCTTTAGACTTCCATATCCTTCGATCTCCTGATCTGGGTCCCATATGTTGGCTCCCATCCAGGTGCAGGTCTAATCGAACCAAAACATCCCCCCTCTATAGACACATTTTTTCAACCTGGGATAGTATTATCAAATGCACTTCTGGAATCTCCACCCCATTCTCCCCCATGTCTCTGATTTACCAAAATGCAGAATTGTTAGCAAATGTATATACAGCCATTAGTAACACAAACTTTACAGATCTAGGCCTCTCCTCCCCTCTGATTGACTTACTACAACATGGGAAGTTGAAACCAATACATGATTTAGCAGACATTCTAGACGGAGTCTACACCAACTGGCTAAAATATCGCCAGCTTCAGAATCTTTTGCAATTCTCATCACATAAGGCCTCATTGCGAAGCCATTTGAGAGTCTTTGCAGGCAAGGCACAGCTTTGAGAGGCTCATTATCCATAGCCAGGAAGTTAATTGATGACCAGTTATATAGAGCATTACCTAGTTATACTAGAGATTGGCATAGGGAGTTGTCAGAGGAGATACATTCAGACAAGTGGGCTAAACGTTTTGAACTCGCATACAAATCATCTACATCCACACAAATTTTGGAAATGAATTACAAAATTTTGTCAAGGTGGTATCTTACACCTATGAGATTGCAGCTGATTTATGGTTCCGCATCCTGCTTTTGCTGGAGGGGTTGTGGGGAGTCTAGAACTCTTTAGCATATTTGGTAGTCCTGCCCAAACCTGTCGAGCATCTGGATATCGATTGAGAGAATTTTAGGTAGATTGTTGGAACCTACATTCAAACTTACCCCATTTTTAGTGATGTTCAACGACAGGCCTAAGTGTAGATGTAAAATTAGATTGCTTCTTTTCCAAATCTGCCTTAATGGAGCACAATCCCTCATAGCTAGGAGATGGAAGTCAGCAGTAATCCCCACTGTAGCAGAATGGAAATTGCGGACTCACGAATTGATTCTGTTAGAGGAAAACGCGTACTCCAACACGAATAGAAAAGACATAATACAAAATGTTAAATTTTACTGGGAATCGATCACCACGACTGAGGTAGACACAGCTGAAAAAAAGGATGGGGAATCCCCCACCCTTTTTCCCTTGCCCTCCTCCCTACCCCCCTCTTACCTTACTCTGTTTCTTTCTTTCCTTTACTTTCCTTTTTCTTTCAAATTGATGCTTAAATGTTGAGCTATTGTTTAGTAGGATTAATGGACACTGGAAGTCTGTACAGATCTTAATACCTCATTTATTGCAAAACAATTTTCATTTCTCTTTGTTCTAACTGTTTGAATTGTTTTATGATTATCAATGTCATTTAAAACTCAATAAAAATCTATAAATTAAATTAAAAAAAAAAAAAAAAAAAAGTGTTTCCCCATAGGAATCAATGGGGCTGCGTTAGGAGCTTTACGCTGCTTTTTTGCAGGGTTTTTTTCAGCCGGCTCTCCCCCATTGATTCCTATGGGGAAATCGTGCACAAGCACATTTTGCCAGCTCACCGCTACCGTAAGCAGCGCTGGTATTGTGGTGAGATGTGGAGCTAAATTTTGCTATACGCTCAGTTTTTTGCGGCTAACCCCGGGTTTGTAAAAACCCGTAATACCAGCGTTGTCTGTAGGTGAGCGGTGAGGGAAAACTGCTCGTTAGCACCGCACAGCATTACCGACAAAACTTGTAATCTAGGCGATTGTTTTCAGGATGTATAACAGTACTAGGTTCACAATTTGATGTTGGGACTACTACAACATCTCCTATTTTAAATAAGGAACTTTGTATAACGGCACTAAAAAGCAGTCAGAAGAACTTTTAAATACCAGTGGATACCACATTCCGATAAGAAACTTTAGTCCCCACTCATACAATTTTAAATAGACATCTTACACAGTTAAAATTAGAGTAAGGGATAAGATCCCGAAACGTCACCTGTCTGTCTCCCATTATTCTATGAATAAATACGAATTTGCTGTCACCTTTGCATGCTTCAAAATTAGAGGTTGGCCAACCTTGCCTAGCAGTTTTGGTATTTTTGAATTTTATGTGCAACTTTTCTATGTGCAACTATTTTATGTGCAAATATTTTATGTGCAGAGATTCTACATTGTAAAATTGATTTATAAATAAAACACTGTTTAATACCCCTTTAGTCTCCATTTTCATATAGGTTTTAGCTAAGAATAGGCTTGTGCTTATTTAGCACTTTATCTCCACCCCCATTTGCCCCTTTACGAATTATGTGTTAGAGGAACACAACAAGTAGGTAGAGTTTATCTATATCTGCAGTGCAAAAACAAAGCAATTTTCCATATACATTTAAGGATATCTAAGTTACAAGATGGAGATGCCCTGCATTGTTTTACCAACTGGGATCTGTAAAGGGTTAAATAGGAGAAAAACTTTGAAGAGAGCTGCATGCACAGAAAATAAAACAAATAGAAAGTGAGTAGTAACCATGCTATTGTAGTTGTGCCCACCAGTTTAATGTCCCTTTAACCCCATAGTGACAAGACCATTTTGTAATTTACTTACCGTTGAGGACCAGGGATGTTTTTACATTTCTGTGTTGTTTAGCTGTAATTTTCCTCTTACTCATTTACTCACACATATTATATACCATTGTCCTTGCCTTTAAATGGACTTTCTAAAGATACCATTATTTTCATCATATCATATAATTTACTATAAAAAATATAAAATATGATGAAAAAATTGAAAAAAACACACTTTTTCTAACTTTGACCTCCAGAATCTACACATATACAACCACCAAAAAACACCCATGCTAAATAGTTTGTACACTTTGTCCTGAATTTAGAAATACCATATGTTTACATGTTATTTGCTTTTTTGCTAGTTATAGGGCAATAAGTACAAGTAGCACTACGCTATTTCCAAACCAATTTTTTTTTTAAAACGTTACTTTGTAACTCTGATATCTCTCTGGAATCCCTGAATAACATAACCCTTCACATATATATATATATATATATATATATATATATATATAAAACAAACTTTAGGTTTCTAACTGAAATTATTTACAAACAGCCTGTGCAATTAGTGCAGAAATGGTTATAAATGCTTCTCTGGGATCCCCTTTGTTCAGAAATAGCAAACATATATGACTTTGGCAATGCTTTTTGGTAATTAGAAGGCCGCTAAATGCCCCTGCACACCACACTTGTATTATGCCCAGCAGTGAAGTAGTTAATTAGGTAGCTTGTAGGGTTAATGTTAGCTTTAGTGCAGAGATCAGATTTTATCTGCAAATAAAAGGAACCGCGATGGGCACAAGGTTTGCACCCAGTTATGCTAACCTATTCATGGGGCTATTCGAGAAAACTCATATAATAGAATCCCCATGGGGTGCAAACCTTGTGCTCTTCAAGCGTTTTATAGATGATCTATTTATTATATGGGATGGGGATTTAGAACTTTTAGATTTATTTTTTGAAGATCTTAACCTAAACGAGTGGGGCCTCAATTTTACTTATGAGTGTAGTAAGGTATCCATTAATTTTTTAGATGTAAAAATAAAAATTATTGACAACAAAATAGTTACAGAAACATATTTTAAACCTGTGGATGCTAACAATTATGTCCATAAAGAAAGTTGCCATTCTGAGACATGGATAAAAAATATTCCAAAAGGCCAGTTCCTAAGAATTCGAAAAAACTGCACCACTGAGGAAGATTACGAAAGACAAGCAGAATTACTACAGAAATTTTTTTTGGATAGAGGATATGACACAAATCAGGTTAGGGAAGCTAAATTTAGTGCAAAAGAATGTAATAGAACAGAATTACTAGTTAAAAAAACTGTAAACAAAAAGAATATGAATAAAGTGAGATCTAACAGACCTTCATTTATAACTAATTATAGTCAAGATCATAAACTGATTCGTCGAATCCTTAATAAACACTGGCACTTAATTAGAAAAGATCCCCTACTAAGTGATCTAATAGAAGAACATCCTTCTATTATATATAGAAGATCAAAAAACCTTAAATCCATTTTAGCACCAAGTCAATTTAATAAAAAAATAAAATCTGATTTAGATCTACAAGGACAAAAAATTCAAGGTTTCTTTCCATGTTTTACATGTAAATCTTGCAAGTTCAGTAAGAAAACCAAAAAAGTCTCGTGAACTAAAAGTAAATACATTCATTCTATCAATGAAAATATAAAATGTACAGACAGGAATGTTATATATTTGATACAGTGTTCCTGTGATTTTCAGTACTTGGGAGAAACGAGTAGACCATTAAGAGACAGAATTTGTGAACACCTCCTTAACATCAAATGGGGCAATGAAAAACACTTACTGTCAAAACACTTCAAGGAGGTCCATAATCAGAAACCAACAGATCTAAAATATTGGGGAATTAAAAAATTAACAAAAAATAGAGGTGAAGTACTTGAGAAAGATCTACTACGAGCTGAAGCGGAATTGATATTTAAATTCAAATCACTTACACCTAATGGATTAAATGCAGATTTTGATCTGAATCCATTTATCTAACTACAAGTGACATATATTTCCGTACATAATAAATAAAAAATAATTTATATATATATATATTTTTTTTTACATTCCTATTTTATATTCCGAGATAAGAACCCAATACCTGGGAGTACACAATTTGATTAGATATTATTCATACTATTTATATTTTTATATTTTTAATTCTGTTATTATAAACACTAACTAGTTCCCTTTTTTAGCCTAAAATAAGATACAAAAAGGTTTTTTCAACTTACCTACTATTTTATCTTATATGTATACATTTTCATGTTAACTTATTAGATATTATAAGTATTTAAGTATAGTAATCCAATATGGTGATAACAGGCTCTTAGTTTCATTTGTTTTATTTATTTATATTTTTTTTCCAGTAGGATCTTTAATTTATTCACATATATTTATCTATGTTGTAATCTGTACAAATAATCCCTAATACCTGACTATATTAATACCTTACAATTATTCTTAGCAAGTATATATCCCTCCTAGAAAAGAAAATAAATAACACCAAGGAGTTAATTTTCACACGGAATAACAATTAACAATTACTCTGGACCAATCCAAATTCAAAGAAGGAGACCATTGACTATAAAAATATCACACATTGCATCCACCAGTATGAAGTCTTTTTGATAAAGGCGCATGAGCTAGCGCCGAAACGCGTAATTGAGGATCAGTACTTGTGGATGCTATTGGTAACAGTGCACTGTACCCATCATATCATCTTTTTTGAACAAAGGATACGATTTCAAAGCACCCCCCCGCACTCCGTTTCTTCCAAGAGTCCCATACTGAAGAGCCAATCCTGGTTGTTGGAGCATTCAGGTGATCGGGGATTGAACGTGCTGACGCTGCGTAGACGCCGAAGTCCGGTGCTCAGAATCTACCAAGAGCGGAGAAAGAAAGGTCCGCAGCTGCACGGCAGAAGAAAAAACTCGCCAACAAACGGAGGTCCGGTAAGAGGAGAAGTGGGGGTCATCGTATTAACATCAGTCTAAGACTTTTCTAATTGAAACAAGTGAATATTGAATATGACTTTTTTGTCCAGTTAACGGTCTTCTTTGAAAAGAGACTTATCTAATATTTGGAAAGGACTCCAACTTAGATATATACTTATTCATATCCTTCTGGACTATTCGAATTATCATCTCCTATTTGAACTATTTTAAAATTGATGTGTGGCCACACATTTACGTTCTTAAAATTGGGATTCTGTTTTTATTGTTTAAAGTTTATTGGTGTACCTATTTAACTTCATGCACTTAATATATGCACTTTATATTTAGCATGCACTACATAACTTATAAGGAATTCCTTATACTTAGTATTTCTTCATAATTAATACTATTGCAGTCCTTACACTAGCTAGCACGGCACTTTCACAACACATACTCTTTCTTATTAGTTATATTTATAAGTATGTATTTCCTATGTTAATAAACGTTTTACATATCGTAGTTTATTATAGACTTTTTTGTACCTAGCTTTTTTAGCGCTCCTCTTTATTTTATATTTTAGAGATCAGACTCATACCTGACACATTCCACCCCTGATCCCTCCATAATCCCTCTCAAACAGCTCTCTTCCGTCCCCCACCCCCAAAGATTACTTCCATCTTAAGTACTAGCAGAAAGTCTGCCAGTAAAAAAATAATTTTTTTTTATATATATATATATATTTTCTGCAGGGTAGTATCCCCCCTTACCTCCCAACCTCCATGACCCCCCCCCCCCCCCACGCAAATCGATTAACCAGAGCTCTGAGGAAGCGGTAATCAGTCTAGCATAAATCAAGATTGCACTCAAGCGGTCGCCTTTACTTTCAACTTGTAATATGAGCGGTAAACCTGACCACCCACGATAAACCCCTTATCGCTTGCATGTAACTGTTAGTGCTCCATTTGTAATCTGGCCCAATATCTTTTGTAATAAAATACTTTAAGCTTGAGTAAAGCTATTTCTGTTTGATTAGCGATGCAGAATCTAATTTGGAATAGAGCAATGTAAGGCAGTAACTTTTAAAGACCACGCCAAGAAACACCTGTGGGCAAACGTTAAATCATAGCACGTGCTTTTAGCATGAACGGCAGATGCAGTGAAATTACCAATAACCTGGAAAACATGATATGACATCAATGATAATAATAAGTATTTCCCCCCATAGGAATATGAACATGTTTAGACAATATTACAGCCTAAACTACTTCACAAACTTTCATGACAGATAGATAAGATATAAAAGAGTAATCTTATGTAGGTCTGAATATATTCCTTAATTCCCACTTGTGCAAAAGGCAATTTATAAAAGCAGATCTCGATACTTTGGGGCCAATTGAACGGACAGAGTTCGCTTCCTCGAACTTGTCCAGCTGGGATTGCAGAAAGCAGGCAGCAATATGATGCCCACATTTATCATTGCACAAGCATCTGCCGTCTGCAATGCCTCGCCTGGTAACTGTTTATATATATATATATATATATATATATATATACACAATATATATATACAATATATATATATACAATATATATATATATATATATATAAAAACAGCCAATACTTATACTAATACTACACAGACAAGTTTGCTATTAAAAAATTGTTTAATAAAAGTATGATCAGTTCCCTTTGAAGAACTTGGTATGTTTTTTCCCTTTTATGATTTGTTGCTTCGGCCTCCAAGGCTTAACCAGTTTGTCAATCATTCTTTTTTAATTTAATTTGCATTGTGCTAAGGGATTTTCCTATTTGTGTTTATGTAAGTATGACCATTGCACATGGCCAATCTCCTTATGCACATGTAATATCATAGAAAGTTATTGGTCATCCTATTGGTAGTTCCACTCTGTCTAAGCATTATTCATGTTCCATGTTTCTGCTTCTCATATAGCTATCTCTTTATTTGTCAACAATTATTTCCTTGAGGTTATGCTTCACATCTTCAGTCACTGGCCTCTAGTTATCAAGCCGTCAACTACAAATACGCTGGAATTCCGCAGCGTGTTTGTGGCGAGGCTGATTCGCCATAGTTATCAAGCCCTACAGACCGGCAAAAGTAGACGTAACCTACGATCCGCCGGACTCAGTCCGACACAGATCGATGGTTACGTCACTACACATGTTCCGAACGCAAGTTTGGCACTATCTGACTACTTTTGGAAGTTATCAAAGAACAACCAGGTACGCTCGCCACTATTCCGGCCCAGCGTACCTGGTGTTCAATCCGCCGCCCTGGAGGTGGCGGATCCCAATAGGAATCAATGGGAGTCTGACAGCAGCGAGAGTTCATGTTCGCTGCTGCCCGATATCCCATTGATTCCTATGGGAAGTGTCTGCACCTAACACCCTAACATGTACCCCGAGTCTAAACACCCCTAATCTGCCCCCCCTACACCGCCGCCACCTACATTATACTTATTAACCCATATTAACCCATAATCGGCCCCCCCTACACCTCTGCCACCTACATTAAATACTTATTAACCCCTAAACCGCCGCTCCCGGACCCCGCCGCAACTAAATAAAATGTTTAACCCCTAAACTGCCGCTACCGGACCCTGCCGCAACTATAATACATTTATTAACCCCTAAACCGCTGCTCCCAGACCCTGCCGCCACCTACATTATACCTATTAACCCCTAATCTGCCGCCCCCTATACCGCCGCCACCTACATAAAGTTATTAACCCCTAACCTGCCGATCCCAGACCCCGTCGCAAATAAATTAATCGTTTAACCCCTAAACCACCGCACCCGGAGCCTTTCGCCACCTACATTACATTTATTAACCCCTTTCCTGCCCCCCCTACACCGCCGCCACCTACAGTACATTGATTAACCCCTAATCTACCCCCCCTACACCGCTGCCACTATATTAAATTAATTAACCCCTAAACCTAAGTCTTACCCTAACACCCCCTAACTTAAATATAATTTTAATTAATCTAAATAAATATTCCTATAATTAAATAAATTAATCCTATTTAAAACTAAATACTTACCTATAAAATAAATCCTAAGATAGCTACAATATAACTATTAGTTACATTGTAGCCATCTTAGGATTTATATTTATTTTACAGGCAAGTTTGTATTTATTTTAACTAGGTACAATAGTTATTAAATAGTTATTAACTATTTAATAGCTACCTAGCTAAAATAAATACAAAATTACCTGTAAAATAAATCTTAACCTAAGTTACAATTACACCTAACACTACACTATCATTAAATAAATTAAATTAATTAACTAAAATTAGCTAACATTAAATAAAATTAACTAAAAATATCTAAAGTACAAAAAAACAAATCTAAATGACAGAAAATTTAAAAAAAATTACAAGAAGTTTAAACTAATTACACCTAATCTAAGCCCCCTAATAAAATAAAAAAGCCCCCCAAAATAATAAAATTCCCTACCCTAAACTAAATTACAAATAGCCCTTAAAAGGGCCTTTTGCGGGGCATTGCCCCAAAGTAATCAGCTCTTTTACCTGTAAAAAAAAGAAATACAACCCCCCAACATCAAAACCCACCACCCACACACCCAACCCTACTCTATAAAACCCCCCCAAACCCCTCTTAAAAAAATCTAACACTACCCCCTTGAAGATCACCCTACCTTGAGATGTCTTCACCCAGCCGGGCACAAGTCTTCATCCAATCCGTCCTAACACTGAATGAAGGTTCCTTTAAATGACGTCATCCAAGGGTAGGGAGTTTTATTATTTTGGGGGGCTTTTTTATTTTATTAGGGGGCTTAGATTATGTGTAATTAGTTTAAACTTCTTGTAATTTTTTTATTTTCTGTAATTTAGATTTTTTTTTGTACTTTAGTTATTTTTAGTTAATTTTATTTAATGTTAGGTAATTGTAGTTAATTAATTTAATTTATTTAATGATAGTGTAGTGTTAGGTGTAATTGTAACTTAGGTTAGGATTTTTTTTACAGGTAATTTTGTATTTATTTTAGCTAGGTAGCTATTAAATAGTTAATAACTATTTAATAGTTATTGTACCTGGTTAAAATAAATACAAACTTGCCTGGAAAATAAAAATAAACCCTAAAATAGCTACAATATTATTCTATATTGTAGCTATTTTAGGGTTTATTTTATAGGTAAGTATTTAGTTTTAATTAGGATTAATTTATTTAATTATAGGAATATTTATTTAGATTAATTTAAATTATATTTAAGTTAGGGGTGTTAGGGTTAGACTTAGGTTTAGGGGTTAATTCATTTAATATAGTGGTGGCGGTGTAGGGGGGGTAGATTAGGGATTAATCAATGTACTGTAGGTGGCGGTGGTGTAGGGGGGGCAGGATAGGGATTAATAAATGTAATGTAGGTGGCGGTGGGCTCTGGGTGCGGCGGTTTAGGGGTTAAACAATTAATTTATTTGCGGCGGGGTCCGGGATCGGCAGGATAGGGGTTAATAACTTTATGTAGGTGGCGGCGGTGTAGGGGGCAGCAGATTATGGGTTAATAGGTATTATGTAGGTGGCGGCAGGGTCCGGGAGCGGCCGATTAGGGGTTCATATATTTATTATAGTGGCGGTGGGGTCCGGGAGCGGCGGTTTAGGGGTTAATATATTTATTATATTTGTGGCGGGGTCCGGGAGCGGCGGTTTAGGGGTTAATATCTTTATTTAGTTGCGGGGGGCTCCGGGAGCAGCGTTTTAGGGGGTAAAACAGTATAGTATAGTGTGGGTGCTTAGTGACAGGCTAGCAAGAAAGCTGCGAATAAGCCGATGAGCAGCGAGATCGATAACTGTCAGTTAACAATAGTCCGCTGCTCATCACACCATACTTGGTGCGCGGCTTTTTGACAGCTTTCTTGATAACTTTGGAGAACGTATTCAGGTCCGCGGCGGCGATGTTAGGCGAGTGTATTGGGGCCGGCAAATGCAGATAAGTAGACACGTTGATAACTAGAGGCCACTATCTTTAGTGAAGTTCTCTCTTATACACTACAATTACAATTTAGGTATGAATTATACATTTTGTGTAGAATTCTGTCTACTTTTTTGTTTTTGAATATTTTTGTTGTTGTTTTATTTATTTTCTTTGCAGTATATGTTCATAATGTTAGAATTTATTTAAAAATTATATTATTTATGCCTATACCATTTTTGAAAGGAAGATTTAAGTAATTTTGGTGCATATGACATTTCCACACTTTATACAGGTTTTAGGTAATAGCAAGTTTTCCCTGAAAAATGATCAATTTATATTTTTGCTTATGATACAGAGAATTATTTTTTACATCACTGTTGCATTTAATTGTCTAAGGCAGATTACTTTTAACAGTTGAAAACAATTACATGTCAGACTGAAAAGGATATTTTTCATTGGGAGTTTGCTTTGGACATCTGGTAAACCTGACACTTGATTTATGTCAAATATTTTACCTCTGCTTCTAATCTATCAATAGAAACCCATAGGTATTCTTTATTCCATTTAAGACTAGTCAGATTCTAAATCAAATCAATACTATCCCTGTGATAGCATTGACTGTTTTAGGTAAAAGTCGATATACTAAGAGAATAATATATCAAGCTCTAATAAAATATTTATATGCTACTTATGAACTGTGTATGATGACAATGAAAGTTTTAGAAAAACAACATACTTCAATAATTTGCTTGCTAAAATTTGTCTATCATGTTCTTAGTGTTTATAAAATCTGCATTAAAAATAGCTATCTGAGTTTTTTTTAAAGTTTGTTATTACAGTTAGATTGTGTTTAAATATGCTATGTGGGAGCTGAGTGATATTTTTTATTATTGATAGAAATACCAAGATGTTGATGCCCCACCTAAGATATAAGCAGTTCTAGACTTTGTCTGAGCAAATATTACTCAAGATAGGGACTCATCATAATACTGTACTAAGAAGAGCAGATGGCCCTTACAGGAGCCTGATATAAAAAGAATGAGTGTTTACTTTATCCAAGAAAAATAGGTAAAATGTTACTATAATACTATTCAAATTAGTTTTGTAAGCTAAAGCATAAAAATAATTTTATAAATTCAGAACGACTTCAGTCTTCAGAGTGTCTTTTAATATAGCCAATCAGTAAATAGGAAATCTGTTCTCTTCGAAACACCAACATTTCAAAATTAAAGGGAAGTAAAGACCATCGCCTAGATTTAGAGTTTTGCGGCCACAGGCATATTTACCGCCACTGCAACTCTCAATACCAGCGTTGCTTACAGACGCGGCCAGCTTCAAAAACGTGCTCATGCACGATTCCCCCATAGGAAACAATGGGGCAGTTAGAGCTGGAAAAAAACCTAAGACCTGCAAAAAAGCAGCGTTCAGCTCCTAACGCAGCCCCATTGTTTCCTATGGGGAAACACTTCCTAAGTCTGCACCTGACACCCTAACATGAACCCCGAGTCTAAACACCCCTATCCTTACACTTATTAAACCCTAATCTGCCGCCCCCGCTATCGCTGACCCCTGCATATTATTTTTAACCCCTAATCTGCCGCTCCGTACACCGCCGCAACCTACGTTATCCCTATGTACCCCTAATCTGTTGCCCCTAACACCGCCGACCCCTATATTATATTTATTAACCCCTAATCTGCCGCCCCCAATGTCGCTGCCACCTACCTACAATTATTAACCCCTAATCTGCCGACCTCACCGCTACTCTAATAAATGTATTAACCCCTAAAGCTAAGTCTAACCCTAACACTAACACCCCCTAAGTTAAATATAATATTATTCTAACGAAATAAAATAATTCTTATTAAATAAATTAATCCTATTTAAAGCTAAATACTTACCTGTAAAATAAACCCTAATATAGCTACAATATAAATAATAATTATATTGTAGCTATTTTAGAATTAATATTTATTTTACAGGCAACTTTGTATTTATTTTAACTAGGTACAATAGCTATTAAATAGTTAATAACTATTTAATAGCTACCTAGTTAAAATAATTACAAAATTACCTGTAAAATAAATCCTAACCTAAGTTACAATTAAACCTAATACTACACTATCAATAAATTAATTAAATAAACTACCTACAATTATCTACAATTAAATCAACTAAACTAAATTACAAAAAAAACAACACTAAATTACAAAAAATAAAAAAAGATTACAAGAATTTTAAACTAATTACACCTACTCTAAGCCCCCTAAAAAATAACAAAGCCCCCCAAAATAAAAAAATGCACTACCCTTTTCTAAAATAAATATTTTACAGCTCTTTTACCTTACCAGCCCTTAAAGGGGCCTTTTGCGGGGCATGCCCCAAAGAATTCTGCTTTTTTGCCTGTAAAAAAACATACAATACCCCCCCAACATTACAACCCACCACCCACATACCCCTAATCTAACCCAAACCCCCTTAAAAAAACCTAACACTAAGCCCCTCAAGATCTTCCTACTTTGTCTTCACCACGCTGGGTATCACCGATCCGTCCAGAAGAGGGTCCGAATTCTTCATCCTATCCGGCAAGAAGAGGTCCAGAAGAGGGTCCGAAGTCTTCATCCTATCTGGCAAGAAAAGGAGATCCGGACCGGCAAACATCTTCATCCAAGCGGCATCTTCTATCTTCTTCCATCCGGCGCGGAGCGGGACCATCTTGAAGCAGCCGACGCGGATCCATCCTCTTCTAACGACGTCCTAAGTCCGAATGAAGGTTCCTTTAAATGACGTCATCCAAGATGGCGTCCTTCAAATTCCGATTGGGTGATAGGATTCTATCAGCCAATCGGAATTAAGGTAGGAAAAATCTGATTGGCTGATTGAATCAGCCAATCAGATTCAAGTTCAATCCGATTGGCTGATCCAATCAGCCAATCAGATTGAGCTTGCATTCTATTGGCTGTTCCGATCAGAAAAGAATGTAACTTAGGTTAGGATTTATTTTACAGGTAGTTTTGTAATTATTTTAACTAGGTAGCTATTAAATAGTTATTAACTATTTAATAGCTATTGTACCTAGTTAAAATAAATACAAAGTTGCCTGTAAAATAAATATTAATCCTAAAATAGCTACAATATAATTATTATTTATATTGTAGCTATATTAGGGTTTATTTTACAGGTAAGTATTTAGCTTTAAATAGGATTCATTTATTTAATAAGAATTATTTTATTTCGTTAGAATAAAATTATTTTTAATTTAGGGGGGTATTAGGGTTAGAGTTATACTTAGCTTTAGGGGTTAATACATTTATTAGAGTAGTGGAGAGGTCCGGTCGGCAGATTAGGGGTTAATACTTGAAGTTAGGTGTCGGCGATGTTAGGGAGGGCAGATTAGTGGTTAATACCATTTATTATAGGGTTTTTGAGGCGGGAGTGAGGCGGATTAGGGGTTAATACATTTATTATAGTAGCAGTGAGGTCCGGTCGGCAGATTAGGGGTTAATAATTGTAGGTAGGTAGCGGCGACGTTGGGGGGGGGGCAGATTAGGGGGTAATAGGGATAATATAGGTTGCGGCGGTGTGCGGTCGGCAGATTAGGGGTTAAAAAATTTAATAGAGTGGCGGCGATGTGGGGGGGCCTCGGTTTAGGGGTACATAGGTAGTTTATGGGTGTTAGTGTACTTTAGAGCACAGTAGTTAAGAGCTTTATGAACCGGCGTTAGCCCAGAAAGCTCTTAACTCTTGGCTTTTTTCTGCGGCTGGAGTCTTGTCATTAGATTTCTAACGCTCACTTCAGCCAAGACTCTAAATACCAGCGTTAGAAAGATCCCATTGAAAAGATAGGATACGCAATTGACGTAAGGAGATCTGCGGTATGGAAAAGTCGCGGCTGGAAAGTGAGCGTTAGACCCTTACATACAAGACTTTAAATACCAGCGGTAGGCCAAAACCAGCGTTAGGACCCCCTAACGCTGGTTTTGACGGCTAACGCAGAACTCTAAATCTAGGCGTTAGTTATTACATTTTTCTGCAGACTTGTAGTAAATTAACTTATTAGGTTGTATGATTTTTTTTAAAAGGACACTCAAGTCAAAATTATTCTTTCATGATTCAAATTAGGCATGCAATTTTAAAAACTTTCCATTTTCCTCCCATATACAAAATTTGCACAGTCGTTTTATAGTTACACATTTTGAGTCACCAGCTCCTACTGAGTATGTGAAAGAATTCACAGAATATACGTAGTAACATAGTAACATAGTAGATAAGGTTGAAAAAAGACCGAAATCCATCGAGTTCAACCTATACAAATCTAAAATACTTACAAAAAGCTCCAGTTAAGCTTAAATGACCCCACTTAAAGGTAACAAATTTAATACTAGCAATCATATCCATTAATTTTGTTTATATACAGAAATGTATCCAGACTATTTTTAAATGTATGTAGGTTACTGGCATTCACTACCTCCTTTGGTAATGAGTTTCACAATTTTATTTCTCTTACAGTAAAAATATGTTTCCATTGCAGGAGATTAAATCTCCTTTCCTCCAACCTTAAATTGTGACCTCTTGTCAGAAACAATTTTCTTTGAATAAACAGAGCTTCTACCATCTCTGTATATGGGCCTTGAATATATTTATATAAAGTACTCATGTCACCTCTCAAGCGCCTTTTTTTTAAACGAAAACAGACACAGTTTGGCTAGCCTCTCCTCATAGGTTAAATTCTCCAATCCCCTTATAATCTTTGTGGCCCTTCTCTGAACTTTTTCTAGTTCTGCAATATCTTTTTTTGCGATCGGTCCCCAGAACTGCACTCCATACTCAAGGTGAGGTCTTACCAGAGCTTTATATAGTGACATAATTATGCTTTCCTCCCTTGAATCAATGCCTCTTTTAATACATGCTAGCATCTTATTGGCCTTTGAAGCCGCTGCTCTGCATTGTGCACCCATCTTTAGCTTCTTATCTATTCTACTCCCAAATCCATTTCCTCCTCTGTTTGGCTAAATCTTGTCACATTTAAAAAATACGTTGCCTGCTTATTTTTACTTCCAAAATGTAGAACCTTGCATTTTCCCGTATTAAATCTCATTTTTCATTTACCTGCCCATACTTCTATTTTTTGCAGATCCCTTTGTAATGAAAGTTCATCCTGCTCTTACCTAATGACTTTACTTAACTTAGTATCATCTGCAAAAATAGAGATGTCACTATGTACTGTATATGAATTTGTGAATGGCTGATGGCTGTCACATGATACAGAAGTAGAAATAGATATAACTTTAAAATTTGTCAGAAAAAATTATACTACTCATTTGAAGTTCAGACAAAGGGGTAGATTTATTAAGCAGTTGATGCTGCAATCTACCCCCGGAGTTTCCAGCTCGCTAGAAACAGACTCTTAGGTGGCGGACTGCAATCATCCCAATCCGATAGGGATGACTGACACCCCCTGCAAGCGGCCAATTGGCCGTGAATGTGCAGGGGGCAGCATTGCACAAGCATTTCACAAGAAATGCTTGCGCAATGTTAAATGCTGACAGCGTATGCTTTTCGACATTTAGTGGTGTCGGGTGGACATGATTCGCTACAGTGAATCATATCCGCCTGCCATTTGTTAAATCAGCCACTAAGGCCCTGATATTCAAAACCTCTCCGCCCAGGTGAGATATTCTAAAATAATCCTCCAGCACTGCAAGATCCCTAGTGAAATGTTCAAAAGGCAGATTTTGCTTTACTTTTCCAAGAGGTGTTCCCTGCATTTATGTATGTGAAGGAGAGATAAGCCCAGTGCAATATAGCACTGCATGACATGAGAGTCTTACTGCATTTACAATTTGTGCTTTTTATTTTATATCACTTCAGATAAAATTTTATTACATTTAAACGTTGCACTTTTATTTAGGATTGTGATTTTTCAAATTCTGATTATGCCATTGGGTTCATACTTTGTGTGTGTGTGTGTGTGTATATATATATATATATATATATATATATATATATATATATATATATATATATATATATATATGTATATATATATATATATATATATATATATATGTGTTTGTTTCTTTTATAAATTAGATTGCACTTTGCATGTCTTTTTTTTTTTTTTTATTAAAACTGAAAAACTGTCAGCTTCAGTTTCCCAGAGAACGTCATTACTTACTATGGGCTAGATAATCAAATATTCTCTAATTTGGAGAGAGAATATAGTGCTAACTTCACAGGGGTAGAACTCACTGAATTTTCTAAGAAAAGTGGAGGAACCTGGAAATCTCAGAGAGATGAGAGATGCCTTCCATAGAAAGTAATGAAGATATTTGGGATACAAAATTTTACATGGGAGAGAGTAGGTAACTGGAGAACCTTTTGGGGCAGATATAAAGAGGCCTATATATCAAGCCATCAACTGCAAATATGCTGGAATTCCACAGCGTAATTGTGGAGAGCCTGATTCCCCTTATTTATCAAAGCCTACAGACCGGCAAAAGTTGAAATCTGTGACGTAACATACGATCCGCCAGTCTCAATCCGACACAGATCGATGCTTACGTCATTACAGATGTTCCAAATGCATATTCGGCACTATCTGACTACTTTTGTTAGTTAAAAAATATCTAACAGGTACACTCGCCACTATTTTGGCCCAGCGTACCTGGTTTTCAATCCGCCGCACCGGAGACAGCAGCGTCTGAAAGCAGGAGTCTGAAAGCAGCGAAAGCTTATGTTCGCTGCTGCCCGATATCCCATTGATTTCTATGGGAGAATAAAAGTAATGTTTACATCTAACACCCTAACATGTACCCCGAGTCTAAACACCCCTAATCTGCTGCCGCCACCTACATAATGTTATTAACCCTTATTCTGCCGCCCCGACATTGCCGCCACCTACATTATACTTATCAACCCCTAATCTGCTGCCCCGACACCACCGCCAACACCTGCATAATGTTATTAACCCCTATTCTGCCGCTCTCGGACCCCGCCGCCACCTAAATAATGTTATTAACCCCTATTCCGCCGCTCCCGGACCCCGCCACCACCTAAGACATCCGGTGTGGAGCATCCTCTTCTTTCGACATCTTCTTCAACAATGAATGTTCTTTTAAATGTCGTCATCCAAGATGGCGTCCCTTAGATTCCGATTGGCTGATAGAATCAGCCAATCAGAATTAAGGTTGAAAAAATCCTATTGGCTGTTGCAATCAGCCAATAGGATTGAGCTTTTATCCTATTGGCTGATCCAATCAGCCAATAGGATTGAGCTCGCAAAAGGCCCTTTTAAGGGCCATTGGTAGTTTATTGTAGGCTAGGGTTTTTTTTTTATTTTTGGGGGGCTTTTTTATTTTCATAGGGCTCTTAGATTAGGTGTAATTAGTTTAAATATTTGATCATTTATTTTTATTTTGTGTAACTTAGTGTTTGTTTATTTTTATAACTTAGTGTTTGTTATTTTGTGTAACTTAGTTGTTAGTTTTTTGTAACTTTGTAATTTTTAGTAGATTTAAATTATTTGAGTAGGGTTAGGTTTTTAACTATATAATATATTTAATTTACTATGTAGTTTAATATAATTTTAGTCTAATAGTTAGGGTAGATTAATTATTAGTTTAATATAGTTTAATTTAAATCTAAAGGTAAGTTTAAATTTATTATAAGATAGGGATGAGTTAATATTTAATATAAAGTTAGCGGGTTGTTAGGTTTAGGGGTTAATAGGTTTCATTTAGTTTATGGCGATGTGGGGGGCTGGCGGTTTAGGGGTTAATGGGTTTAATAAGTGGTAGTGATGTGGGAGGCCAGAGGTTTAGGGGTTAATACATTTACGGCTAGATTACGAGTTCGGCGTTAGCTTTAAAAAGCAGCGTTAAGGGGTCCTAACGCTGCTTTTTAACGCCCAATGGTATTACGAGTCAGGCAGGAAAGGGTCTACCGCTCACTTTTCTTCCGCGACTTTTCCATACCGCAAATCCCCTTACGTCAATTGAGTATCCTATCTTTTTAATGGGATTTTCCTAACGCTGGTATTACAAGTCTTGGAAGAAGTGAGCGGTACAGCCTCTACTGCCAAGACTCCTACCACATATAAAAGTCAGTAGTTAAGAGTTTTATGGGCTAACGCTGGAACATAAAGCTCTTAACTAAAGTGCTACAAAGTACACTAACACCCATAAACTACCTATTAACCCCTAAACCGAGGCCCCCCCACATCACAAACACTAAAATAAAAATTTTTAACCCTTAATCTGCCGACCGGACATCGCCGCCACTATAATAAATTTATTAACCCCTAAACCGCTGCACTCCCACCTCGCAAACACTATAATACATTTTATTAACCCCTAATCTGCCGTCCCTAATATCGCCGCCACCTACCTACAATTATTATCCCCTAATCTCCTGCCCCCAATGTCGCCGCTACTATAATAAAGTTATTAACCCCTAAACCTAAGTCTAACCCTAACACCCCTCCTATGTTAAATATAATTTAAATAAATCTAAATAAAATTAATATAATTAAATAAATTAATCCTATTTAAAACTAAATATTTACCTATAAAATAAACCCTAATATAGCTACAATATAACTAATAGTTACATTATAGCTATTTTAGGATTTATATTTATTTTACATGCAACTTTGTATTTATTTTAACTAGGTACAATAGCTATTAAATAGTTAATAACTATTTAATAGCTACCTAGTTAAAATAATTACAAAATTACCTGTAAAAAAAATCATAACCTAAGTTACAAATACACCTAACACTACACTATCAATAAATTAATTACAATTATTAATTGTAGTTAATGTATTAACTATTTAATAGCTATTGTACCTAGTTAAAATAAATACAAATTTGCCTGTAAAATAAATATAAATCCTAAAATAGCTACAATGTAACTATTAGTTATATTGTAGTTATATTTGGGTTTATTTTATAGGTAAGTATTTAGTTTTAAATAGAAATAATTTATTTAATTATAGAATTTTTTTTTAGATTTATTAAAAATAGATTTTAGTTAGGGGGTGTTAGGGTTAGGGTTAGACTTAGGTTTAGGGGTTAATACATTTAATATAGTAGCGGCGACGTTGGGGGCAGCAGATTAGGGGTTAATAATTGTAGGTAGGTGGTGGCGATGTTGGGGGTGGCAGATTAGGGGTTAATAAATATAATATAGGTGTCGACGATGTTAGGGGCAGCAGATTAGGGGTTCATAGGGATAATGTAGGTGGCGGCAGTGTCCGGAGCGGCAGATTAGGGGTTAATAGTATAATGCAGGTGTCGGAGATTTCGGGGCGGCAGATTAGGGGTTAATAAGTGTAAGATTAGGGGTGTTTAGACTCGGGGTCCATGTTAGGGTGTTAGGTGTAGACATTAAAAGTATTTTCCCATAGGAAACAATGGGGCTGCGTTAAGAGCTGAACGCTGCTTTTATGCAGGTGTTTTTTTTTGTGTGTTTTTTTTTCAGCCGAATCAGCCCCATTGTATCCTATGGGGAAATCATGCACGAGCACGTTTTGCCAGCTTACCGCTACCGTAAGCAACGCTGGTATTACAGGTAGAAGTGGTGCTAAATTTGCTCAACGCTCACTTTTCTGAGGCTAACGCAGCCATTCAGAAAACTTGTAATACCAGCGTTGTTTAAAGTGTGCGCTGGAAAAAAAAGGCTCGTTAGCAACGCAAGTTTTTACAGACAAAACTTGTAATCTAGCCGTTAGTTGCGGCGGAATAGGGGTTAATAAGTTTATTTAGTTGTGGCGGGGTCCAGGAGCAGCGGGATAGGGGTTAATAACTTTATTTAGTTGCGGCGGGGTCCAGGAGCGGCGGGATAGGGGTTAATAACTTTATTTAGTTGCAGCGGGGTCCGGGAGTGGCGGGATAGGGGTTAAACAGTTTAGTATAGTGGCGGTGTTTAGTGACAGGGTATAAATAAAGCTGTGAAAAAGTTGAATAGCAGCGAGATCGATGACTGTTAGTTAACAACAGTCCGCTGCTCATCGCCCCGTACTTGGTGCGTGGCTTTTTGACAGCTTTTTTATTAAATATGGAGAGCGTATTCAGATCCGCAGCCGCAATGTTAGGCGATGTCAGGCGAGTGTATTGGTGCCGTTGAATGCAAGTAAGTTGACGGCTTGATAATTAGGCCTCAAAGACTGTTTGCATCTATTCCAAATAAAACTGAAATGTTTTCACTACAATTTAACTTGCTTTTGTCTATATTTTAGTATATATTACTTTTCTTGGTGTTAAAATAAATGTATTGTGAATATTGAGAAAACTTTACCTGCATACAGCTGGCAAGACAAATCAGTGAGACCAGCTTGTTTAAAATATTAGAAATGTTCACAAGACTGGTGAGAGAGCTTCAAACATACCCTGAAAACTCCCCTGTTCAGTCCAGGGAACTGCCCTGTTGGTTTTAGTTTGCAATCCAGCAAATACAAGGTGCAATGTAATTTATAAAAGCTACAAGGAGATTTACAAAGTATGACCCTAAGTTATTAAAGTAACACAGACACTTTCAAAGCATAATCAGAATGTGTAAAATCACTACTAGATCAAAATTTAAATGTATTAAATTACAAATGAGAAAGTGCAAAGTTTAAATGCAATAATACTGATAGGACCCAATCTGAAATGTATAGTAATATAAATTGCAATGCACAAGGTGTAAGTGTAACAAAACTCTCATATCATGCAGTGCTATATTGCACTGGGCTGGTCTCTGCTTAACATACATAATTGACAGAGATATTGCCGTGCTGGAGAGTTCCTTCTTTTTTCTTTTGAGAATTCAGTGTGTTCAGCCTTTGCGAAGTCTGAACTACAATTTCTTAAGGCTTAAATGCCTAGCTGTTCAATCCCAGAATTTTACCTTAACTTAACCGACTACATTTGAACTTAAGTTGAACTTAGCTTAACTTAACTAGCAATAAAAACACAGACACTTAGGTGGAGGAAAAGACCGTGACTGGTCGCATATATTAACAATTTGAACGGTTATGAACCTGCAACTTTTATATCGAATGTCTATATAATCAATAAATAACAAGATGGCTGCAATGGAGTCTCTAATTCCTCAGCACTACTGGGGGTCAGTGGCCACGGGGGAAAGTGGTCAAGTTCAGCTCTGTTATGTCTTAAATAAAAGACTTTGTTAATAAGATTCTGTAACTTGATATAAAATAAAGGTTGTGTTGCTCTTTTATGATCTAAGCAGAAAATGAAGTTTTGAATTATCTGCTTAGGCAATGTGAGCAAAATTATTATGAAATCTTATTACAGACCATAGGTAAATATTCAGATTGGAGTTTAAATCTGTATAGGTAGAATGCTTGTGCAGTAATACATATGATAATCTCAGGTTCAGAGAAAAGGATTAATGTATTCCACTTCCTGTCTTCACGCACACACACACTCAAACTAAAATATATACAAATCCAGTCAAAACACACAATCCAAGAAATTCAGTATATGTAAGGTAAATCTTTAAGTAAGGATTATGGCAAGCTGAGATACGATACTGAGTTTGGTAACAGGTACTGCTGTATGAGAGATAATGAAGGTTCAAAGCAGGTTCGGTCACATGAGATAAATATGCGTATTGACAAAGGTAAGTATAGCAAGCATAACATATGGTTGTTCCCAGTTGTTAACTTATGTAGTATACGATACCCAACCACTTTGGAGAGGAGCTCTGAAAGATCACAGCCGTTAGCGGTCAGAGGCTGTGTGTGTGTGCGGCTTAGTTCCGGGACGCGGAGAAAGAAGATCCGGCAGCGTAGTGATAAGGTTCAAAAGATAGAAAGTTCAAAGATGACTGTAGTTGAATCCGATGAAACTTTAGAGGTACAAGTATTGAACTTGTCGAGGTATGACCTGATGGATGAAAACTGGAAGCTAACAAGTGTTAGCAAACAATACACTTCAATTTTCAGGCAAGGAATTATAGTAGATTGCCGCCTTATAAAGGGAGGAGAATAAGCTGGGAGGGGATAGCCCTTAAAGGGATATCACAGTTCCCCCCCCTCAAGGAACCGCCCCCGAAGACCCCAAAGAAGGTCTCCCAGGATAACGTAAGTGAAAGTTTCTCACCAATCGGGGAGCATGAATGTCAGTAGAGAGTTGCCAGGAATTATCCTCGGATCCGTAACCCTTCCATTTAACCAAATACTCCAGACGCCGCCGTCGCAATCTAGAGTCCAGAATAGACTCAACTTCAAATTCTTCCTGATTGTTAACAAGAATAGGTGATGGATGAGACTGACCATGAGTAGTAGGGTCAGCGGTATAAGGTTTCAAAAGCGATACATGAAATGTAGGATGGATTTTATAAGATTCAGGTAATAGCAACCTAACAGCGTTAGGATTAACAATTTTGTCAATAGAAAAGGGTCCAATAAATTGATTAGCTAACTTTTTACAAGGAACTTGTAATTTGAGATTTCTTACAGACAATAAAACTTGATCCCCTATTTGGTATGGTGGACTTGGTCGGTGATGTTGATCATAGTAACGTTTTTGATAATTTTTTGCGTTTGATAAATGAGATTTCAGAATGTCTAACCTTTCCTGAAGGTTATTTGTAAATTCTTTAGCATAAGGTGAACTAACCTCAGTCTTTGTAACAGATATGGTGTTTGGGTTATACCCATAAGTAGCAAAAAAGGGTGTCATCTTAATGGAGGCTGAAAGAGAATTGTTGTACGAGAATTCTGCCATTGGAAGATAAGTTATCCAATCATCTTGTAAGTGGGTGATGAAACATCTTAGGTATTGTTCTAATGTTTGATTTACTCTTTCAGTTAAGCCATTGGTCTGTGGGTGAAATGCTGTGGAATATCTAGAGTCAACTTTAATTAGTTTGCATAAAGATTTCCAGAAAGAAGAGGTAAACTGTGTCCCTCTGTCAGTGATGATTATATCGGGTAACCCATGTAATTTCACTATATAATCCAAAAATGTTTTAGCAGTAATTAATGCTGAAGGTAAACCTTTCAAAGGTATGAAATGTGCAAGACGTGTTAAATGATCAATTACCACTAAAATTGTAGTAAAATGTTGTGAGTTAGGGAGGTCGACAATAAAATCCATGGAAATGGTACTCCATGGAATTGGCAGAGGTGTTAAGAGGCCTATAGGTTTTTTATGTTCAATCTTATTTCTTGCACACACGTCACAATTAGATACATAATTGTAAATTGTGTGATTCATTTCTGGCCACCAGAAAGTTCTTCTGGTTATTTCAATGGTTTTTTGAATACCAGGATGACCAGATAGGGTACCATCATGGGTTTGTTTTAAGATGGAGCTTCTGAGTGTTTGGGGTATAAACAGTTGAGAGTTATGATAATATAATCCAGTCTTTGTATCTTTGGTACAGGACGGGGGGATCTCAATGTTAGTTTTTAAGACCTCACTTATTTCCCTTTCTAGAGTTGTCAGAACTCATATGAATCTTTCTTCAGGTATTATAGAATCATGTTTTATATAATGGTTATTGTCATGTATCCTGGATAAGGCATCTGCCTTTGTATTTAAATTACCAGGTTTGTAGATAATAAGAAAATTAAATCGGTCTAAGAATATAGACCAGCGGGCTTGTCTTGAAGTAAGAGTCTTGCTCATCTTTAGATATTCAAGATTTTTGTGGTCTGTGTAAATGATAAATGGGAGACTAGATCCTTCAAGTAGATGTCTCCATTGTTCTAATGAACATTTTATTGCAAGGAGTTCTTTATCTCCTATACTATAGTTGGTTTCGGCTTGAGTCAACATCCTTGAGTAGAAAGCAATAGGATGAGTCTCGGTATTTTCTTTATTCCTCTGTGAAAGAATAGCTCCTATTCCAGTATTAGAGGCATCGACTTCAAGTATAAACTGAGATTCAAAATCTGGGATTGCAAGCACTGGAGCTGTGGTAAATTGTTTCTTTAGGGAATAAAAAGATAACTGTGCTTCATCTGTCCATTTATATTTTTGTTTTTTACTAGTTAGTGTTGTAAGTGGTTTAACAATAGTTGAGAAATTATTTATAAACTTTCGGTAAAAATTTGAGAAACCGATGAATCTTTGTAAAGCCTTGACAGTAGTTGGAACTGGCCAATTAAGTATTGAAGTAACCTTTTCTGGGTCCATTTGTATCTTATTAGGTGTAATGATATAACCTAAAAATTTTATCTCCTGAACATGGAAAGAACATTTTTCCATCTTAGCATACAACTTATGTTCCTTTAACCTAGTGAGCACCCAGCGTACATGTTTTACATGCTCTTCCAAATTTTTGGAATAAATGAGTATGTCATCTAAGTAAATTATAACACATACATCAGTTAGATCACGGAAGATTTCATTAATGAAATGTTGGAAGGTTGCTGGTGCGTTGCTTAACCCAAATGGCATTACATTGTATTGATAAAGGCCATATCTTGTTCGGAAAGCAGTTTTCCATTCGTCACCTTGTTTGATTCTTATAAGATTATAAGCCCCTTTTAAATCTAGTTTGGAATAAATGGTGGCTCCATGTAACCGTTCAAGGAGTTCCGGTATTAGTGGTAGAGGATATCTATTTTTTACCGTTATGTTGTTTAAAGCTCTATAATCTATGATGGGTCGTATAGTACCATCCTTGTTTCTAACAAGAAACATACCTGCTGCTGCAGGAGAGGTAGAATGAGAGATGAACCCTTTACGTAGGTTCTCATCTAGATATGATCTTACGAAAGTTAATTCGTTTTGAGAAAGGGGGTATATCTTTCCATGAGGTATCTGACTGCCAGGTATTAAATCAATTGGGCAGTCAAATTCCCTATGTGGAGGTAGACTCTCTGCCTCTTTCATGTCGAAAACCTCTGCCAGATCCTGATAAGGTCTGGGTAGAGCATTCTCCAATGAAGCTAAAGTACAATGTGGATAGCATGTTTTTAAACAGTATGGAGAGTTTAGTTTTAATTTGTTCACCTTCCAGTCAATGCTGGGATTATGCTTTTGTAGCCATATGTAACCAAGAATAAAAGTGTGTAATGAAATGGGAATTAGATCAAATGTGATATACTCAGTGTGCCCATCTTTTGTGGTTATGAGTAGCGGAATAGTATGATGGGTGATGGGTCCATGTTGTGTAAGTGAACCATCTATCAATTTAACAAATACAGGTTTTGCCTTGCACACAATTGGAATTTTATTATTTTTAACAAAAGTTGTATCAATATAGTTTCCTGATGCCCCTGAATCAATCAAGGCTTTGGATTGGATGTTTTTCTGATCCCACTGTAATGAGAAAGATAAAGTCATTTGGGTATCTAATGTTAAATTGTATAATTGAATCTTTTGATAATGCTTACCCTACTTTTGTTTAAGTAGTATAGGGCATGTAGCAACTGTATGCTCCTTGTGAGCGCAATAGAGACACAATTTCTCAAGTCTTCTCCTGTATTTCTCCTCTGGAGTGAGAGGGCCTTTGATGACTCCTATTTCCATGGGAGTACTGGAGACAGAAGGTTTTTCATATGAGGGAGAGTAGACAGGGTATCTTTTAGGTGTGGTATCATATCCGGCTCTTTCTGCTTTTCTTTCGCGGAGTCTGCGGTCCAACGTAGTACTCAGCTTTATAAGTGCTGAAAGAGTATCAGGGATCTCTAAACGTGAGAGTTCATCCTTTAATCCTTCCGAAAGTCCCAGACGAAATTGATTTCTGAGGCTGATTTCGTTCCATTGTGAATCATTAGACCACATCTGAAATTCAGTTATATATTCCTCAACGGTGCGTTTCCCCTGTTTTAATGAGCGTAGCTTGGTTTCTGCAGTAATCTGTGAGTTTGAATCTTCATATAAGTTTGCCATAGTAAGGAAGAAATCCTGTAATGAGTCTAAAATGGGATTGTTATTTTCAAAAAACCTGTTAGCCCAAGTTCTGAGTTCTCCTTGTAAAAAAGAGATAGTTGTACACACTTTAATTCTTTCTGAATGGTATGTGCGGGGCCTTAAGGAAAAAAGCAGATGACATGCATTTTTAAAATCCCTAAACTCATTACGTTTTCCAGAAAATGGTTGTGGATATTGAATATGAGGTTCTGGATGTTCTGTGGTTTTTGTAGGAATGCATTCTTTTATTAAAGCTTTTAGTGCAACCATTTCAGCTTGTACTTCTGTTAAACCTTTATTTAAATAATCAAGTTTTTGGTAGACATTGGTTAATTCAGTTTTTACCTCCTGAGGATTCATTTTGTAGGTAATACAGAATTATTCCTTATGACTACTTCCTATGTTTTTTATTGGCCTGAAAATTATGTTATGTCTTAAATAAAAGACTTTGTTAATAAGATTCTGTAACTTGATATAAAATAAAGGTTGTGTTGCTCTTTTATGATCTAAGCAGAAAATGAAGTTTTGAATTATCTGCTTAGGCAATGTGAGCAAAATTATTATGAAATCTTATTACAGACCATAGGTAAATATTCAGATTGGAGTTTAAATCTGTATAGGTAGAATGCTTGTGCAGTAATACATATGATAATCTCAGGTTCAGAGAAAAGGATTAATGTATTCCACTTCCTGTCTTCACGCACACACACACTCAAACTAAAATATATACAAATCCAGTCAAAACACACAATCCAAGAAATTCAGTATATGTAAGGTAAATCTTTAAGTAAGGATTATGGCAAGCTGAGATACGATACTGAGTTTGGTAACAGGTACTGCTGTATGAGAGATAATGAAGGTTCAAAGCAGGTTCGGTCACATGAGATAAATATGCGTATTGACAAAGGTAAGTATAGCAAGCATAACATATGGTTGTTCCCAGTTGTTAACTTATGTAGTATACGATACCCAACCACTTTGGAGAGGAGCTCTGAAAGATCACAGCCGTTAGCGGTCAGAGGCTGTGTGTGTGTGTGCGGCTTAGTTCCAGGACGCGGAGAAAGAAGATCCGGCAGCGTAGTGATAAGGTTCAAAAGATAGAAAGTTCAAAGATGACTGTAGTTGAATCCGATGAAACTTTAGAGGTACAAGTATTGAACTTGTCGAGGTATGACCTGATGGATGAAAACTGGAAGCTAACAAGTGTTAGCAAACAATACACTTCAATTTTCAGGCAAGGAATGATAGTAGATTGCCGCCTTATAAAGGGAGGAGAATAAGCTGGGAGGGGATAGCCCTTAAAGGGATATCACAAGCTCAGAACAGAGGGAGCGAGGCTATCGGAAGTTGAAATGACATACTTCCAAAGAAGAGGTACTTCGGAAATGACCTAAAGCGTTCAGCCATTCTTTTTACAGGCCATTATTCCACCCCGCCTTTTCTCTATTTCGCTGTAACAGGCCACGATCCCCCGCAGCCTGAGTGTCAAATATACTCCAACCCTAAGGGTCCGGCAGCTACCAATGCTGCTGAAGCCGGTAAACTGGCTTGGGGAGTTCTATGTTATGGATCATGGGCTTACGTAGAATAGCTCGATTAACCTGGACTCGGCCATGATGCAAACCTAAATGCCCCCATTTTAGGGAGCCGTGTACTCCTACTATCTTAATTAACATGGGATGAGAGGGTATAAAAAAGATTCCCTGCAGCTCCAACAGGACAAAGAGGCCCCAAGCCTGCTGCATCTCATATTTAACAGGTGTGCTGTCTACAGGTGTGCTGTTCACGCCCTGGACTGCAACATTGTAGCAGCCCTATAATTCAACCCTCATCTCTTCCCTTTCCATCAGGCCTTAACCTTTAGGATGCTACTAGCCTAACTGGATCTCCGCTGACATAAGGGTGAAATGCCTAGCTGTTCAATCCCAGAGATTTACCTTAACTTAACTGACTAAATTTAAACTTAAGTTGAATTTAGCTTAACTTAACTAGCAATAAAAACACAGACACTTAGGTGGAGGAAAAGACAGTGACTGGTCGCACTTATTAACAATTTGAATGGTTATGAACCGGCAACTATAATATCAAATATCTATATAATCAATAAATAGCAAGATGGCGGCAATAGTGTCCCTGATTCCTCAGCACTACTGGGGGTCAGTGGCCACGTGGGAAAGTGGTCAAGTTCAGCTCAGAACAGAGGGAGCGAGGCTATTGGAAGTTGAAATGACATACTACCAAAGAAGGGGTACTTCGGAAATTACCTAAAGCGTTCAGCCATTCTTTTTACAGGCCATTATTCCACCCCGCCTTTTCTCTATTTCGCTGTAACAGGCCACGATCCCCCGCAGCCTGAGTGTCAAATATACTCCAACCCTAAGGGTCCGGCAGCTACCAATGCTGCTGAAGCCGGTAAACTGGCTTGGGGAGTTCTATGTTATGGATCATGGGCTTACGTAGAATAGCTCGATTAACCTGGACTCGGCCATGATGCAAACCTAAATGCTCCCATTTTAGGGAGCCGTGTACTCCTACTATCTTAATTAACATGGGATGAGAGGGTATAAAAAAGATTCCCTGCAGCTCCAACAGGACAAAGAGGCCCCAAGCCTGCTGCATCTCGTATTTAACAGGTGTGCTGTCTACAGGTGTGCTGTTCACGCCCTGGACTGCAACATTGTAGCAGCCCTATAATTCAACCCTCATCTCTTCCCTTTCCATCAGGCCTTAACCTTTAGGATGCTACTAGCCTAACTGGCTCTCCGCTGACATAAGGGTGAAATGCCTAGCTGTTCAATCCCAGAGATTTACCTTAACTTAACTGACTAAATTTAAACTTAAGTTGAATTTAGCTTAACTTAACTAGCAATAAAAACACAGACACTTAGGTGGAGGAAAAGACAGTGACTGGTCGCACTTATTAACAATTTGAATGGTTATGAACCGGCAACTTTAATATCAAATATCTATATAATCAATAAATAGCAAGATGGCGGCAATAGTGTCCCTTATTCCTCAGCACTACTGGGGGTCAGTGGCCACGTGGGAAAGCGGACAAGTTCAGCTCAGAACAGAGGGAGCAAGGCTATCGGGAGTTGAAACGGCCTTCTACCAAAGAAGGGGTACTTCAGAAGCGTTCATCCCTTCCTTTAACAGGCCATTCCACCCCGCCCTCTCTATTTCACTGTAACAGGCCACGACCATCTGCCAAGAGGGACCCTCGCCGCCATAGAATTCACTATATAACAGTGATGATAAATTTAAACTGCTGTATACTAAATTTGGAAAGTATAATTATTATTTTTTTTTTACTCATTCACCAATTGAGCCATTGCTGCTCAAATGTTATTAATAAATTGGTCTAAGCCTGTTTCCGAGAGGAGTACCCCGTCAGGCCGAAATAAGGAAGTGTTGCTGATCATAATATTTTCATGACGGATCAAAAATCCGCCCGCACCAGTCACTGCCTTACCTACCAGCCTATTTATATTTTTCCGTACTCTGTAGGTTGTCCCAGCAGAGCCCATGTGCTTCCAATGCTGTCTAGCTACAATGTGAGACCATCCTATCTGTACCCCGGGAGCTCTAGAGTGAAACCAGCCGATGTCTGAGATGATAATATTAATGAAAATCAAGGGCCGGAAGTGAGCCTATATCATTGCCCCCTAAGTGTAGAATAATTACTGTGGGTTTACTCCAACACCTATGGGCCTCTTCTAAGGTGAATGGCAAATTCCTCCAGGACATTCCCCTCCTGCCTAACCATCATATGGAAACTTGTGTCAGGGAAAAACCTAGAAGCTGGCCGTATGATGAGGACATCGCTCTGATCGCTGCCCAGTGGACAAAGGAATGTCCTACTATTCAAATGCGGGCTGGCCCACGGGAAGCACCTGAAAAAGATAATGACAAGTTAAATTGCTGTAGAGACTTAAACTTTTCCCACCTTGTTAACGACCGGTCGCACATACAAGCGATACCTATTAGAGCGCCATCTGCCAAATTGTCTGATTTGTGCTTCCGACTGCCCCCCAGCCGCCGCTGATGTGGCAGCACCTATTCTAAATGAGTGAGGACTTAGTCTGAGCGAATTTAAACTTGCTTTCTGTGCCGCAAGTTTCAGTATTCTACGGAATTGAAACTGTGACATTGGGGACCCGTCTTGATGTATTAGCAAGTGACGAGATTATTAATCTCACTGGGCAGGGATCAGTCGAACCACTAGCCTTGAGCGTCAACCATGCTCCTCGTCCCTCCTGATCGTTTTTAGATTTGGGGATAAATAACATCACTGCATTGGGGTATACAGAAATGTCCTGAAACAAGGCCCCTTTGTTGTAGTTTCTTTTTTATGTTGGAAAAAGCTCGCCGATGCGCAACGCTCCAAAAAAGGCAAGTGCAAACGTGGCTTGGAATAGTACGAATTCATATTCTGAATAAAAACTGAATGTAATGTGCTTAACAGAAGATCTAGGCGTTCTAAAGTAATGGGCTCCCTGTTGTCAAGAGACTTTTGCTCAGTGCATCCCCAGTCTCTAACAATCTACCTTACTAAAAAATTTGCGCCATAATCTTCTATTTTGAACAGGCATGAAAAGAATGACAATGCTGCTAATCAGCCTTGTACTGCTCCTTTCTTAATTGTCTTATCTTTCAGGTGGGCTAACCAAGCCAGCAAATCAACCTGTGTTGTGGAAAGAATGGACTGACCTGTATCAGCGCAAAATGCCTGCCACTCCCTCCAATGTTTTATGTACGCTTGCCAGGTGCTATTGGCAAGGGCTGCTTTGACTAAGGGAAATGACTTCCAAGGTCCGCCAGCTGCCAAAGGAAAGCCAGACATTCAAGATTGTGTGTCGCTGCTTGGAGTGCTCATTTTTAAATAAGGGCCCATTAAAGTGAGACAGTGAGTCAGCTAAGGGGTTATTTACTCCAGGGATATGGCGTGCTATAAAATGAATGTTGTATTCAAGGCATCGAAGTACCAGACGCCTGCAATATTGAATGACAACCGGGGGAAGAAGCTGATAATTTATTAACTGCATAAACAACACTCATGTTGTCGCACCAAAATATTATTGAATGGTTTCTAAATTGTTTGCCCCAAAGCTCTATGGCCACAACTATGGGGAATAGTTTCAGGAGTGTCATATTCTTTGTCAGACCTTTCTGAGCCAAATCAATTGGCCAAGATTCCGCTGACCATTCTCCTTGGAAATACGCCCCATATCCGTGTGATCCTGCCGCATCCGTGAGGAGATGCAGCGATTGACTGGTAATAGGTTCGGAGCGATACAGGCAAATGCCATTAAAATTAATAAGACATTTTTCCCACACTTTTAAATCTTCAATCATGTCTGGGGACAGATACATTTTTCTACCGCTATTTTGTGGACCTTTTAGTGTTGTTTGCAGCCGTCTATTAAAGACTCTGCTGATAGGTATTACCCTGCAGGCAAAGTTCAAGAGCCCTTGTAGGGACTGCAGTTGCTTTAATGACATAGAAGTAGCCGTGGTGGCAGTTTGCACGGCTTGGAGCATGCTACAGATTTTATCTGCAGGAATACTGCAAATCATTTTTCTGAGTGTTAATTTGGATACCCTCGGCCAGGGGCACTCCAAAAGAAGCCATCAGTAACCTCATGACTTTCAGAATTTTACTGCACTGGTCGGTGTTTGGTGTGCCTACTATTAGGAAGTCATCCAGATAGTGAGCCATAGTATCATAACACTACTGTCCAATGAAGGAAGGTACTGAATGCCTCGAAAAGAGTGCAAGAGAGAGATCATCCCATGGGTAAGCAATGGTCAATATAAAATTGGCCTTGAAATTTAAAACCCATCAAGGAGAAAGATGATGGGTGTAAAGGAAGCAGCCTAAACGCTGATTTAATGTCAAGTTTCGTCAACAGAGCTCCCCTACCCGCACTGCATACCAAAGACAGTGCAGCATCAAAGGATTGATACTGCACTGAACTCAACAGTGGATCAATGGCATCATTGACGGAATTATCTTTCGAGTAGAAGAGATGCTGTATTAGGCAAAACTTGCTGGCCTCCTTTTTGGGTACTAGCCCAAAGGGAGAAATTATTAAATTTCGTAAGGGGGGGTTGAGAAAATGGACCAATGATTCTACCTAACAGTATGTTAGGATATTGGTAGGCAGATTTTAAATTTCTGTGTGTTTTGAAACCTGCGACTGCATGGGATATGGGGATTCTGAAACCAAATTTCAACCCAGTCAGCAGTAAATTAGCCTGCTGGGTGTTGGGATAACTTAATAACCAGCGCTCCAAGATGTTTATTTTAAGAGGGGTGGGTGCCCTTTCCAGCATTTGTTGGTTTTGTAGTGTTTTTGTCAGTACTTGCTTCACTGCGCCTTTGACAGTCTGTCCCTGGATGAGGGCCCCCACAGGTTCTGCAGACGTGATGAAAGGAACAAGATGCTCCTTTGTCACACATTTTTTGCTGGTATTTCCAGCATTCATTTCCCTTTTCTTATATTTATTTAGTGGCGATCTCTGACCACTGGGAGGTGAAGGAGAACGCTCTTTACCCATTCTAGCCCACAGCTGCATATCTGTTGAACCAAATGTAAGGTAAGGGTTTCCATTCATTTTCCACCTAAACTCAGCGTCGTAATCTCTCCACACTCCTTCCTTATGTCTCCTTTCAATCCAGTGGATTGTGCCCATGTATTTTATAACATCCTCTGCTTGGCTTGGATGTTTCCCAATATAACAGATAACGAGCACGCGGAAACAGTGCTGCCACTCGTCAAAAGTGTCAGGGCGCTTAAGGCGTTTAGGGCCTGTGCCATTTTTGCCTCACTCCTTCTGTCTGCAAGCTTCAATAGATAGCTCGAATATGTCTACGTATTGGCCTTCCTGTATCTTTTTTATTGTTTTCGGTTTTAAGTTTGTATATAGGCAATGTATTAAACATGGGTATGTATCCCCTTGTAGCGCCACCTTGCGTGGTATCACCATATTAATTGGAACCTCGGGTCTAGCGGCATGTTGAGTAATGGCTAAAGAATGTTCCTGATTAGGAGGTGGTATTAAGTTTCCTGCTACATTAGTTTGTTTATTAGATAATATATACATTTTTTTACCATATTGTACATTCATTTGTTTCCTTTTGTTACTAAACCTAACGCTTCCTCATCATCAGAACCAGAATTTGATGGCATTTCAGATATGTATGTGCGTGGATGTACAAAGTTAGCAGACTCACCATGAGCGACTTGCTCCAATGCTGTGTTTGTCTGCGTAACCTCTGTAGTGGCCATTGTGGTGCCAACCTGAATGGTGTCTCTTGGATTATGTGGCTGCGGAACCGATGAAGCTGAGATTGCCATCTGTTGCTGTTTAGTTGCCTCCGTTAGCAAGTCCTGTAAGAGAGAAATAATATCTGGAGTACCCTGATGGATAGGAGGTGAGGCCCCAGGTGCCTCTGGCCCCCTATCTGCCGCTCCAGGTGTGTGTGAAATGGATGGTAAATTCTGAGCTGAAAACCTAATAATTGGTGTGTGTACATTTGCTAAATCTTGTGGCATTGTAGTTATGGTTGCCATATTTCTATGTGGATTATCCTCTTCCATCTCCTCTAATAAACTAACGTTAACTTGCTCAGCTAAATCATCCATGTCTGCATAAGCCATATTGATGTTATGCGGTTGAACAATATTGGGCTGTGGAGATTCTCCTGCGGGCCTTTGTGATACATTGAGACCCTTTTTGAGCCATCCTGATACGTCCCTATTAGCTCTTGGGCCTCTCTGGTTACCACCCCTTGTAATTGACCATCTCCTAGGCCCCCGCTGCCCCAGTTCAGAGGCGCCCCCAGAGCCGGACCCTTACCACACCAGGCTGTATGCTGACTCACCTGCACGAGGAGATCCACGACCAGCCCTAGATGCTCCCACCTGCCCGATCCTGCCTCTGCAATGTTCTCAATCTGCTACTGGCCTTGTGATCGAAACCGCAAATCCGGAAGGGGCGGAGCCTGCGGCTGTAGCATGTACCAGGTGCGTTCCAGGGCCTAGTGAAAGGCCTGAATCTGTGCATGGGTAGTGATTGAGGTATTGGCAGTCTGAACTTGAGATTGGGGTAACGATGAAGGGACATACTCAATTTGGCTGTTACTTATCTCTATATCCTGGGTATTGGAATCGCTTGTCTCTCCTTCTTCATCCCTATATCTTTTAGGTGGTACTTTTGAACGTTGGGTACGCTTCATTGTGGCCCACTGTATTTTTGAAACGAATGGAAAAAAGGTTCCCTATTTAACAGGTGTGCTGTCTACACCTCCTGGACTGCAACATTGTAGCAGCCCTATTATCCAACCCTCATCTTTTCACTTTCCATCAGGCCTTAATCCTTAGGATACTAGCCTAACTAGCTCTCCGCTGACATTCCAAGCTGGAAAATCTAAAAATATAAAGGCCTAGTGCTATTGCATTGTCATTTTATTATTTTCTCTTCAATCATCATTAATCCTAAATATTCATGAGTTTTTCTTAATTTTGGGGCTCAGCACGTATTTATATGTTAGTTCTCTGTCATTTGTGGGTGCAATAGTTTTTATATTATACAGCTGTCTAGTATTGGGACAGCAAGTAGGATTAATTTTGGTGGAATAGGTTAAAGCAAGGATTAATTGTATAAATAAAAAGAGAGAAGCGCTCAACCTGGAAACGAACAATAGCATAATAGCTTGTTCTATGGCTAGTTACCACCCAAGAAGCAGCCTCTTTTTGCTCAACTTGTGCCTTTCACAGAGAAAAACTTTCCTGAAGCATATCAGTCTGATCCTGACTTCACAGTACAGTCCAACCCCCGAAATACCAGGCAATTCTTCTCTGAACAAGAGAAACAGCAAAACCCCAGACGTACGTTTCGACCTATTGTGGGCCTCGTCAGTGAGGTGCAGCCATATCCCTCTAGGCACACTGAGCAACGGGTCCACGTCTGGATTCCCGCATCACACTTAGGGAGACTTCCCAAAATGTCATAATTTGCATAAATAAAAAGAGAGAAGCGCTCAACCTGGAAACGAACAATAGCATAATAGCTTGTTCTATGGCTAGTTACCACCCAAGAAGCAGCCTCTTTTTGCTCAACATGTGCCTTTCACAGAGAAAAACTTTCCTGAAGCATATCAGTCTGATCCTGACTTTACAGTACAGTCCAGCCCGAAATACCAGGCAATTCTTCTCTGAACAAGAGAAACAGCAAAACCCCAGATGTACGTTTCGACCTATTGTGGGCCTCGTCAGTGAGGTGCAGCCATATCCCTCTAGGCACACTGAGCAACGGGTCCACGTCTGGATTCCCGCATCAGACTTAGGGAGACTTCCCAAAATGTCATAATTTGCATAAATAAAAAGAGAGAAGCGCTCAACCTGGAAACGAACAATAGCATAATAGCTTGTTCTATGGCTAGTTACCACCCAAGAAGCAGCCTCTTTTTGCTCAACATGTGCCTTTCACAGAGAAAAACTTTCCTGAAGCATATCAGTCTGATCCTGACTTCACAGTACAGTCCAGCCCTGAAATACCAGGCAATTCTTCTCTGAACAAGAGAAACAGCAAAACCCCAGACGTACGTTTCAACCTATTGTGGGCCTCGTCAGTGAGGTGCAGCCATATCCCTCTAGGCACACTGAGCAACGGGTCCACGTCTGGATTCCCGCATCACACTTAGGGAGACTTCCCAAAATGTCATAATTTGCATAAATAAAAAGAGAGAAGCGCTTAACCTGGAAACGAACAATAGCATAATAGCTTGTTCTATGGCTAGTTACCACCCAAGAAGCAGCCTCTTTTTGCTCAACATGTGCCTTTCACAGAGAAAAACTTTCCTGAAGCATATCAGTCTGATCCTGACTTCACAGTACAGTCCTGCCCCGAAATACCAGGCAATTCTTCTCTGAACAAGAGAAACAGCAAAACCCCAGACGTACGTTTTGACCTATTGTGGGCCTCATCAGTGAGGTGCAGCCATATCCCTCTAGGCACACTGAGCAACGGGTCCACGTCTGGATTCCTGCATCACACTTAGGGAGACTTCCCAAAATGTCATAATTTGCATAAATAAAAAGAGAGAAGCGCTCAACCTGGAAATGAATAATAGCATAATAGCTTGTTCTATGGCTAGTTACCACCCAAGAAGCAGCCTCTTTTTGCTCAACATGTGCCTTGAACAGAGAAAAACTTTCCTGAAGCATATCAGTCTGATCCTGACTTCACAGTACAGTCCAGCCCCGAAATACCAGGCAATTCTTCTATGAACAAGAGAAACAGCAAAACCCCAGACGTACGTTTCGACCTATTGTGGGCCTCGTCAGTGAGGTGCAGCCATATCCCTCTAGGCACACTGAGCAACGGGTCCACGTCTGGATTCCCGCATCACACTTAGGGAGACTTCCCAAAATGTCATAATTTGCATAAATAAAAAGAGAGAAGCGCTCAACCTTGAAACGAACAATAGCATAATAGCTTGTTCTATGGCTAGTTACCACCCAAGAAGCAGCCTCTTTTTGCTCAACATGTGCCTTTCACAGAGAAAAACTTTCCTGAAGCATATCAGTCTGATCCTGACTTCAAAGTACAGTCCAGCCCCGAAATACCAGGCAATTCTTCTCTGAACAAGAGAAACAGCAAAACCCCAGACGTACGTTTCGACCTATTGTGGGCCTCGTCAGTGAGGTGCAGCCATATCCCTCTAGGCACACTGAGCAACGGGTCCACGTCTGGATTCCCGCATCACACTTAGGGAGACTTCCCAAAATGTCATAATTTGCATAAATAAAAAGAGAGAATCGCTCAACCTGGAAATGAACAATAGCATAATAGCTTGTTCTATGGCTAGTTACCACCCAAGAAGCAGCCTCTTTTTGCTCAACATGCGCCTTTCACAGAGAAAAACTTTCCTGAAGCATATCAGTCTGATCCTGACTTCACAGTACAGTCCAGCCCCGAAATACCAGGCAATTCTTCTCTGAACAAGAGAAACAGCAAAACCCCAGACGTACGTTTCGACCTATTGTGGGCCTCGTCAGTGAGGTGCAGCCATATCCCTCTAGGCACACTGAGCAACGGGTCCACGTCTGGATTCCCGCATCACACTTAGGGAGACTTCCCAAAATGTCATAATTTGCATAAATAAAAAGAGAGAAGCGCTCAACCTGGAAACGAACAATAGCATAATAGCTTGTTCTATGGCTAGTTACCACCCAAGAAGCAGCCTCTTTTTGCTCAACATGTGCCTTTCACAGAGAAAAACTTTCCTGAAGCATATCAGTCTGATCCTGACTTCACAGTACAGTCCAGCCCCGAAATACCAGGCAATTCTTCTCTGAACAAGAGAAACAGCAAAACCCCAGACGTACGTTTCGACCTATTGTGGGCCTCGTCAGTGAGGTGCAGCCATATCCCTCTAGGCACACTGAGCAATGGGTGCACGTCTGGATTCCCGCATCACACTTAGGGAGACTTCCCAAAATGTCATAATTTGCATAAATAAAAAGAGAGAAGCGCTCAACCTGGAAACGAACAATAGCATAATCGCTTGTTCTATGGCTAGTTACCACCCAAGAAGCAGCCTCTTTTTGCTCAACATGTGCCTTTCACAGAGAAAAACTTTCCTGAAGCATATCAGTCTGATCCTGACTTCACAGTACAGTCCAGCCCCGAAATACCAGGCAATTCTTCTCTGAACAAGAGAAACAGCAAAACCCCAGACGTATGTTTCGACCTATTGTGGGCCTCGTCAGTGAGGTGCAGCCATATCTCTCTAGGCACACTGAGCAACGGGTCCACGTCTGGATTCCCGCATCACACTTAGGGAAACTTCCCAAAATGTCATAATTTGCATAAATAAAAAGAGAGAAGCGCTCAACCTGGAAACGAACAATAGCATAATAGCTTGTTCTATGGCTAGTTACCACCCAAGAAGCAGCCTCTTTTTGCTCAACATGTGACTTTCACAGAGAAAAACTTTCCTGAAGCATATCAGTCTGATCCTGACTTCACAGTACAGTCCAGCCCCGAAATACCAGGCAATTCTTCTCTGAGCAAGAGAAACAGCAAAACCCCAGACGTACGTTTCAACCTATTGTGGGCCTCGTCAGTGAGGTGCAGCCATATCCCTCTAGGCACACTGAGCAACGGGTCAACGTCTGGATTCCCGCATCACACTTAGGGAGACTTCCCAAAATGTCATAATTTGCATAAATAAAAAGAGAGAAGCGCTCAACCTGGAAATGAACAATAGCATAATAGCTTGTTCTATGGCTAGTTACCACCCAAGAAGCAGCCTCTTTTTGCTCAACATGTGCCTTTCACAGAGAAAAACTTTCCTGAAGCATATCAGTCTGATCCGGACTTCACAGTACAGTCCAGCCCCGAAATACCAGGCAATTCTTCTCTGAACAAGAGAAACAGCAAAACCCCAGATGTACGTTTCGACCTATTGTGGGCCTCGTCAGTGAGGTGCAGCCATATCCCTCTAGGCACACTGAGCAACGGGTCCATGTCTGGATTCCCGCTCACACTTAGGGAGACTTCCCAAAATGTCATAATTTGCATAAATAAAAAGAGAGAAGCGCTCAACCTGGAAACGAACAATAGCATAATAGCTTGTTCTATGGCTAGTTACCACCCAAGAAGCAGCCTCTTTTTGCTCAACATGTGCCTTTCACAGAGAAAAACTTTCCTGAAGCATATCAGTCTGATCCTGACTTCACAGTACAGTCCAGCCCCGAAATACCAGGCAATTCTTCTCTGAACAAGAGAAACAGCAAAACCCCAGACGTACGTTTCGACCTATTGTGGGCCTCGTCAGTGAGGTGCAGCCATATCCCTCTAGGCACACTGAGCAACGGGTCCACGTCTGGATTCCCGCATCACACTTAGGGAGACTTCCCAAAATGTCATAATTTGCATAAATAAAAAGAGAGAAGCGCTCAACCTGGAAACGAACAATAGCATAATAGCTTGTTCTATGGCTAGTTACCACCCAAGAAGCAGCCTCTTTTTGCTCAACATGTGCCTTTCACAGAGAAAAACTTTCCTGAAGCATATCAGTCTGATCCTGACTTCACAGTACAGTCCAGCCCTGAAATACCAGGCAATTCTTCTCTGAACAAGAGAAACAGCAAAACCCCAGACGTACGTTTCGACCTATTGTGGGCCTCGTCAGTGAGGTGCAGCCATATCCCTCTAGGCACACTGAGCAATGGGTCCACGTCTGGATTCCCGCATCACACTTAGGGAGACTTCCCAAAATGTCATAATTTTCATAAATAAAAAGAGAGAAGCGCTCAACCTGGAAACGAACAATAGCATAATAGCTTGTTCTATGGCTAGTTACCACCCAAGAAGCAGCCTCTTTTTGCTCAACATGTGCCTTTCACAGAGAAAAACTTTCCTGAAGCATATCAGTCTGATCCTGACTTCACAGTACAGTCCAGCCCCGAAATACCAGGCAATTCTTCTCTGAACAAGAGAAACAGCAAAACCGCAGACGTATGTTTCGACCTATTGTGGGCCTCGTCAGTGAGGTGCAGCCATATCCCTCTAGGCACACTGAGCAACGGGTCCACGTCTGGATTCCCGCATCACACTTGGTGAAACTTCCCAAAATGTCATAATTTGCATAAATAAAAAGAGAGAAGCGCTCAACCTGGAAACGAACAATAGCATAATAGCTTGTTCTATGGCTAGTTACCACCCAAGAAGCAGCCTCTTTTTGCTCAACATGTGCCTTTCACAGAGAAAAACTTTCCTGAAGCATATCAGTCTGATCCTGACTTCACAGTACAGTCCAGCCCCGAAATACCAGGCAATTCTTCTCTGAACAAGAGAAACAGCAAAACCGCAGACGAATGTTTCGACCTATTGTGGGCCTCGTCAGTGAGGTGCAGCCATATCCCTCTAGGCACACTGAGCAACGGGTCCACGTCTGGATTCCCGCATCACACTTAGGGAAACTTCCCAAAATGTCATAATTTGCATAAATAAAAAGAGAGAAGCGCTCAACCTGGAAACGAACAATAGCATAATAGCTTGATCTATGGCTAGTTACAACCCAAGAAGCAGCCTCTTTTTGCTCAACATGTGCCTTTCACAGAGAAAAACTTTCCTGAAGCATATCAGTCTGATCCTGACTTCACAGTACAGTCCAGCCTCGAAATACCAGGCAATTCTTCTCTGAACAAGAGAAACAGCAAAACCCCAGACGTACGTTTCAACCTATTGTGGGCCTCGTCAGTGAGGTGCAGCCATATCCCTCTAGGCACACTGAGCAACGGGTCCACGTCTGGATTCCCGCATCACACTTAGGGAGACTTCCCAAAATGTCATAATTTGCATAAATAAAAAGAGAGAAGCGCTCAACCTGGAAATGAACAATAGCATAATAGCTTGTTCTATGGCTAGTTACCACCCAAGAAGCAGCCTCTTTTTGCTCAACATGTGCCTTTCACAGAGAAAAACTTTCCTGAAGCATATCAGTCTGATCCTGACTTCACAGTACAGTCCAGCCCCGAAATACCAGGCAATTCTTCTCTGAACAAGAGAAACAGCAAAACCCCAGACATACGTTTCGACCTATTGTGGGCCTTGTCAGTGAGGTGCAGCCATATCCCTCTAGGCACACTGAGCAACAGGTCCACGTCTGGATTCCCGCATCACACTTAGGGAGACTTCCCAAAATGTCATAATTTGCATAAATAAAAAGAGAGAAGCGCTCAACCTGGAAACGAACAATAGCATAATAGCTTGTTCTATGGCTAGTTACCACCCAAGAAGCAGCCTCTTTTTGCTCAACATGTGCCTTTCACAGAGAAAAACTTTCCTGAAGCATATCAGTCTGATCCGGACTTCACAGTACAGTCCAGCCCCGAAATACCAGGCAATTCTTCTCTGAACAAGAGAAACAGCAAAACCCCAGATGTACGTTTCGACCTATTGTGGGCCTCGTCAGTGAGGTGCAGCCATATCCCTCTAGGCACACTGAGCAACGGGTCCACGTCTGGATTCCCGCTCACACTTAGGGAGACTTCCCAAAATGTCATAATTTGCATAAATAAAAAGAGAGAAGCGCTCAACCTGGAAACGAACAATAGCATAATAGCTTGTTCTATGGCTAGTTACCACCCAAGAAGCAGCCTCTTTTTGCTCAACATGTGCCTTTCACAGAGAAAAACTTTCCTGAAGCATATCAGTCTGATCCTGACTTCACAGTACAGTCCAGCCCCGAAATACCAGGCAATTCTTCTCTGAGCAAGAGAAACAGCAAAACCCCAGACGTACGTTTCGACCTATTGTGGGCCTCGTCAGTGAGGTGCAGCCATATCCCTCTAGGCACACTGAGCAACGGGTCCACGTCTGGATTCCCACATCACACTTAGGGAGACTTCCCAAAATGTCATAATTTGCATAAATAAAAAGAGAGAAGCGCTCAACCTGGAAACGAACAATAGCATAATAGCTTGTTCTATGGCTAGTTACCACCCAAGAAGCAGCCTCTTTTTGCTCAACATGTGCCTTTCACAGAGAAAAACTTTCCTGAAGCATATCAGTCTGATCCTGACTTCACAGTACAGTCCAGCCCCGAAATACCAGGCAATTCTTCTCTGAACAAGAGAAACAGCAAAACCCCAGACGTACGTTTCGACCTATTGTGGGCCTCGTCAGTGAGGTGCAGCCATATCCCTCTAGGCACACTGAGCAACGGGTCCACGTCTGGATTCCCGCATCACACTTAGGGAGACTTCCCAAAATGTCATAATTTGCATAAATAAAAAGAGAGAAGCGCTCAACCTGGAAACGAACAATAGCATAATAGCTTGTTCTATGGCTAGTTACCACCCAAGAAGCAGCCTCCTTTTGCTCAACATGTGCCTTTCACAGAGAAAAACTTTCCTGAAGCATATCAGTCTGATCCTGACTTCACAGTACAGTTCAGCCCCGAAATACCAGGCAATTCTTCTCTGAACAAGAGAAACAGCAAAACCCCAGACGTACGTTTCGACCTATTGTGGGCCTCGTCAGTGAGGTGCATCCATATCCCTCTAGGCACACTGAGCAACGGGTCCACGTCTGGATTCCCACATCACACTTAGGGAGACTTCCTAAAATGTCATAATTTGCATAAATTAAAAAAAGGGAGAAAACCTGGAAACGAACAATAGCATAATAGCTTGTTCTATGGCTAGTTACCACCCAAGAAGCAGCCTCTTTTTGCTCAACATGTGCCTTTCACAGAGAAAAAAAAAAAAAAGGAATGTGGCTGCACCTCACTGACGAGGCCCATAGGAGGCCGAAACGATCGTCTGGGGTTGTCATGTTCCTTGTTCAGAGGAGAATTGCCTGGTATTTCGGGGCTGGACTGACCTTACTTGGCGGGATCAGACTGATATACTTCAGGAAAGTTTTCTTCTGTGAAAAGCACACTGGTCTAAAAGAGGCTGCCTCCGGGTGGTAAATCGCCATAGAACAAGCCACTGAGCTGTTGTTCGTTCCTGGTAGAGCGCTTCTCTCTTTGTATGCAAATTATTATGACCCTGGGGAAGTCTCCCTATGGGTGATGGGGGAAACCAGACGTGGACTCCTTGCTCAGTGTGCTTAGAGGAATGTGGCTGCACCTCACTGACGAGGCCCATAGGAGGCCGAAACGATCGTCTGGGGTTGTCATGTTCCTTGTTCAGAGGAGAATTGCCTGGTATTTCGGGGCTGGACTGACCTTACTTGGCGGGATCAGACTGATATACTTCAGGAAAGTTTTCTTCTGTGAAAAGCACACTGGTCTAAAAGAGGCTGCCTCCGGGTTGTAAATCGCCATAGAACAAGCCACTGAGCTGTTGTTCGTTCCTGGTAGAGCGCTTCTCTCTTTGTATGCAAGGATTAATTGTAGTCTTTGGGGCAAGACAGTTTTAGTTAGGATGCGGTCACAAGTAGACTATTTGGGCAGCATCTGTCTTTATATTTTGTGCTGACAGTTTGAATAATCAAAGATAAAAAATAATGTAGTCTTATGGCAGCCAGCGACTTGATTGTTCTACATTTGTTTACCCCATTTAATGGTTCCCAAAGATATGTACAGCTTATTCTACATGATTATGGGTGTCACTAATGGCTGTCTGATTTTGATCTCTCTCAAGTCACACATTGTAGAAACATGGCTACAGCTATATGCATCATGATTGTGACCTAGCCCTCTGATCAGTTCAATTGTAAAAATTATTTGCAAATAACCACACAGTTTTCCAGTGTAGACTTTCAGGCTTATTTTTTACATAGTAAAAACAAAGTCACCTGTTATTTGGAGGATACAGTATCTATTTGTCAAGTGGCTACAAAACACAGACAACAAGTTAGATTACAAAGGCCATAGTCAGTTTAATTATGCTAAATATTTGCCTTAATTAGTCCACAGCATTCACTTAAAGGGTCATAATACCCAAATGTTTAAACACTTGAAAGTGCTGCAGCATAGCTGTAAAAAGCTGACTAGAAAATATCTCCTGAACATCTCTATGTAAAAAAGAATGATATTTTACCTCAAAAGTTTCTTAGTAGCCACCTCCCATTGTAAAGGATTTCTAAGCAGCATATTAGTGTGTCTGTCCTGGGACAGCTTAGGGGATGAGCATCGTGCACTCTCATATTATTTCCCTATTCAGCTTACTATGAAATCTTATGAGAGTTAAGTCAAATCTCATGAGATCACAGTAAAAGAGTTCATGACCTCAGCACTGCTGATGCTGATTGGCTGCTGTTCATTTCTTCATTATTTTTTTTTTTTTTACCTGCAGCTGGGAGCAGCTGAGTATAACTTTTTACACAGAACTTACTCTGCTGAGCTGAGGAGATTGTGAGGTAAAATAACTTTCTTTTTAACATAGAGATGCTCAGGTGATATTTTCCTGTCAGCTTTTTACAGTTATACTGCATCAGTTTCAAGTGATTTAGCATATGAGTATTATGTCCCTTTAAATTCTTAAAGACTACCATAAAACACTACACATGCTACTAGACCACCAACATCACAGACAATTGTTAACGATAATTGGCTAGATTATAAATGGAGCGCAAATATATTAACGCTATTGAGCGCTAAATGCATTCAAGTTAAATCAATAGGGCTCTTATTTTTGTGCTTGTATTACATTTTGAAAGTAAAATGTTAGTGCACAAGCAAAAGACTCGGACACGCTAACATCTTGAGGTCTGACAGCACGACTGCGCTAACTTTCTTTCCCCTAGACTCCTATTGAGTGAGTTACAAAAGCCTCTTCTGACTTTTGTTCAGGCATCTGAGGAATTGGTGAAGGCCCTGAAACATCATGCATTAAAATTTGAGAGTTATTTAAATCCAGAGAGTGCTTTTATTATTGGACTTTGCTTACATGTTGGATACTACACCATAGTTCTGTGACTTTAATTGACAGTAAGAGTGCGCTATTTGGACTGTGTATATATAATATAAATATATATATATATATATATATATATATATATACAGTATATACTGTAGACAGACAGAAATATAGATAGAGAGATAGATATACAGTACCAATAACACTAGTATCTAAAATTAAATTTTTCATTTAAACAATATGGGGCCGATTTACTAAGCAGTTAATCTGATTATTCCACGTGAGCCATCAGGCTTGCTGGAATCAGGAGTTAAGAAGCAGCGGTCATAAGACTGCTGCTCCTTAACTTGTCCGCCACCTCTGAGGTGGCAGACAGCAATCATCCCGTTCAGATACGATCGGGATGATTGACACCCCCTACTAGCGGAACGATTGCCCGCAAATCTACAGGGGGCAGCATTGCACAAGCATTTCACTAGAAATGCTTGTGCAATGATAAATCCCGACAGCGTACGCTGTAGCGGTTCATGTCCGTCCGACATTTAATAAATCAGCCCCTAGAGGGCAGATACTGTTTCTACCATTTTTGAAGACTACTGTTTTTATTCAGCAAGAATTTATCAGTGCATAAAACAATTTGTGATACTGGTTTGTACTATCAGGATACTATCAAGTAAATATAGGTGTCATAGTGACATTAGACAGAGTTCAGGGCTTACTAGCCATGGGATGTATAGGTGTGGACATTGAAAGTGTATATGCAGACTTTAACCGTTCTACAAACAGCTGTGCAGCGGAACTTGGGGAGTTCCGCTGCACAGCTGTTTGCAGATTTAATATGTCCTGATGAAGGCCTGAATGAGGGCCGAAACATCGACCATTCTTTGTTGATGTAACAAATAAAGAATTTTTTTCATTTTTGAACTTACAAATCCTCAGAGTGCCCTTCTATATACGGATCTACATAGTGATTTTCTGAGGATTTTACCCAGGTCTACTACACACCACCTAGGTTGGAGTGCTGGGCTACAGGCTAATTGTTATACTATATATATATATATATATATATATATATATATATATATATATATATATGCATCTCTATGTTAAAGCCCTTTGCCTGCCTTTTTTCTAACACCTGAGACCTCATATCTTTGAGACCTTATAACTTTTTTGTGCAATTTTTTTTTTAATATTTTTTATTGGATAGTGTTATTATGAGTATAACTGTACTTTGTAATGTACTTTTGATTTTTTTTGTGACACTTTTTCGTTTTGCGAAACAGTTAACCATAGCTCTGAGGACGCACTTTCCCAACGAGCGTTAACTTCAATTGTGCTCAAATGATCGCGTTTACTTTCAGCTTGTAATACGAGCGAAAAACCCGATGCGCGCAAAAACCTGTGATAAACTCATTTTAACTGTTAGCACACCACTTGTAATGAAGCCCTTAGAATTTAGTGCCAGTTTTATACCCACTTCAAACTACATTTACAATTACTACCAAAATGGGAATTCATACAAATTCCTATTATAGCGTAGCTAAGATATGTATCAGAATCAACTCAATGACTGAATTATATGCTCCAGAAAATTTCTCATTTAAAAATGGTAATGAAACAAGTTTATTTGAGGACATTTAAAACCCATTCTAAATTCATATAATAGAGGAGTAGGTCATATAGAAATAGGATGCAATACTGTGAATATAAATGAACCATGAAATTATTTCCATTTACCCATCAACCTCTTTTATACTATCCTTTTTTAATCCTAAAAGTAAAAGTTATTTATAAGATGTAATATGCAAGTTCAAAAATAAGTTCAATATTTATCAGTCTTGGAAGCCTAAAGCTAGACTGATATTGGGATGCAAACAACTCATTAAAATGTTTTCTGGTATAATAGGTTGATTGATGTATATCTAACAGGGTATTGCGTTTTTAAAGCTTTCTTGTGTATAAAGAGAAATATATTTTTAACAAAATAATTCAAAGACTGAGAGACTCAAAGACTAAGAACAGAACTCTTTATTCTATACAAGAAAAATATATGTCAAATACAGTTATTTAAACCCATATAAAAGTATCGACAACTGAAAATAAAGATCATGACAAGGTCCATCAGTCGCTGTTCATAAAGATGTAATATACTGAGGGCAAGATTACAAGTCACACGGTATGTATTTTCCATGCGCAATATTTTTTTTTCACAAGCAAATTTCATTGCACGGATATTACAAGTCTTGAAAAATCTCGACTGCGCGCGCTCAATCGCCTTTTACGCAACAATACTTTCCACGCTTGAAGAGCTGTAGTTAACAATTTTCCGCAACACAAAAGTTTCACAAAACACTTCAAAAATACATTACAAAGTACAGTTACACTCATATTAACACTGTCTATTAAAATGTATTTTAAAAATATATTGCACACAAAAAGGGCTCAAAGATACGAGATCTCAGGTGTTAGAAAAAAAAAAGCAGACTCAGGGGATTTACATTGACTTACATAGACATACATAGAGAAACATGGTTTCATATGTATAGAGGTATGTTTAACTATTGAGATAATGAAAAGATTTTACATTACAATCTTATGCACATTAAACAATTTTTTAGATGGATTTTCAAAGGGATATTCACATATAGATCTCGAGATATCTAGACATATATTCATATACATATCTTGCAATAAATAGATATATCAATCCAAAAATCATCACACACACACACACACATATATATATATATATATATATATATATATATACATATATATATATATATATATATATATATATATATATATATATATATATATATATATATATATATATATAAAGCAATATTTATTTACAAATAAATAGCATATTCCGTTAAAACATTCTTGCAATATGAAATATTCGCATTTTCATGTACACTTTTAGAGCAGAAACAGACTTGCTGCGTGACTTGTAATCTTGCCCTGATCAAGAAGTTAATCCTAATAGACACCCCCCAATAGGGAGTTCTTAAAGGGACATGACACCCACACTTTTTCTTTTATGATTTAGAAAGAGAATGCAATTTTAAACATCTTTCTAATTTACTTATATTATCTAATTTGTTTTATTCTCTTGATATTCTTTGATGGAAAGCATATCTAGATATGCTCACTAGCTGCTCATTGGTTGCTGCACATAGAAGCCTTGTGTGATTGGCTCACCATGTGCATTGCTTTTTGTTCAATTAAGGATATCTAAAAAATGAAGCAAAATAAATAATGGAAGTAAATTGTAATGTTGTTTAAATTTCTATTCTCTATCTGAATCATGAAAGAAAGATTTTGGGTTTAGTGGCCCTTTAAGGGAGGCCATAGCAGTACTGTTATTTTTTTAGTAACTTCAGAAGTGAAAATAATTAACTGAGAGCACAACGTATTCCAATGTCTAAAAAAATTGGCAAAAATGAAATGATCTTCCCACCTCCCTCTCAACCTACATAGTTCATCCTATAGAGTAGTTGTGTAAGAGCACAGAGTATGTCCAGTTGGTGATTTATGAGTTAGGGATAACCTATCCCAGTCATAATGTGAATAACTTGAGCTTTGCATTCCTGTAATGTGGTTGTCATTTTAACCCTTTAACGACCACGAACGTACCCTGTACTTCGCTGGTCTTTCAAAAGGATTTGTTTTTTTAATAGTGCGAATCTTACTGCTAGCTGAAAAAAACGCTCTATTATAGAAGGCCTGCTGGAGGGATGGAGGTTGTAATAGAGCAGTATTGCCCGGCGGCAGCAAGGCCCGCGCTATTACGCTCCAAAAATCACTTAACAACCCTTAACTGTCACACCCTTTTCCCAATAAACGCTACTGTATATAGATCCTTAATAATGACTTACCACTTTAGACACTTTGCATTGGTATATCTCTGACGGATACCCCGGCTACCCTGACTGGGTAGCTCCGCCAAACGGGTCCTGCTTCCTCCCTGCCGACTGCAGCTATGTAGCTGGCAAGTGACCACAGCCTGTAGCCACCCATGATGCCCAACAGCATCAGTACCCAGGGTCCCACCCTGTGGCAGACTCCAGCTACCCAGGCTGGGTAGCTCTGCCTGATGATCCTTTCTCTGCCTGGAACAGGCTGCTATGTAGCACAGGAAAGTGATTTTAGCTGGAGCCAACCCAAATAACTAGACATACTAGCATTCAGGTGAAATAAGAACTGATTTATTGCACAGAAAACACAGCTTTTATACATTTCCAACAGATGGGGGTAGTTACTACACAAATAGAAACAAATATTATGCAATGAGACAAACATCAGACAATGGTTAGTTAAACAGATTCTAATCACATCCTGACTTACAAAAGGACAATGGATGACTCATACAATAAGAGAAAGACACTGCACACCTAGACTAGATAACAACAGGGATGAGGTTATAGGGGGTAGGGGTTTACTGCACAGAAAACACAGCTTTTATACATTTCCAACAAATGGGGTAGTTACTACACAAATAGAAACAAATATTATACAATGAGACAAACGTCAGACAATGGTTAGTTAAACAGATTCTAATCACATCCTGACTTACAAAAGGACAATGGATGACTCATACAATAACAGAAAAATACTTCACACCTAGACTAGCTAACAACAGGGGGAAGGCTATAGGGGGTAGGGTTTAACCCTTGCAGCCTGGTATTCGTGACAATCTCACAAACAAATATTCCAATCCATCTAACAAAACAAGTTTGTTTAGTTATGGATTTTTCCCACTGATTTTACACCTAGCCGTGAGTTGTTGACAATATTTTTTAACCAGTCATCTGAAGCTATCCAAAAATGTATACGTGCACACTGGCTACATTAAAAAAAGGATTTAACAAAGTATCAACAAAAATGCAAATTAATGGCTATGGTGCTTCCTGGAGATCTGAGTAATAAAAATGTATTATTTAATTTGTTCGTGCAGTGACATAAAGGAAAACAAATTACTAACAAATGTCTAACCTTATTAACTCCCCACTGCTAAATATATTATCGCTTGTATGTGAATTGGCAAATTAGGACTAAGGAAAAAAGAAGGTGTTAAAATATACTAATATGAACAACTCCCTGGTTATACATTTTGAGGTATCAGTTATTGTCTCCAAAAAAATGACAAATAATGTTTGCACAAAATATGGTTTTTAATATTTAGGGCTAGATTACAAGTCGCGTGCTAACATCTATTACAAGTTGAAACTTGTGTATATATATATATATATATATATATATATATATATATATATATATATATATATATATATATATATATATACATATATATGTTTATACATGTGTACATATGTATTTATATGTGTATATATGTATTTAAAGACATATAAATATATATAAATAATACCTATATAGACATATATATATAAGTACATTAGAGCCGTTTTCAGCTACATATTTATGCAATATTCATATTTAATAAAGTATGTATTTTAACTATGTATTTACTGTAAATATTTCACATTCCAAAGTTTTCATAAAGATTTTTATAATAGGCACAAACCATGCCATTTTTTATTTATACAATGAATTCATTTTATTTTCAATGTCCTTTCGTAAACATTGTTTAATAATTAATAGTGCATATACAGTATCTCACAAAAGTGAGTACACCCATCACATTTTTGTAAATATTTTATTATATCTTTTCATGTAATAACACTGAAGAAATTACATTTTGTTTCAATGTAAAGTAGTGAGTGTACAGCCTGTATAACTGTAAATTTGCTGTCCCCTCAAAATAACTCAACACACAGCCATTAATGTCTAAACCATTGGCAACAAAAGTGAGTACACCCCTAAGGGGAAATGTCCAAATTGGGCCCAATTAGCCATTTTCCCTCCCCAGTGTCATGTGACTCATTAGTGTTACAATGTCTTAGGTGTGAATGGGGAGCAGGTGTGTTAAATTTGGTGTTATCGCTCTCACACTCTCTCATATTTGTCACTGGAAGTTCAACATGGCACCTCATGGCAAAGAACTCTCTGGAGATCTGAAAAAAAGAATTGTTGCTCTACATAAAGATGGCATAGGCTATAAGAATTTTGCCAAGACCCTGAAACTGAGCTGCAGCATGGTGTACAAGACCATACAATGGTTTCACAGGACAGGTTCCACTCAGAACAGGCCTCGCCATGAAGTCGCAAAGAAGTTGAGTGCACATGCTCAGCATCATATACACAGGTTGTCTTTGGGCAATAGACGTAAGAGTGCTAAAAGCATTGCTGCAGAGGTTGAAGGGGTAGGGGGTCAGCTTGTCAGTGCTCAGACCATACGCCACACACTGCATCAAATTGGTCTCCATGGCTGTCATCCCAGAAAAAAACCTCTTGTAAAGATGATGCACAAGAAAGCCCGCAAACAGTTTGCTGAAGACAAACAGACTAAGGACATGGATTACTGGAACCATGTTCTGTGGTCCGATGAGACCAAAATAAACGTATTTGGCTCAGATGGTGTCAATCGTGTGTGGTGGCAACCAGGTGAGGAGTACAAAGACAAGTGTGTCTTGCCTACAGTCAAGCATGGTGGTGGGAGTGTCATGGTCTGCATTGTCTGGCATGATTGCTGCTGGCACTGGGGAGCTACAGTTCATTGAGGGAACCATGAATGCCAACATGTACTGTGACATACTGAAGCAGAGCATGATCCCCTTCCTTCAGAGACTGGACCACAGGGCAGTATTCCAACATGATAACAACCCCAAAGTTCACACCTCCAAGACAACCACTACCTTGCTAAATAAGCTGAGGGTAAAGGTGATAGACTGGCCAAGCATGTCTCCAGACCTAAACCCTATTGAGCATCTGTTGGGCATCCTCAAATAGAAGGTAGGGGAGCGCAAAGTCTCTAACATTCACCAGCTCCGTGATGTCATCATGGAGGAGTGGAAGAGGACTCCAGTGGCAACCTGTGAAGCTCTGGTGAACATTGTAGCAAAGTGTCATTTCTTTAGTGTTGTCACATGAAAAGATATAATAAAATATTTTCAAAAATGTGAGGGGTATACTCACTTTTGTAAGATACTGTATATAGCTCAATTCAGTACATTTACTATTATAATTTGGCATTTCATAGGTATGTGCACCAAGTATTCAAACATTGTTGCGGTTAAAAATGTGGCACTCCCTTGCCTTCTTCAAAGGGAAGCAGATCATTTAAATATAGTTAGGGCTAGATTACAAGTGGAGCGCATTATTGCGTCTATGCAAGCACGATATTTGCACTCCACTCAGTAATAATAGAGCATGTAAATGTGAGCTGGTATTACAAGTGCATTGCATTGCGAACGCGACCTCGCATTCACATTGCTTGGAAACCAAAGGCTCATAAAAGCATGCTTCCATAGACTTCAATGGGAGCCTCGTTTTCATGCCGACAGACACCACAAAGCACCTAGTGCAGCACAGAAGGCAAATCACGCAGCATTGGGCAGCAATAAATTAATGTATATGGTTATATACACATACACGTATATATGTATGTGTTTGCATGTGTATATACACATATTAACACATAAATATATATGTATATAAGTGTATACATATATATTTAAAGTGAAAATACAGTCCCCATTGACATCCATGTAAAGGCACTTTCAATGCTGTTTTTTTTCTAACACCCCACATACCCCCTTATAACTGCTTTGTGCAGTTTGTTATTAAAGAAATAAAGATGCTCATATTTGTATTTAATACAAAAACAGGTATTGACGCACCGCCAAACACATAAGACCACATATTTTCACCTATTTTTAACATATATCTTAATGCTGCAAAAAATTGCCTTCTTAATATTTCTTATTTTTTTAAAATAAAGATGGGATCTTAGTCACACAATATAGCCATATTCTGAAAATATGTGGTCTTATGTGTTTGGAGGTGCGCCAATACCTGTTTTTGTCTTATATTTATTTAGGTCATTTTGGCAGCACTCCCACAATATGAGCATTAAAATATAATATATTTTTGTTAGATGGGCTTAACCAAACCCCCCTGTTTTATTACTTTAAGGGAGACTGACCTAATCCCCTTGGATTAAAGCACTCCACCCTGTTCAGGTGTGTTCCAGACAATGCTATTTTACTGTGTGTATATAAAGCTAGGGAGCCTTATTCTATTCAGTCTTGATTTGAGGTATAGTATTGCAATGTTGGAATCCTACTTTGGCATATTAGAATTGTATGATTCAGCCCAGTAAGGCTAATTTGATAGTGTTAGGACCAGTCTATTTTGGGAAACCTTGTAAGTGGTGACTGGCTGAGCAGAATATGGCTATATTGTGTGACTAATATCCCATCTTTATTTAAAAAAAAAAAAAAGAAATATTAAGAAGGCAATTTTTTGCAGCATTAAGATATATGTTAAAAAAATATGTGGTTTTATGTGTTTGGAGGTGCGCCAATACCTGTTTTTGTCTTATATTTATTTAGGTCATTTTGGCAGCACTCCCACAATATGAGCATTAAAATATATGTTTTTGTTAGATGTGCTTAACCAAACCCCCCTGTCATATTTGTATTTAATGATACTTTACTATTCTCTTTATTTTGGGAGCAATTGGGGCAACTTTTTTTCATTAACCAGAGATCTGATCTCTGGTTGATTATTTTTAGCGCAAAGTGGAGCTCAAACAATTACGTGCGAGGGATAAGGAGTTTATCATGGTATTTGCGCCCGTCGAGCTTACTGCTGGTAGTACAAGTTGAAAATAAATGCGATCGATTGAGCACAATTTTGTTTTACACTAGAATGATTACCGCGACTTCACAGCTCTAGTTAACTGTTTCATGAAATTATTTTAAAAAAAATGTGAACACAAAAAGTTATAAGGGTTTAAAGATATGAGATCTCAGGTGTTAGAAAAAATGGCAGGCAAAGGGCTTTAACATTGAGATACATAATATGTATATGTATGTATATTTATATGTGTGTATACGTTAGGGTTGGCACTGCACTGCACTTGTTGGCTTAGTGCCGGCCGGGGCAAGGGCTCCAGGAAGGCTGCTGCTGCTGCAGAGGACCTACAGTTGATGGAGGTGGTGGAACCACGAAGGTAACTGGCCATATTTCGGCATGCAGACAGCCCGCCGCGCGGCCACAGCACCAACTCAGCTGCAGCCGGATGTGACGACTCCCCTCCTTGACCCTCTTCCCCCCTCCCACTGTCCCACATCTTCCTCCTTCTCTCCTGCAGACTCCACCTACACATTTTTTTTTTGTAACCCCGGGCTAAGCGCTCCTCTGGCCAGCTAATGTTTTGTAAAGTCTGTGCTCACTGCTGCTTGCTGCGCCAGGGGCGTGCTTAGCCCGGGGCATTTGAGGGTAGTTCCGGGACACGGGACACAGAGCCTCAAACCTTTTTTAAGACACGATGAGTCCACGGATCATCTTAATTACTAATAGGATATTCACCTCCTGGTCAGCAGGAGGAGGCAAAGAGCACCACAGCAGAGCTGTTAAATAGCTCCTCCCTTCCCTCACACTCCAGTCATTCTCTTGGCCTACGTTAGTGATAGGAAGAGGTAAAGTGAGGTGTTAGTATAGATTCTTCAATCAAGAGTTTATAATTTTTAAATTAGTGCAAGATTGTGCTGCTTTGTCCTGGGGTGTAGCCGTAGTCCATATCAGTCTCTTCAGTAGAGCCTTGGTGGCTTTAGAGCAATGGGAACTTGTGGGACATAATTCTCACTGCGCCTCCCATATTTCTTGCCACCCTATATCCTTCAGTCTGAGGTAATCTTTAACTCAGCATTTTATTCTCCTCAGGTCGATGTGAGGGATAGGACCTCTCAAACCTGAGAGGTTATTCCAATCTGTTCGAGGTTCCCAAAAAGGAGGGAACCTTCAGACTAATTTTAGATCTAAAGGGTCTAAACAAATTTTCTCTTGTAAGGTGTTTCCAGTCCACTGGTTCATCCATTACTTGTGGGATATTCTCTTTCCCAACAGGAAGTTGCAAGAGGACACCCACAGCAGAGCTGTCTATATAGCTCCTCCCCTAACTGCCACTCCCAGTCATTCTCTTGCAACTCTCGACAAGAAAGGAAGTATCAAGAGATATGTGGTGACAGTGTAGTTTTACCTTCAATCAAGAGTTTGTTATTTTTAAACGGTACCGGCGTTATACTGTTTTTCTCTCAGGCAGAAATTAGAAGAAGAGTTCTGCCTGGAGATTTGATGATCTTAGCGGTTTGTAACTAAGGTCCATTGCTGTTCTCACACATAACTGATGAATATGGGAAAACTTCAGTTGGGGGAACGGCCTGCAGATTACCTGCTTTGAGGTATGTTCAGTATTTTTATTTCTAGAGAGAGGAATAAGTTCTAGAAAATGCTGACAGAGCCTTGTGTATTTGAGGTAAGCCTGATGCAGTGATTTAACAGCGACTGGGATCATGCTTACATAACAGGGTAATACTCATGTTAATATTCATATTGCTTAGTGACAAAACGTTTACATGATTTCAAAAATAGGACGTTTTTTTCTCTGAGGGAGATAAGTCTTTATTTTGGGCCTAGTTTCCACATGGCTAGTAAGATACTCCCAGGAGTATTTTCTTAAGGCCCCTCTGACATCCAGTACATGGTGGGAGGGGCCTATTTTAACTGTGCAGTTTTAATTCAGACTGAGACATCCAGCTTCCCTAGAAGAGTCCCCTGGCATCTGAGAACCATTTCAAAGGGGTTATTTCTGCACAAAATCGTTTTTATGGGCAGGTAGGAGCCTCAGCAGAGCTGTGGCATGGTGCTCAATTGATTTTTAACATTTTTTAATGTTTTTCAATCTGGCTTGGGGCTTAAGGGGTTAATCATCCATTTGCAAGTGGGTGCAATGCTGCTTTAGTCCCTTATTCACACTGTAAAAATTTCAAAGATTTTACTGTATTTTTTCACTGTTTTGCAGTTTAAGTGCTAGTTTTTTTCTCTTAAAGGCACAGTAACGTTTTTGTTTAATTGCTGTTTCACCTTTATTAAAGTGTTTTCCAAGCTTGCTTGTCTCATTACTAGTCTGTTAAACATGTCTGACATAGAGGAAACTCCTTGTTCAATATGTTTGGAAGCCATTGTGGAACCCCCTCTTAGAATGTGTACCAAATGTACTGAAATTTCTATAAACTATAAAGACCATATTATGGCGCTTAAAGATTTATCTCCAGGGGATTCTCTGACTAAAAAGAGGGAGATTATGCCATCTAACTCTCCCCATGTGTCAGAATCTATAACTCCCGCTCAAGTGACGCCAAGTACATCTAGCGCGTCTAATTCTTTTACCTTATAGGATATGGCGGCAGTTATGAATGCTACCCTCACAGAGGTATTCTCCAAACTGCCAGGGCTACAAGGAAAGCGAGACAGCTCTGGGGCTAGAATTAATACAGAGCTTTCTGACGCTTTATTGCCTGTGTCCGATATACCCTCACAATGCTCAGAAGCCGAGGCAGGTGAGCTTCTATCTGTTGGTGACATTTCAGACTCAGGGAAGGTGTTACTTCAGTCATATTCTGAGATGAGGAGGCTTAGGGAGGTTTTAGCGACTCTGGATGACTGTGACCCCATTGTGGTTCCAGAGAAATTGTGTAAAATGGACAAATACTTTGCAGTACTTGTTTACACCAATGTTTTTCCAGTCCCTAAGAGGTTTTCGGAAATTATTACTAAGGAATGGGATAGACCAGGTATGCCGTTCTCTCCCCTCCTGCTTTTAAAAAGATGTTTTCCATAGATGCCACCATATGGGACTTGTGGCAGACTGTTCCTAAGGTGGAGGGAGCAGTCTCCACCCTAGCTAAGTGTACATCTATCCCCGTCGAGGACAGTTGTGCTTTCCTAGATCCTATGGATAAAAAATTGGAGGGTCTCCTTAAGAAAATTTTTATACATCAAGGTTTTATTCTCCAGCCTCTTGCATGCATTGCCCCAGTTACTGCTGCAGCGGCTTTTTGGTTTGAGTCTCTTGAGGAGGCTCTACAGGTGGAGACCCGTTAGACGATATTCTAGACAGGATTAAAGTTCTTAAGTTAGCTAACTCCTTTATTTCTGACGCCATTTTTCATTTAGCCAAGCTAACGGCTAAGAATTCAGGTTTTGCCATTTTGGTGTGTAGGGCGCTATGGCTTAAGTCCTGGTCAGCTGACGTTTCTTCAAAGTCTAAGCTTCTTAACATCTCCTTCAAGGGACAGACCCTATTCGGGCCCGGTCTGAAGGAGATAATTTCTGATATTACTGGAGGAAAAGGTCACGCCAATAAGTTAAGGACCAAACTGAATAATTTTCTTTCCTTTCGAAACTTCAAGAGTGGCGCAGCTTCAGTTTCCTCTAATGCAAAACAAGAGGGAAATTTCGCCCAGTCCAAACCAGTCTGGAGACCTAACCAGGCTTGGAATAAGGGGAATCAGGCCAAGAAATCTGCGACTGCCTCTAAGACAGCATGAAGGAGTAGCCCCCGATCCGGGACTGGATCTAGTGGGGGGCAGACTCTCTCTCTTCGCCCAGGCTTGGGCAAGAGATGTCCAGGATCCCTGGGCATTAGAGATTGTTCCCAGGGATATCTTCTGGACTTCAAAGCTTCATCTCCAAAGGGGAGATTTCATCTCTCACAATTATCTGTAAACCAGATAAAGAGAGAGACATTCTTACGTTGTGTTCAAGACCTGCTGGTTATGGGAGTGATCCACCCAGTTCCAAGGGAGGAACAGGGGATGGCTTCTATTCAAATCTGTTTATAGTTCCCAAAAAAGAGGGAACTTTCAGACCAATCTTGGATCTCAAGATCCTAAAAAAATTTCTCAGGGTCCCATCCTTCAAGTTGGAGACTATCCGAACCATCCTCCCTATGATCCAGGAGGGTCAATATATGACTACCGTGGACTTAAAGGATGTTTATCTCCACATTCCGATTCACAGAGATCATCATCAGTTCCTCAGGTTCGCCTTCTTAGACAGGCATTACCAGTTTGTGGCTCTTCCCTTCGGGTTAGCCATGGCACCAAGAATCTTTACGAAGGTTCTAGGGTCCCTACTGGCGGTTCTATGGCCAGGGGGCATAGCAGTGGCTCCTTACCTAGATGACATTCTGATACAGGCGTCAACTTTTCAAATCGCCAAGTCCCATACGGACATTGTTCTGGCCTTTCTGAGGTCTCACGGGTGGAAGGTGAACGAAGAAAAGAGTTCTCTCTCCCCTCTCACAAGAGTTTCCTTCCTAGGATTACTGATAGATTCAGTAGAAATGAAATTTTTTCTGACAGAGGTCAGGTTATCAAAGCTTCTAACTTCCTGCCGTGCTCTTCATTCCACTTCTCGGCCGTCAGTGGCTCAGTGTATGGAAGTAATCGGCCTAATGGTAGCGGCAATGTACATAGTTCCGTTTGCCCGCCTACATCTCATACCACTGCAACTTTGCATGCTCAATCAGTGGAATGGGGATTACACAGATTTGTCCCCTCTGCTAAATCTGGATCAAGAGACCAGGGATTCTCTTCTCTGGTGGTTCTCTCGGGTCCATCTGTCCAGGGGAATGAGTTTCCGCAGGCCAGAGTGGACTATAGTCACGACAGATGCCAGCCTTCTGGGCTGGGGCGCAGTCTGGAACTCCCTGAAGGCTCAGGGTTCGTGGACTCAGGAGGAAGCCCTCCTTCCGATAAACATTCTGGAACTGAGAGCGATATCCAATGCTCTTCAGGCTTGGCCTCAATTAGCTGCGGTCAGGTTCATCAGATTTCAGTCGGACAATATCACGACTGTAGCCTATATCAACCATCAGGGGGGGACAGAAGCCCCCTGGCAATGTTGGAGGTTTCAAAGATAATTCTATGGGCAGAGGTTCACTCTTGCCATCTCTCAGCTATCCATATCTCAGGAGTAGAGAACTGGGAGGCGGATTTTCTAAGTCGGCAGACTTTTCATCCGGGGGAGTGGGAGCTCCATCCGGAGGTATTTGCCCAGCTGATTCAACTATGGGGCAAACCAGAAGTGTATCTGATGGCATATTGTCAGAACGCCAAGATTCCCTGTTACGGGTCCAGGTCAAGGGATCCCCAGGCAGCACTGATAAATGCTCTAGCAGTGCCCTGGTCCTTCAGCCTGGCTTATGTGTTCCCTCCATTTCCTCTCCTCTCTCGTTTGATTGCCAAGATCAAGCAGGAGAGAGCTTCAGTGATTTTGATAGCACCTGCGTGGCCACGCAGGACTTGGTATGCAGATCTGGTGGACATGTCATCCCTTCCACCATAGACTCTGCCGCTGAGGCAGGGCCTTCTACTCCAAGGTCCATTCAAACATCCAAATCTAATCTGCGGCTGACTGCTTGGAGATTGAACGCTTGATTTTATCAAAACGTGGTTTCTCAGAGTCGGTCATTGATACCTTAATTCAGGCTTGAAAGCCTGTCACCAGGAAAATCTACCTTAAGATATGGTGTAAATATCTTGATTGGTGTGAATCCAAGGGTTACGCATGGAGTAAAGTCAGGATTCCTAGGATATTATCCTTTCTCCAAGAAGGATTGGAGAAGGGATTGTCAGCTAGTTCTTTAGAGGGACAGATTTCTGCTCTGTCTATTCTTCTGCATAAGCGTCTGGCAGATGTTCCAGATGTTCAGGCATTTTGTCAGGCTTTAGTTAGAATCAAGCCTGTGTTTAAACCTGTTGCTCCGCCATGGAGTTTAAATTTAGTTCTTAAAGTTCTTCAAGGGGTTACCTCTGCATTCCATAGATATCAAACTTCTATCTTGGAAAGTTCTGTTTTTGGTAGCTATCTCTTCGGCTTGAAGATTTTCAGAGTTATCTGCCTTACAGTGTGATTCCCCTTATCTGATCTTCCATACAGATAAGGTAGTTTTGCGTACCAAACCTGGGTTTCTTCCTAAGGTGGTATCTAATAAGAATATCAATCAGGAGATTGTTGTTCCATCACTGTGTCCTAATCCTTCTTCAAAGAAGGAACGTCTATTACACAATCTTGACGTGGTTCGTGCTTTAAAGTTTTATTTACAAGCTACTAAGGATTTTCGTCAAACATCTGCATTGTTTGTTGTCTACTCTGGACAGAGGAGAGGCCAAAAGGCTTCAGAATCTTCTCTTTCTTTTTGGCTGAGAAGCATAATCCGTTTAGTTTATGAGACTGCTGGCCAGCAGCCTCCTGAAAGAATTACAGCTCATTCCACTAGAGCGGTAGCTTCCACATGGGCTTTTAAAAATGAGGCCTCTGTTGAACAGATTTGTAAGGTGGCGACTTGGTCTTCGCTTCATACTTTTTCTAAATTCTACAAATTTGATACTTTTGCTTCCTCTGAGGCTATTTTTGGGAGAAAGGTCTTGCAGGCAGTGGTGCCTTCCATTTAAGTTCCTGCCTTGTCCCTCCCTTCATCCGTGTCCTAAAGCTTTGGTATTGGTATCCCACAAGTAATGGATGAACCCGTGGACTGGATACACCTTACAAGAGAAAACAAAATTTATGCTTACCTGATAAATTTCTTTCTCTTGTGGTGCATCCAGTCCACGGCCCGCCCTGTCACTTTAAGGCAGGTGTTTTTTATTTTTAAACTACAGTCACCTCTGCACCCTATAGTTTCTCATTTTTTCTTGCTTGTCTTCGGTCGAATGACTGGGAGTAGCAGTTAGGGGAGGAGCTATATAGACAGCTCTGCTGTGGGTGTCCTCTTGCAACTTCCTGTTGGGAAGGAGAATATCCCACAAGTAATGGATGAACCCATGGACTGGATACACCACAAGAGAAAGAAATTTATCAGGTAAGCATAAATTTTGTTTCTCAGGGTTCCGTCCTTCAAGATGGGAACTATTTGTTACATTCTTCCCTTAATCCAGGAGAGTCAATTCATGACAACTGTGGATTTAAAGGATGTGTACCTGCATGTCCCTTTTCACAGGGATCATCACAGGTTCCTAAAATTTGCCTTCCAGGACAAACACTTCCAGTTCGTGGCTCTTCCTTTCGGCCTGGCCTCTGCTCCCAGAATCTTAACAAAGGTTCTGGGGTCTCTGTTGGCGGTACTCCGGTCGTGAGGCATTGGGGTGGCTCCTTATCTGGACGACATTCTAGTCCAGGCACCATCTTTTCAACAAGCAAGATCCCACACCGATTTAGTGTTATCATTCCTGAGAACCCACGGATGGAAGGTAAAATTGGGAAAGAGTTCCCTAGTTCCAGACACAAGGGTCACTTTCTTGGGAACCATAATAGACTCCTTGTCCATGAAAATGTTTCTGACAGAAGTCAGGAAGTCAAAGATTATAGAATGTTGCCGAGTCCTTCAGTCCACTCCTCGGCCGTCAGTGGCTCAGTGCATGGAGCTAATAGTGCTGATGGTGGCGGCAATGGACATCATCCCATGCACTTTCCATCTCAGACCTCTGCAGTTAAGCATGCTCAGGCAATGGAACAGAGATTATGCAGACTTTTATCCTTGATTAACTCTGGAACAGGAGACAAGGGACTCTCTCCAATGGTGGTTGTCTCTGGATCATCTCTCCCAAGGAACCTGCTTTCGCAGACCATCTTGGGTGATTGTGACAACAGACGCCAGCCTTCTGGGGTGGGGAGCAGTCTGGGGCTCCCTAAAGGCTCAGGGAGTTTGGACTCACTCAGAGTCTGTTCTCCCCATAAACATTCTGGAAATGAGAGCGATCTACAATGCTCTTCTGGCCTGGCCCCAGTTAGCCACGGTCCAGTTTATCAGGTTCCAGTCAGACAACATAACTTCAGTGGCTTACATCAATCATCAGGAAGGAACGAGGAGTTCCTTAGCGATGAAGGAGGTATCCAAGATAATTCAGTGGGCAGAGGCCCATTCTTGCTGCCTGTCGGCGATCCACATTCCAGGGGTGGACAACTGGGAGGGGGACTTCCTGAGCAGGCAGACATTTCATCCGGGGGAGTGGGAACTCCATCCGGAAGTGTTCTCTGACCTGATACTAAAGTGGGGTCAGCCAGAGTTGGATCTCATGGCATCTCATCAGAATGCCAAGCTCCCGAGATACGGGTTGAGGTCCAGGGACCCCAGGCGGCACTGATAGATGCTCTGGCGGTTCCTTGGACCTTCAGTCTAGCATACCTATTTCCTCAGTTTGCTCTTTTTTTCTCTGGTAATTGCTCGAATCAAACAGGAGATGGCTTTGGTGATTCTCATAGTACCGGCCTGGCCTCGCAGGATTTGGTATGCGGATCTGGTGGAGATGGCATCTCTGCCACCTTGGAGACTCCCGTTGAGGAAGGACCTTCTGATTCAGGGGCCCTTCCTTCACCCAAATCTAGTTTCTCTGAAACTGACTGCTTGGAGATTGAATGCTTAATTTTATCCAAGCGGGGGTTTTCTGAATTGGTCATAGAGACCATGATTCAGGCTTGTAAGCCTGTAACTAGGAGGATTTACCATAAAATTTGGCGTAAATATCTCTATTGGCTTGAATCCAAGGGCTACTCATGGAGTAGAGTTCGGATTCCTAGAATTTTGTCTTTTCTCCAAGAGGGTTTGGAGAAAGGTTAATTGACAAGTTCCCTAAAGGGTCAAATCTCGGCCTTATCTATTTTGTTACACAAACGTCTGGCAGATGTTCCAGATGTACAATCATTTTGTCAGGCCTTGGTCAGGATCAGGCCTTTGTTCAAACCAGTTACTCCTCAATGGAGTCTTAATTTAGTTCTCAAAGTTCTTCAAGGGGCTCCATTTGAGCCTATGCATTCCTTAGATATTAAGTTGTTATCTTGGAAAGTTTTATTTCTTGTTGCTATTTCTTCGGCTGGTAGAGTGTCAGAGCTCTTGGCACTGCAGTACGAATCTCCTTACCTTATTTTCCATTCAGATAAGGTAGTTTTACGTACTAAATTAATCAGGAGATTGTTGTTCCTTCTTTGTGTCCTAATCCTTCTTCTCAGAAAGAACGACACAATTTAGACGTGGTCCATGCTTTAAAGTTTTACTTACAGGCGACTAAGGACTTTCGTCAGTCTTCTTCTTTGTTTGTGATTTTCTCTGGAAAACGTAAGGGACAGAAATCTACGGCTACTTCTCTTTCTTTTTGGCTGAAGAGTATCATACGGTTTGCATATGAGACCGCTGGACAGCAGCCTCCCGAGAGAGTTACGGCTCATTCCATGAGGGCTGTTGCTTCCTCATGGGCATTAAAAGATGAAACGTCTGTCGAACAGATTTGCAAGGCTGCAACTTGGTCCTCTCTTCACACTTTTTCAAAGCTGCTTTTGGGAGAAAGGTTCTTCAAGAGAAAGGTTCTTCAAGCAGTGGTGCCTTCCATTTCTGTTCCCTGTCTTGTCCCTCCCGTATCATCTGTGTACTCTAGCTTTGGTATTGAATCCCATTAGTAATTAAGAGGATCCGTGGATTCATTGTGTCTTAAAAAAAAAAGAAAATTTATGCTTACCTGATAAATGTATTTCTTTTTTGACACGATGAGTCCACAGCCCGCCCTGTTCTTGTAAGATAGGTTGTGGGTTGTGTAAACTTCAGACACCTCTGCACCTTGGCTTTTCCTTTCTCTTCCTAACTTTGGTCAAATGACTGGAGTGGGAGGGAAGGGAGGAGCTATTTAACAGCTCTGCTGTGGTGCTCTTTGCCTCCTCCTGCTGACCAGGAGGTGAATATCCCAATAGTAATAAAGATGATCCGTGTACTCTTGTCAAAAAAGAAATACATTTATCAGGTAAGCATACACATGAATATATCTATACCTATAAATAATGTACAGCGAAAGAAAATTATATATATATATATATATATATATATATATATATATATATATATATATACAGTATATATATATAATATTTATTTATGAATAAATATAACATATTTTTCTATGTGAAGAATATTGAAATGTGAAATATTCATATTTTCATGTCGTGTTAGCGCACATGAGAATATGCGATCGGGTTTGAGCGAGAATAAGGTGTTTTTTCAACTTTTTTTTCTCCTTTGACTTCTATAGGGGAATATGTGAACACAAACGTGATATTCTAAGTTCAACTTTTTGTGCTCGTTGGGTTAGCGTGAGAGTGAAAACAGTTTACTTTCAACTCATAATACGAGCGCAACCCGACGAGCGCAAAAATATTTCTTCTAGCACAATTAACGCTCAAGCGGGAGCATTAATTAGTGATTAACATGGTAATCTGCTTGTTTTTTTAAAAGCAATTACGAAAACAAAAACCCACAATACCCTTGTCAGAGGTGTGATAAACCTGCAAATATCTGCACACTTGGTGAATGGGGGCCCCAATGTTTGAACTAGTTTTTTATTTATCTCTGTTTCTGCAAACAAACCTTTTTGGAAAGTCTCTTTTATGGCCTGTTTTATATCTGCCCTTAACTGTCTTCATTTGGGAAAACAGATAATTGTCAACTTAAATCAAAATATGGCAGCTCCCATTATTTTTAGAAACTCAGTGAAATTTAGAAAACCAACAATGTTCAGAGTTAAATTAGATGAAAATGGGACAAAATAAGTAAAGTATATTGCAAAGTTTTTAACTACATGTAATTAAACTATTTATATTACAATCTCATACTGTTTAATATTCATTTGATCATTATATTTACTGTATAGCATTATTGCAAATATTGTTGCAATCATTGCTGTCAGAGTGTTCTCAAGATATATACTTGTAAGCGTACCTCAGTATGCTGTCTTGGAAAAAAACAAAGGCTCCCAAGAGAAAGAAGTAGATTTTGTGATAAAAGTTTGTTTTTAAATCATACACTCTATTTGAAAGCTGGCTAGTTTGCTTTAAAATACACAATGCACTGAATATTTCAGTAGAAAAAGGACACCTATACAAAACTAGAAGCAAATGCAAGGTAATGTGCACTGATAACAGCTTGATTTGATTTGCATGTGTTTTAAGAAATTGTTGCTATTAGTGCCAATTTTAGAGAATTAGGCCATATGTTACTTTTTCCAATACCTACATGAAACTGTGCATAACACATTTCTTAAATATTACAAAGGATTATACAACTCCTGTAAACAGATGGATCTAAACGCCTATTTAAACTGCACTTTTGTTACATGTTTTGCATCTCTTCACATCGTAAAATAAATCTCAGGGATAAAAACTGCTCTAAAGTAGGTTAGGCTATTTGTTGATTTGTGATATTGAGGTATAAAGATGAAGTTATTTGGTGTTCTGATTATAGTATCCAGAAAGTTGATCTCTAAGTTTTAGGTCACCCTTCAGGTAGAATTGGGTTATTGTGAAATACCAAATCATGATCTTCTTTGCAGTTCCAGATAACAAAACTCAGAATGCTAGGTTTTTCTTCACTGTAATATAATCTTTTTGCAAAATAAAAATATTGTGGTATTGTTTGTGCAATATAAACATGATCATTTTCTGCTATCAGATGTCTAGATTGAATGTGCAATAGTTGATATCAGATATTATAGTGGAAAATTAAGTATGTTGCAATAATCCAAGTATTTAAAGCATGTTGTTTATCTTTATGTGGCATTTTAGTAGGCTGGTTTCTACCTGGAACATGGTCAAAAGTTGCTGATATTTTGAAGTTTTGCTCAACTGAGGACTTAAAGGGATAATCTACTCCAAATGTTTTTAATTTTTTTTTTAATTTTTTTAAATAATTATTTTATTGAGGTGATGAATAATAACCGCATAACATAAAATGTGTCCAGGCACGGATCATAAGCAGTAAAAGTAATTATACATTTCTCATGTAAAAAGTAAACTTAAGTTGACACATCGGAGTACCTATATTACAATTGTTGTCACTACATTCAAACAATAGCAGTGTCATTTGCAGCGGTTATTATAATCATGAAAAGAAAGTAGCAACTGCCCTGAGTTATAACACAACTTCTGGAATCATGAACACAAAGTGTAACTCAGTTTATGGTAAACAAGAATGACTGAAACACATGACATGAAGACCACATTTTTTTTATATAATGTGACTGATGATCCCTACTCTGGTTTAAGAGGAACTCTATAGTCTAATAAGAGCGTGGCGTAGGGAGTTGCCTTTTTGTCTGGCCTCTATTGGGCCAAAGTGTGTAGGAGGGAAATTCAGCGGGCAAAAGCCGCTCTGTATAGGGGGGAGGATGATTGGGGGGGGCGGAGCCTTCTAAAATAACTGTATAGTATACACAAGTTACCAAAAATGTTAAATTTGGTGATGGTGGTATATATGATTTAGGGTATCTTCTAAATAGCATAGTGAATGCACGTACGCATAGGTAATGTCTGTTCGGGGGATATGTTTCTAAGTTGGGAGTTAAATTAGCTAATTCTTTGTATTGTCTATAACAGAGGACTAGATAGAGGCTGAGGGAAAACAGAGATATATCCTGCAAGTGTGCGATGGAAGGGGCGATAAATTGACAGAGTATGTAGCAATTAAGGGGTGCAATAACTTAAGAACCCTGGACTGCAGGCTTATATAATAAAGAGATATTATGAACGACATCTGAATGGGGAGGCTACTGTAAGTTTTGATGCATATAGGGGTTATTATAAAGGATGTGATAAATAAGGATAGCCCCAAATAAGATTATGTACAGGGAAGAAGATCAGTATATATAGAATGCAGGGGACTACCGTATGAGCCCCTCTCCTGGGGAAGTGCCACCTCTAGGCAATGTAGGGAAAAGGAGAGTGGATATGACCCGCAGGCAACAAGTACCAGCGGGAAAGGGAGGAGAGGGACTCAACGGGGACTAGTATTTCGTCCAAATAGTAATTTCCTCGCCGGGAGTGTAATTAAATAAATTTATAATTATTCTTCGGCTTCTGCAACAGGGAGGGGTACTAGAATCACTGTGATACCATATATTCTCACATGTATTCAGTCCTACAGGCCAACATAAATTGAATGATAGTGTGGAGTTGCACGATTACGTCATAACATATATATATAATTCAACTAAGGCATAGACAAGAGTATCCTAGTTATTTAGTGTAAACTGTTCTAGCATAAGGGCACTCCTACGTACACAGTAACTGTGGGCAGCAAGAACAAAATAATATATAATGTGGTGGGTATGGGTATTATCAGAGACAGGAGAGGCTAAAGAGGACAGACTGTAAGGTGTATTAATGTGCTGTGCCGAGTTACTTATGTTTAGCTAAAATAAGAGTTCTTCAGTAAAATTTACCTACAGTCCTTTTACATTGAATGCATATATTTGAAGCTATGTTCTATAAACATAAGACCCAAATATAGGGTTGTATATATGTACCTCCTGACTTATAAATAGCTATCTATATTTAAACTACACATACTAAACATTTTAAGCGTCCAATGAATATATTGGAATGGAGTAGCAACCTATCTCAAGGGAGCAAGGCTGGGTGACTTAAATTGCTACTGTATACCAGAGAGATAGTGGGATTTAATCTTATATACAGTGGTTCAATGAGAGTGCTGACCCTATTGCCTGTCAATAACATAGCAGGTATTAAAGTTGAACACTAAAGCCTCTATTGTGGATACCCCTCTATGGTTGAGGCAGTAACTGTATTAAGAGTGATTCACATAACTTAAAATAAACACATTTTTTCCCAACAGTTACAGCTCTTATAACATATAGTTCAGTCAACAATGCCGATTGCACAAAATGAGCTTGCCTAAATCACACAATGTAATAGAGATAACATGTATCCATCTTCACGTTTTAAGTTTAATAAGTGGCGTCCATAAGATCTAGAGCAACTGATATGGGCACATTACTATTTTTAAATGCGCATTTCCTGCGGGGGGACAGAAGTATCGCCATTAGGGATGTAGTTATCAGATCCCTGTAGGTATTTAAGTACATCCAGTGTCCTGCAAACATCCAGCAATACGTAGGGGGGCTGTAACTGTCAGCGAACATAACAGAATAACTAAGGGAAGTCACTGTGTCAACGTCAACCATCAGGTAAATATTATCACAAAGTCTGGCTGAACACAATTATTGGACTTTGAATTTAACCTATTCCCACTCGTAATAGAGGTAAGAAAGGAGGGGTGAAGTTCACCTCTGTATGAGCTTGTCCAGGATATCTGTTGGGGCACCGTTTGTCAGCAAACGTACAGTAGGCAGGTAAGAGACTGTCCGCACTCTGGAAGGTCCAAGGAGAGCATGTGGTGTTGTAGAAGTTATAAGGGACCGGAGTATGTCTCGATCCTATGCGCTGCTCAGCACCCTCTCTATCGGCATCCTCCTTTACATCACAGCTTCTAATTACCTGGAAGACGGTCGAACATTTGGCATCCAGTTGGGCAACAGTATGCTGTGCAGGACCTGCATGGGTATTAGGTGGCTGTAGGGTGCTGTGTTGCTCGCGGGTGTCTGATGGTTCCACCATCACTGGTAAGGGGCTCCCTTTCTCTATCTTGTTTACCGCCCCCACGGCCCAAGGCTCACCTCCTCTCCAGCGTGGCAGTTGTAATTTAGATGGCCAGGCAACTTGCTCTGTCTCCTCTGTTAACGCTACTTTCTGCAGTGCCTGAGGAAATGTGGCTTCTTTAATGTGAGATCGCTTCGGCTCCGATGCGGCCTCCTGAAGACCAGATCTCTCAGTTGCGTGAGTTGATGGTGGAACAAAGGCAAAGAGCAGCGATTTTATTTCCTCCTCCATACTCCGGTGATGCCTTTCTAAGAGTTGCTGGGTTCGTTGTTCCCAGGCTTCCAGAGACTCCATATCGGTAAAGCTTATTAAATGTAGTTGCAGCAGTTACACGTGGCAAGGCTGAAAAAGGAATATCAAAGTTGTAGTCCGAAAAGAGAGAATCTTTTAGTTTCTTTATGTGTAGGACCAATGCAGCTTGTTCTCAAATAAATCCCAGTACTTTTTTGCGCTCTTTTGATATGAATTAATCTATAAAATTGCGTTTGAGAGCTCAGAGCTGTAGAAAGCACGTCCTGCTGTCTTAGTAGTTGGCTCCGCCCCCGTTTTAAATTTTAAAAAGAAAAATAACGCCTTTATTAATATATTTTGTAACCTTTAAACCACTAAGTTTCTGCCTGTCTCTAAGCCACTACAGACCTCCTCTTAACTCAGTACATTTGTATAGGTTTTCTCAGCAAGACACTGCTAGTTAATGTGTGCCATATAGATATAGTCAGCACTAATTGGCTAAAATAGCACTGAGATAAGGGGACAGTCTGCAGAGGCTTATATACAAGGTAATCACAGAAGTAAAAAGTATATTAATATAAACCTGTTGGTTATGCAAAACTGAAGGATGGGTAATAAAGAGTAGATCAGGCAGAAACTCCTTGTTAAACAGGGTCCAAAAAGTTCTGTAAGAGTATAAAATGACAACGTTTTAATGACTAGCACCTTTTGATTACATAAATATTTATGTTTTGATTACATTCATGGGAATCCCTGCCTGTGCCAGGATGTCTAAAGTGCATAACAGGTGATAATCAGGTGGTTAGCAACTGTGCTTATCTAATCTGCCTTCAACCAAGGAAGGAACAGACAATGGAACACCAAGACTTATATAATGATATCATTAGCATCAATGTGCTTTTACCTTCCACAATAATGGGTTGTAACGCAATTCAGTAAAATGACAATGTGACATACTTTATACATACAGGGAGTGCAGAATTATTAGGCAAGTTGTATTTTTGAGGATTAATTTTATTATTGAACATTAACCATGTTCTCAATGAACCCAAAAAACTCATTAATATCAAAGCTGAATAGTTTTGGAAGTAGTTTTCAGATTGTTTTTAGTTATAGCTATTTTAGGGGGATATCTGTGTGTGCAGGTGACTATTACTGTGCATAATTATTAGGCAACTTAACAAAAAACAAATATATACCCATTTCAATTATTTATTTTTACCATTGAAACCAATATAACATCTCAACATTCACAAATATACATTTCTGACATTCAAAAACAAAACAAAAACAAATCAGTGACCAATATAGCCACCTTTCTTTGCAAGGACACTCAAAAGCCTGCCATCCATGGATTCTGTCAGTGTTTTGATCTGTTCACCATCAACATTGCGTGCAGCAGCAACCACAGCCTCCCAGACAATGTTCAGAGAGGTGTACTGTTTTCCCTCCTTGTAAATCTCACATTTGATGATGGACCACAGGTTCTCAATGGGATTCAGATCAGGTGAACAAGGAGGCCATGTCATTAGATTTTCTTCTTTTATACCCTTTCTTGCCAGCCACGCTGTGGAGTACTTGGACGCGTGTGATGGAGCATTGTCCTGCATGAAAATCATGTTTTTCTTGAAGGATGCAGACTTCTTCCTGTACCACTGCTTGAAGAAGGTGTCTTCCAGAAACTGGCAGTAGGACTGGGAGTTGAGCTTGACTCCATCCTCAACCCGAAAAGGCCCCACAAGCTCATCTTTGATGATACCAGCCCAAACCAGTACTCCACCTCCACCTTGCTGGCGTCTGAGTCGGGCTGGAGCTCTCTGCCCTTTACCAATCCAGCCACGGGCCCATCCATCTGGCCCATCAAGACTCACTCTCATTTCATCAGTCCATAAAACCTTAGAAAAATCAGTATTGAGATATTTCTTGGCCCAGTCTTGACGTTTCAGCTTGTGTGTCTTGTTCAGTGGTGGTCGTCTTTCAGCCTTTCTTACCTTGGTCATGTCTCTGAGTATTGCACACCTTGTGCTTTTGGGCACTCCAGTGATGTTGCAGCTCTGAAATATGGCCAAACTGGTGGCAAGTGGCATCTTGGCAGCTGCACGCTTGACTTTTCTCAGTTCATGGGCAGTTATTTTGCGCCTTGGTTTTTCCACACGCTTCTTGCGACCCTGTTGACTATTTTGAATGAAACGCTTGATTGTTCGATGATCACGCTTCAGAAGCTTTGCAATTTTAAGAGTGCTGCATCCCTCTGCAAGATATCTCACTATTTTTGACTTTTCTGAGCCTGTCAAGTCCTTCTTTTGACCCATTTTGCCAAAGGAAAGGAAGTTGCCTAATAATTATGCACACCTGATATAGGGGGTTGATGTCATTAGACCACACCCCTTCTCATTACAGAGATGCACATCACCTAATATGCTTAATTGGTAGTAGGCTTTCGAACCTATACAGCTTGGAGTAAGACAACATGCATAAAGAGGATGATGTGGTCAAAATACTCATTTGCCTAATAATTCTGCACTCCCTGTAGCAAGTTGAAACAGAGACTCCAATATGCCTGCACATCATTTCTTTTAGCATGTTAAAATAATTGTTCCTAGTTATGGCACATCAAATTTACAATGGGTGATTTAGAGCAGTGTTTCTCAACTCCAGTTCTCAGGACCCTTATCTGTACTTAAAGGGACACTGAACCCAATTTTTATTCTTTCGTGATTCAGATAGAGCATGCAATTTTAAGCAACTTTCTAATTTACTCCTATTATCAATTTTTCTTCGTTCTCTTGCTATCTTTATCTGAAAAAGAAGGCATCTAAGCTTTTTTAGGTTCAGATCTCCGGACAGCACTTTTTTATTGGTGGATGAAGTTATCCACCAATCAGCAAGGACAACCCAGGTTGTTCACTAAAAATGGGCCAGCATCTAAACTTACATTCTTGCATTTCAACTAAGGATACCAAGAGAATGAAGAAAATTTGATAATAGGAGTAAATTAGAAAGTTGCTTAAAAATCATGCTCTATATGAATCACAAAAGAAAAAAATTGGGTTCAGTGTCCCTTTAAATTACAGTTTTTTAAACTGCTTATCTTATTAAACGCTATATTGTAAATTTTGCCTTTCTAGAATCCTTTGCAGGACCACATAGCACTGATGGATTTTCTTTGGTGATCTTGCCTGAGTTTAGAGCTTTGGAGAATAAGGCCCTAAGTTTAGAGAAATAAAAGGGACTGGTTAGGGATACTGTATTAACCAAAGCCACATCAGAGAACTCCCATTGTTAAGAACAGAGGGCCCAATGGCCAAAACCTCACTGAGCCAGATGTGAAAAACCAAACTGAAACTCACAGGGGCTGCTCTAAGGTAATTTTCTATAAAAGGACTGTCCCTACAAGTTTGTAGAGGTCTTACATAGAAAGTAATGGAACTTGCTAAAAAAGGAAAACTACTTTGGGGAGAGCAGACATCCCAACTCTCCCGGAAGTTCCGGGAGTCTCCCACATTGAAATAGCGGCTCCCTGACACCCGCAAATTAAACAAAATATCCCGGCAAGAACAGTGCAAGAGAAAATCAAATTTGTGCCAGCACTTTTCATTTCTAAACAACTAGAAAAACTAATTGTATAAGGAATACAATAGGATTCACAGCAGAGATTGCCACAAATTAGGTATTATATAAACTCCAAATAGAAGATTCAGATAAGGATTATATCAATTATTTTTTAAAAAGTTCCATGTCATTCATACCTTAATATCTTTATTAGTATATCTAGGAACCAACATTCACACAAAAGTAGCGAAAAAAAGGTTTAAAAACACTTAAACCCCGTCTTATAATAATTAATATGCTGAGAGATCATGTAATTAACAAGTGCCTGCTGGCCAATATCTAAAGTAAACTAAGCCCTTACAATCCGAGGGCTGATTTAACTTTTAACTTATATTCTAAGCAGGCACCCAAAGAGAACTATTATTTAAGAACACTATCAGTTAGACAAGGGTAAGCAGGTTAAAAACGGCAGACAGGAGAGACAGAGCTGCTCCTGCTGGACCCCTGACGCGCGTTTCACAGAACGCTTCCTCAGAGGGGGTGCGGGCCGCCGCTACTCGGCGTTATTTACGATCATATAGAGCCCACCTTCCTAACACAATAGGTTGCCCAATATCGGTGCCAGGTATTTGATTCGTTCAGAGATCCGTCAGTCAATGTTGTTTGTTCTGACGTGTGTGATCTCATCATGTGACCGGAGGGCGTGAGTGGTAAAAAGTAACTTCAGTGACTGTTAGCCAATCACGAGTTGTATGCAGGGGGCGCACCATCCTGTGCACCATCACTGGTTTCTTTACTGTACCCTTTTTACACGTTTTTACCCACCTCTCCCTTCCTTGTTTTTTGGTTTTATTCACTACATATTGAATTGATTTATTTCTGATTTATATACATAATATGATGTTATGTTATCAATCTCACTATGATACACACATATACAGCATTATGATTATATGCTGTTACTCTCTTGCTTCTTTTATTGAGAAGCATTATATCACACTTGCACTTAACACTTTAGTATCTTTATCATCCATCACTAGGTTGTTGATTTTCTAAGTCTAGTGGAATATATAACTAATTATTTAATTTGTACACATCTAGTTACTATGGTTACAATACGACATATTTATGAGATATCTTTTTCGTTTCAACCCGAATTAACAATCATTTTGGGATCCGTAAATACTGCCAAAAGCCATTTGACATCGTCATTTTTAATACCACAATATGGCTTTATGATTAGATTTTTCGATATACCAGACACAGCTAATGATATTATTATAGGTTAGATCAGTGCATGATACTCAGTCCTTTGTTTATACTGCTTTGTGATCTTCCAATTGTCTATAAGCAGTATTCACATGCCCCCTGCATACAACTCGTGATTGGCTAACAGTCACTGAAGTTACTTTTTACCACTCACGCCCTCCGGTCACATGATGAGATCACACACGTCAGAACAAACAACATTGACTGACGAATCTCTGAACGAATCAAATACCTGGCACCGATATTGGGCAACCTATTGTGTTAGGAAGGTGGGCTCTATATGATCGTAAATAACGCCGAGTAGCGGCGGCCCGCACCCCCTCTGAGGAAGCGTTCTGTGAAACGCGCGTCAGGGGTCCAGCAGGAGCAGCTCTGTCTCTCCTGTCTGCCGTTTTTAACCTGCTTACCCTTGTCTAACTGATAGTGTTCTTAAATAATAGTTCTCTTTGGGTGCCTGCTTAGAATACTAATAACGCTACTCGGCGTTATTTACGATCATATAGAGCCCACCTTCCTAACACAATAGGTTGCCCAATATCGGTGCCAGGTATTTGATTCGTTCAGAGATCCGTCAGTCAATGTTGTTTGTTCTGACGTGTGTGATCTCATCATGTGACCGGAGGGCGTGAGTGGTAAAAAGTAACTTCAGTGACTGTTAGCCAATCACGAGTTGTATGCAGGGGGCGTGTGAATACTGCTTATAGACAATTGGAAGATCACAAAGCAGTATAAACAAAGGACTGAGTATCATGCACTAATCTAACCTATAATAATATCATTAGCTGTGTCTGGTATATCGAAAAATCTAATCATAAAGCCATATTGTGGTATTAAAAATGACGATGTCAAATGGCTTTTGGCAGTATTTACGGATCCCAAAATGATCGTTAATTCGGGTTGAAACGAAAAAGATATCTCATAAATATGTTGTATTGTAACCATAGTAACTAGATGTGTACAAATTAAATAATTAGTTATATATTCCACTAGACTTAGAAAATCAACAACCTAGTGATGGATGATAAAGATACTAAAGTGTTAAGTGCAAGTGTGATATAATGCTTCTCAATAAAAGAAGCAAGAGAGTAACAGCATATAATCATAATGCTGTATATGTGTGTATCATAGTGAGATTGATAACATAACATCATATTATGTATATAAATCAGAAATAAATCAATTCAATATGTAGTGAATAAAACCAAAAAACAAGGAAGGGAGAGGTGGGTAAAAACGTGTAAAAAGGGTACAGTAAAGAAACCAGTGATGGTGCACAGGGGACAACACCTTTCTCAAAATGGTGTTATAGTGATCCTGAATTTTATCAGGATTATAATAGCAAACATATGATCATGATGTGACATTATGACGATGTGCATAAAATGCCAGTGGATGGAATATATTATTTATATATATTCATAAATTCAACTTGAAGTTCATACTCTGTATATCTTAATATATATATAATGTTTCCAATATATTTGATGGGAACACGTAGGTTTTGCATGATTTTAAATACTGAAGGTAAATGTCTTAATTATTAGAGTATACAATCCGGTATTACATTAAAAGTATACAAAATAATTGTTGAAGTCATTCATACCAGAGGGTTTAACAGTATTAAGAGAGTAGATCCACTTGCATTCGAGTTTCAATAAAGATTTTTCAATATTGCCACCTCTTATACCAAGGGATGCTCTCTGAATTACTGTGTATTTTAGACCTTTCGGTGAGCCATTGTGATGAGTTAAAAAATGTTTTGCAACTGACGTAATTTTTTTACCTTTGTCAGTGTCTCTCTGAGCATATTTAATGTTATAGACATGTTCTAAGATACGTGTCTTGACCTCCCTTGTGGTCATACCCACGTATGCCATCTGGCATGAGCAATAAAGCACATAAACCACTCCTATAGTTCTACATGAGAAACGTGCTTGGAGTTTGTATAATCTTCCAGTTTTATCAGTTATTGTTTTCGTTTTCAACATATATTTGCAAGCTGAACATGTGCTGCAAGGGTACATGCCTGGGTCAGTATCTGTTTTCTTAACAGATCTTACAAAATGGCTAGAAACTAGTTGGTCTCTTAAATTACTGGGTCTCTTGTATCCAATGGATACTCTCTCTCCTATTACTGACTTAAGGGTATCGTCATTTTGCAGTATTCCCCAGTGGTCCTTAATAATTTTGATAATGTGTGGCATTTGGGGGTTGTATGTTGTTATCAGTCTAGGACAGGCTTCTTGGACAGTTCTCACCCTAGGAGTAAGTAATTCATCTCTGCTCTTTCTAAGTGCCTTGTACTTGGCTCTTTTAATGGATTTCTTACTGTATCCCCGTGCAGATAATCTCTGTGTAAGGGCTGTACTTTCTGACATGTAGATTTCAGTGCTGGTACAGTTACGGCGAAGTCTCAAAAATTCACCGTAAGGTATCGCTTTTAGAGTACTGGGTGAATGGGCACTAGTATGGTGTAAGAGCGTGTTTGTTGCTGTCTCTTTTCTGTATATTGTAGTGTTGATGAATCCTTCTTTGTTTTTAAATATCTTTAAGTCCAGGAAGCATATTTCCTGCTGATTCACTTCATGGGTTAGTTTTATATTGAGATCGTTCATATTGATTTCTTTCATGAAGGCTTCTAATTTGTCATAGGACCCCTCCCAAATGAAAAAGACATCATCTATGTATCTTAACCACATGGGTATATGTTCAGTATATGTATTAAGATGATCTGTAAATACATAAAAAGATTCCCAGTAGCCTAGAAATAGATTTGCATAAGTAGGTGCACAGGCTGTACCCATAGCGGTACCCTGTGTTTGCAAAAAATATCTATCATTGAAAGTGAAAAAATTATGAGTTAGAACAAACTCCAAAAGTTGTATTATGAATTCATTATGTTTGTCATTGTTATTGTTATTGGAAGTCAGAAAATATTTAATAGCTTTAATTCCATCTTCATGTTTGATGTTAGTATAAAGTGACTCAACATCAGCAGTCACTAGCCACATATCTTCTGACAATTTGATATTTTGCAACATTTGCAATACCTCTATCATGTCACGTACGTAAGAGGGTAACATTGTAAGATATTCCCTTAATCTGAGATCTACAAATTTGCTAGCATTTTCAGTAAGATTATCGTTACCTGACACGATAGGTCTTCCGGGAGGTATTGATGAATTCTTGTGCACTTTCGGTAGAAAGTAGAGTAGCAATTTTAGGATTTTTTTTCAACAGAAACTTCTTTTCAGAATTAGATATTATGTTTGCCTGCCAGGCATTTGTTATCATTCTGTTATATTGGATAAGATATGAACTCTGGGGATTAAAAATTAACTGCTTATAGCATGACTGGTTAGATAACTGTTTGTTAGCTTCATCCATATACATTTGCTGGGGCCATAGGACCACATTTCCACCTTTGTCTGATGGCTTGATTTGAACATCCTGCCACGATTCAATTTCTTTTAGTGCAGTAATTTCATCATAGTTAAGGTTACGTTTAGTACTGTATATGGGTATTTCTTCGATTTTTTTGCACACCATTTTACAGAAGATTTGTATTTCAGGAGACGTAGAGAAAGATGGTACATAGGTGGATTTTGGTTTCACTTTAGATTTCCAAGTACATGAAGTTGATGCTAACTCTTCAGCACCATTACTTGTGGTATTTGGTGTTTGGGTATCAGTACCATTTTCAGATAATTCTTGCAGAATATCTACAGTTAACAAATCCTCTGCATTTAAACTATTTGGATTGTATGCATATAGTTTTTTAAGCAATATTTTCCTGGAAAACAGATGAATATCTTTTATTACCTCAAATTTATTTAGTGAATTCACAGGACAAAAAGATAAGCCTTTAGATAATACAGATGTGTGTGTGGTACTCAATACATGGTCTGATAGATTTATTATTCTCATTTGTTCATCCTTAGTTTGCTGAAGGGACTTAATTCCCTTCTCCTCGTGGATTGTCTGACTGGACCGGAGAATTTCCGTTTGTTCCCCCTGTTCTGTATATTGGTCTGATTGGTTAAGATGACTGGTGGTGTTGTGTTGTGAGGAGTGGTGGACAAAAAAGAGGAAGAAGAAGAAGTGGATGTTGAGGCTTGTACTGAGCTATAGCTCTTGGGTCTGGCACTTCTAGTGTTGGTATTGGTTGTGTTTTCATTCTCAGTGGTAGTGTCTAAATCATTATCAGATATATCTGTGTCACTCTCAGCACTACTTTCAGGCTGCTGGACTAGGTATCTACTGCCCCTCTGTCTGAAAGAGGTAGTGTTGCGCCAACGATATACTCTTTGATTCTGAAAATCTTCAATATCTCTCTGTAATTTTTGTTTTTTAGTTGCTATTATTTCTTGTTCCAATTTATCTAACTCTTTTTGATATTTGTCATATTGGATTTTGTAATCCAATTTATCATCGAATTTAGATAATTGGGCATTGTATTCCTCAATTTCAGAGTCTAACTTAGTAAGTTCAAGTTTGTCATGTTTAATCAGTATGTGTATCAGTTTGTGAGAGCACTCTGATAACGCTGTTTCCCACTCTTTGATTAAATCCTCATTGTTAAGGTTGAAAGCAGGGAATACTTTCATCCTTAATCCTCTAGGTATTATGTTTTTTTCAGAGTATTTCTCAAAAAAGTGCCAGTTCCACCATCTTTTTGACTGTTTGTGTAAAGTTTGGTGTAGTTTGCACAAGACATTGTTTAATTCTTCCTCATTTATTTGTATGTTGTCCCTAGTGGAACTATTGAAGATGGAATTTAATTCCATTAGTCTTTTTTGGTGGCGATTAGCCATATCTGATTGAATATTCATATTTTATATATTGGTTTGAATTATCAACAACCCCCTAGAAAAAGGGCTAAACCCAGAAAAGTAATCTAGGTATATTCTCCCAAAGATTGAACTTTAGAATTAGAGGTTTTTGGGGGGGATTAATTGGAGTTAAGTATTTAACAGAAATGGTCCCTTATATTAGAATTACAACACATATATATGTACCTATTTGTTATATACAATATTACCAAGTAAGATCCATGTCTGATGTGGGATCTCAGAGACAGAACTAAACAACTAGAAAAACTAATTGTATAAGGAATACAATAGGATTCACAGCAGAGATTGCCACAAATTAGGTATTATATAAACTCCAAATAGAAGATTCAGATAAGGATTATATCAAATATTTTTTAAAAAGTTCCATGTCATTCATACCTTAATATCTTTATTAGTATATCTAGGAACCAACATTCACACAAAAGTAGCGAAAAAAAGGTTTAAAAACACTTAAACCCCGTCTTATAATAATTAATATGCTGAGAGATCATGTAATTAACAAGTGCCTGCTGGCCAATATCTAAAGTAAACTAAGCCCTTACAATCCAAGGGCTGATTTAACTTTTAACTTATATTCTAAGCAGGCACCCAAAGAGAACTATTATTTAAGAACACTATCAGTTAGACAAGGGTAAGCAGGTTAAAAACGGCAGACAGGAGAGACAGAGCTGCTCCTGCTGGACCCCTGACGCGCGTTTCACAGAATGCTTCCTCAGAGGGGGTGCGGGCCGCCGCTACTCTGCGTTATTTACGATCATATAGAGCCCACCTTCCTAACACAATAGGTTGCCCAATATCGGTGCCAGGTATTTGATTCGTTCAGAGATCCGTCAGTCAATGTTGTTTGTTCTGACGTGTGTGATCTCATCATGTGACCGGAGGGCGTGAGTGGTAAAAAGTAACTTCAGTGACTGTTAGCCAATCACGAGTTGTATGCAGGGGGCGCACCATCCTGTGCACCATCACTGGTTTCTTTACTGTACCATTTTTACACGTTTTTACCCACCTCTCCCTTCCTTGTTTTTTGGTTTATTCACTACATATTGAATTGATTTATTTCTGATTTATATACATAATATGATGTTATGTTATCAATCTCACTATGATACACACATATACAGCATTATGATTATATGCTGTTACTCTCTTGCTTCTTTTATTGAGAAGCATTATATCACACTTGCACTTAACACTTTAGTATCTTTATCATCCATCACTAGGTTGTTGATTTTCTAAGTCTAGTGGAATATATAACTAATTATTTAATTTGTACACATCTAGTTACTATGGTTACAATACGACATATTTATGAGATATCTTTTTCGTTTCAACCCAAATTAACGATCATTTTGGGATCCGTAAATACTGCCAAAAGCCATTTGACATCGTCATTTTTAATACCACAATATGGCTTTATGATTAGATTTTTCGATATACCAGACACAGCTAATGATATTATTATAGGTTAGATCAGTGCATGATACTCAGTCCTTTGTTTATACTGCTTTGTGATCTTCCAATTGTCTATAAGCAGTATTCACACGCCCCCTGCATACAACTCGTGATTGGCTAACAGTCACTGAAGTTACTTTTTACCACTTACGCCCTCCGGTCACATGATGAGATCACACACGTCAGAACAAACAACATTGACTGACGGATCTCTGAACGAATCAAATACCTGGCACCGATATTGGGCAACCTATTGTGTTAGGAAGGTGGGCTCTATATGATCGTAAATAACGCCGAGTAGCGGCGGCCCGCACCCCCTCTGAGGAAGCGTTCTGTGAAACGCGCGTCAGGGGTCCAGCAGGAGCAGCTCTGTCTCTCCTGTCTGCCGTTTTTAACCTGCTTACCCTTGTTTAACTGATAGTGTTCTTAAATAATAGTTCTCTTTGGGTGCCTGCTTAGAATATAAGTTAAAAGTTAAATCAGCCCTCGGATTGTAAGGGCTTAGTTTACTTTAGATATTGGCCAGCAGGCACTTGTTAATTACATGATCTCTCAGCATATTAATTATTATAAGACGGGGTTTAAGTGTTTTTAAACCTTTTTTTTTTTTTTTCGCTACTTTTGTGTGAATGTTGGTTCCTAGATATACTAATAAAGATATTAAGGTATGAATGACATGGAACTTTTTAAAAAATATTTGATATAATCCTTATCTAAATCTTCTATTTGGAGTTTATACAATACCTAATTTGTGGCAATCTCTGCTGTGAATCCTATTGTATTCCTTATACAATTAGTTTTTCTAAAGTGGGGGCGGAGCCGGCAGCTGACATGAGCGCAGCTTAACTCCGGAGCTCCGCCGCAAACAGCCCTCAATCACACAAATATCCTGGCCATCCACCTCAGAATCACCTTCATAGGCACTGGCATTTAAGCATCTAAACCCTAGAGAGGGCAGCGGGGCAAACTTGTGACGCCCCGGAGCACTCAGACCTCAGTATCTACACGGCCGCCACAGGCCGCATCTCGCACCAGACTCACCACCCACCTTTCCTGGGGCCTTACCGCCTGTCACGGAGCCCCTACAGAGGCGTCAATACAGCGGATCCCCTCCATACAGCCTAACCTACCTTCCGGACTGATCTCCCACCAGGCCGCACAGAGAACCGGATAGCGGCCGCAACTTTAGGCCGGGGATTGGGCCTACCGCGGCACTCAAAATGGACCCGGGTAAGCCAGCAACTATAAAGCCTCTGCCCACAACACAGTGGTATTGCCGAGCAGGCCCCTGTACCCCCTTCATCAGCCTTCATTAACTCTCACACTAAAGGGCAACCTTATCTGGGGTTTGGGCCTATCATTAAAGACAAGGCAGAAAACAGCAAGCCTTACTGCCCACTCTTAGCTAGTGTCTAAGCCTACCTAAGACTGCACCTTATAAACCTAAACTACCCTCACGGGAGGCCCCCCTCATATGGGTTATTAACCCTTGACAGAGTAAAACAAGCATAAATCAAAAGGAGGGGAAAGAAAGGCAGGAATGCAAAGACACAAAAGAAAAACCAAAAGAATAAGGGAGAATACAACAAAATAAAGACACTACCCTCTTTTAATTCTCCAGGAACCAGCTCCTCATATACACGCTGCCTTGTTCCACCTGCAGCCTTAACCAAACATCTGCCAATCATCCTCCATAAGGTGACACCTTCCAGCGCAAGGTCACCCCACTTTCTTCTTTGTTTATCACCCAGCCACCTATCTGACCCACATACTATCCAAAATGACGTCAAAGCGCAATACAAAACAAGACAAATTGATCAAACCTGCAACAGGCAAATCCCTCACTATGTCTTCTTTCCTACAATGCCCTGACCCAATCTCTCCTACTAGCCGTAGGCCCAGGGAAAAATCCCCCCCTGCACACTCACAAGAACTGCAAGCAAGCAACACCCAGTCAGAAAACTGTCCACTCTCACCCACCTTCCTCAAAAATTTACCGTCAAAGCAAGATATTGCGGACATAGTACGATCCTGCATAAGAGGGGAACTTGCGGAAATGAAACAGGACATTCACACATTAGGTTTTCAGGTTGAAACCCTGGAGAGTAATCAGGACACTATCAAAGAAGATGTACATCAACTAAACGAGCAGCTCGCTTCCCAACATGAAACTATCCTCTCACTTCAAGAAAAATTAGACGATTTAGAGAACCGCAGCAGGCGCAAAAACATGCGCATCAGGGGGGTACCTGAATCAATTCTACCTAAAGACTTTCCAGTCTATCTCCAAGACCTATTCCGCCATTTAAAAGACTCATCCTTTCCAGATGATATCCAATGGGTCAGGGCACACAGGACATTGCGACCAAAGCCACCCGACTCAGCCCCACCTAGAGACATTGTGATACGCTTTAAAGTATTCCAAGAAAAGGAAATGCTCTTGAACCAATCTCGCAAAAATCAACCTATACGTTTCAGGGGCAACGTATTACAATTCTTTCAAGATTTGTCAACTCGGACCCTGCAACGCAGGAAAGAATTCTCACCCCTTACAACCCTACTCAGAAACAAGAAGATTCCATACAGATGGGGCTTCCCTACAAACGTCTGGACTATCAGCAACAACACCCGCATAGTCTGCAAATCTCCAGAGGACATTCAATCATTCTGCTCATCACTTGGACTGGATCCCCCTAAAGAAACACCCCCTCCGGGGCAGAAAACACCCCAAAACTCCAAGAGACTGAGCAATCCTGCAGAGTCCTGGCACACTGCCATTCACAAAAAAACCAAGCCTCCGAGTACAGCAGCTAGAAGCCAACTCCCCTCTAGCCCCACCTCCTCCTGCAGCCAGTCGCCTTAAAGACGAACTACCTATATTCCAACCCTCAGAGACGTTGCACATCACTTTGAACTTTGGGTAATGTTTTCTTTTTAATTTGGACGAATATAATTGAATTCTATGCCCTCTGTTCTCTCCCATCTACCACTTACCTTCTCACCCCCTCCCAGCACCCTTCCCCCACTGCCCCCCACCCCCCTTCCCCCTTCCCTCCCTCCCTTTCCATCACCTACCCCAAGCCAGGATGTCTGTCAAATTAACCCTAAGCAAAAAAAGAACTACTAGGGCTCTTTGCGGTACTACCCCCGCACCGCTCTCAGTTATGCCCTACAATAGGATGAGAGACTTTTTCACCATTTGTTTGTTGTTCTTCATAGTTCAGTTCATGTTTGTTACAATCATCAATGTTATAATGTTAACCACGATTTATTGTTCATATTGTTGTACATTTTATGCACCTTTTTATACTCCTGCAGGTATTCTATCTGTTACACAGACTTTACTCTACCATAACAGGTCCACATTTACTATACTGCTTCATCTTGTCAAAACATCAACCATCACTACACCATGACGTCCAAAGACACCATTGACCAGACAAGAACACTAACCCTCCTTACGCAAAATGCAAAGGGACTGAACTCTCCACACAAAAGATCAAAAGCCTTACTTGACCTTTCCAAAAGACAGGCCGATATCTTGTTTCTACAAGAGACCCACTTTAGACGCAATAGGGAACCCAAGTACTTTGGTAAGACCTACACCACACATTACCACAATTCTAATACTTCTAAGAGCGGTGGGGTCAGCATTTTAATTCACAAATCGCTCCCCTTCACCCTGTTACATGCAGCGAAAGACTCAGATGGCAGGTTCCTCGCCCTAGTGGGACTGCTTTTTGGCAGGCCAATCACATTAATCAATATTTACGCCCCAAACACCAATCAAACCCCCTTCTTCAAATATACACTTAATAGAATAGTTGACATCGCAAAGGGCCCCACTTTTTTCGCTGGCGACTTCAATGTACCATTGCAACCCATGAAGGATAGCTCTAACCCCAATGTTGCTATCTCCAAAAAAATCACAAACACACTTTGGATAGGACTACGAAACCTTAACCTACATGACACTTGGCGCTTCATCCACCCAGACACTAGGGATTATACTTTCTTTTCACATCCCAACAAGACGTACAGTCGCTTAGACTATATCTTTTCCAACCAAGCATCCTTATCCTTGGTCAAAAGATGCGACATCTTCCCCACATCATGGTCCGACCACTCCGCAGTAAAACTTAAAATCTCTTGGCCAGATACACCCGTGACACCATACATATGGAAACTAGATAATAACTTACTAAATGACCCAGCCACCTACACCACACATTACCACAATTCTAATACTTCTAAGAGCGGTGGGGTCAGCATTTTAATTCACAAATCGCTCCCCTTCACCCTGTTACATGCAGCGAAAGACTCAGATGGCAGGTTCCTCGCCCTAGTGGGACTGCTTTTTGGCAGGCCAATCACATTAATCAATATTTACGCCCCAAACACCAATCAAACCCCCTTCTTCAAATATACACTTAATAGAATAGTTGACATCGCAAAGGGCCCCACTTTTTTCGCTGGCGACTTCAATGTACCATTGCAACCCATGAAGGATAGCTCTAACCCCAATGTTGCTATCTCCAAAAAAATCACAAACACACTTTGGGTAGGACTACGAAACCTTAACCTACATGACACTTGGCGCTTCATCCACCCAGACACTAGGGATTATACTTTCTTTTCACATCCCAACAAGACGTACAGTCGCTTAGACTATATCTTTTCCAACCAAGCATCCTTATCCTTGGTCAAAAGATGCGACATCTCCCCCACATCATGGTCCGACCACTCCGCAGTAAAACTTAAAATCTCTTGGCCAGATACACCCGTGACACCATACATATGGAAACTAGATAATAACTTACTAAATGACCCAGCCACCATAACAAAGATTAGCTCCACCATACAGGAATACTTCCACTTAAATACACTCTCGGTAGCTAATAAATACACGATCTGGGAAGCACATAAATGCGTGATCAGAGGGGAGCTAATTAAACTAAAAAATCAATACCAGAAATCGCAGAGACAATTATATAAAGACCTCTCAGACACGTTTGCCCGCCTAGATTTAGCCCATAAGTTGTCCCCAACTGATCCGCTAATAGCAGCTAGCCTACAAGATGCCAGACAAGCTTTAGGTAACTTTCTTCAAATTGAATACCAGTCACTTAGGACGAAAACCAACAGCATGTTCTTCCATGAGAGCAATAGATCAGGCAAGCTCCTAGCCAGGGCCTTAAAAAAAAAGAGACTAAAAGCATACATAAACAAAATTCAGCGACCCCACCCCCCCGCTACTCTCACTACCACTACCGACATCTTACAATCTTTCCACGACTATTATTCAAAACTCTATAACATCAACAAAAATTCCACACCAAATGGGCCCTCCCCGGAACTACTCTCTTATCTTGCGCAAGCACAGTTACCCAAAATAACACCTGAGCAAACTCGACATCTTAACAGCCCTATTTCCCAGTCCGAAATGCTTGTGGCTATTAAATCACTTGACAACGGGAAGAGCCCCGGCCCAGACGGCTTCACAGGGAAATATTATCACACCTTCTCCTCCCTACTCCTACCCCATCTCACTCAGCTTTTTAACGAGGTATCAGAAACTAACCCTTTCCCCCAATCAATGCTAGAAGCACAAGTTGCAGTATTACCGAAACCAGGCAAACCCCCCACCATACCTGCCAATTTCCGCCCAATATCCCTTTTAAACACAGACATCAAGTTATACGCCAAGATACTTGCCACCCGTATCAATAACATACTGCCGCCAATCGTACACATTAACCAAGCTGGATTCACCCCCCTTAGAGAAACCAAAGACAACACCACCAAAATCCTTCTTCTAATGGAATACGCGGCCACTAACGGCATACCCTCCGCATTCATTTCCATGGATGCGGAGAAAGCCTTTGATAGGCTGGATTGGCTTTTTTTACGGACGACACTAAAACAATTTGGCTTCGAACAATCGTTCATAGGAAAAATATTCTCCCTCTACAACCGCCCCCAGGCAAAAATCAAACTAAATGATACACTCTCCCAACCATTCGACATCACAAACGGCACACGACAGGGATGCCCTCTTTCCCCTATTTTGTTTGTCCTCGCCATGGAGGTCCTTGCCTCCTACATCAGGCACAATGAGGCTATACATGGAATCAAAATAGCCCACCAAGAATACCAAGTCACTCTGTATGCTGACGATCTCTTTCTTACCATCACACAACCTGAATTGTCACTTCCATCACTCATGCAAACCCTCCACACTTATAGCGCCTTCTCTAACTTTAAAATCAACATTACAAAATCAGAATTACTGCCCATAGGGCTACGCGAGGACGACCTGGATGCAATACAATCATTAGCCCACTTTCGCCTTCAACGCCAATCCATCAAGTATCTAGGTGTCCACATATCCCCGCACTTACAGGTCATACTCGACTTAAATTTCAAAGCCATTTTTAACACAACAAATGCTTTACTTAGATCTTGGAGCAACAAGCCTATCTCTTGGCTGGGCAGGATTAATTCAGTGAAAATGACCCTCCTTCCCAAGTTATTATACCTCTTTCAAACCCTACCAATACCCACCCCAAATCCCCTAATTCATAAACTTCAAAAATCTATTATCTCCTACATCTGGCAACATAAGAGACCTCGAATAGCCACTGCCACATTATACCGCCCCAAGGAGCTAGGCGGCCTAGGGATCCCAAACTTAATGCAATACAGACTAGCCTCCTTCTACTCCCGAATTATCCACTGGAGTAGACACTCAGAGCATAAAGAATGGGTGCTCCTTGAGCACTTACTATCCTCCACCACCCACCTGAGCAGCAAATGCTGGCTACCATTCAATAAACGAAACCTACCAATACACCTCCCAACTATAACCAAAGAGACATTCAAGATGTGGGACTTGCACATTAAACGCCATAACCACATATCAACAATACCCTCTCCACTAACCCCCCTCTACGACAATCCTGACCTCCCTGTTAAACTTCTCCCACAAGCAACTCAAACCCCCTATATATCCAGGGGCTTCCCTTGCCACACAATACTTATAAACGGGAAACCCAAGACTCTACCCGAAATCATATCAACACTAGGGACCACACAATTAAACTGGTTCCAACACCAACAGCTTTCAGACTTCATTACTAAACATCCCAAGAGAACCCAACTCACACGCCCTTTAACCAGCTTCGAAAGCAGCTGCATTAACGAAACATTGAGCAAAGGCTTCCTTTCATTCACACATCGACTACTCATGCAAACGTATCATCTCTCCCTCCCTTCTTACATACAAAAGTGGGAAAAAGAGATCGGCTCCACTCAAACCCATAAAGATTGGCTGCAGATCGTTCACTATATGACAAAATCTTCATCCTCCATTTATATAATGGAGATGAACGTCAAACTTCTGTACAGATGGTATTACACCCCATACCGACTACACGCCATTCTCCCCGAGCTCTCACCAAACTGTTGGAGGGGCTGCAACGACATAGGCACCCCAACACATATATGGTGGAAATGTCCTGTCGCCCAAGCATACTGGGAATCAATCAAAGTAGAATTTGAAATTTTCTTATCAACAAATCTTGAACTAAATATCTGGTTTTTCCTTTTTAACAAGTTCACTAAAATAAAATGTAAACTAAGACTGGCATTACTAACTATTATGACAAACTCAGCAAAACGATTGATACCAAAACACTGGAAAAACCATAGCCTCCCATCAGTTTCAATTTGGAAAGAAGCGACCTCTCAGTCACTCAAACTAGAAAAACACCACTACAACCGCAATAAACAGACAGACGACTACCACTCCATTTGCTTCCTATGGGAAGAATACCTCAACCACACACAACCCCCACACACAACATAAGGAACCCTACAATACCTTTTCTCTACATACCTACCTTTACACTCCATTGCTTGCAATCGACAATGAACCTTTCAGCCCCAACCGACTCTCCACCTATCTTCTCGACCTTACAACCCTTCTCTTTTCTACCTGCAGGAACCATGTAATCAGACTATATTTTACACAGTTAAATACCTAATCAGATACTTTCTTTTATTTAACTAATAATTATTCTCACCGTTGTTGACCCATAAAGGGTATCTTATTTATTATAAAAAAAAAAAAGGGAAAAAAAAAAAAACAATTAGTTTTTCTAGTTGTTTAGTTCTGTCTCTGAGATCCCACATCAGACATGGATCCCACTTGGTAATATTGTATATAACATATAGGTACATATATATGTGTTGTAATTCTAATATAAGGGACCATTTCTGTTAAATACTTAACTCCAATTAATCCCCCCCAAAAACCTCTAATTCTAAAGTTTAATCTTTGGGAGAATATACCTAGATTCATTTTCTGGGTTTAGCCCTTTTTCTAGGGGGTTGTTGATAATTCAAACCAATATATAAAATATGAATATTCAATCAGATATGGCTAATCGCCACCAAAAAAGACTAATGGAATTAAATTCCATCTTCCATAGTTCCACTAGGGACAACATACAAATAAATGAGGAAGAATTAAACAATGTCTTGTGCAAACTACACCAAACTTTACACAAACAGTCAAAAAGATGGTGGAACTGGCACTTTTTTGAGAAATACTCTGAAAAAAACATAATACCTAGAGGATTAAGGATGAAAGTATTCCCTGCTTTCAACCTTAACAATGAGGATTTAATCAAAGAGTGGGAAACAGCGTTATCAGAGTGCTCTCACAAACTGATACACATACTGATTAAACATGACAAACTTGAACTTACTAAGTTAGACTCTGAAATTGAGGAATACAATGCCCAATTATCTAAATTCGATGATAAATTGGATTACAAAATCCAATATGACAAATATCAAAAAGAGTTAGATAAATTGGAACAAGAAATAATAGCAACTAAAAAACAAAAATTACAGAGAGATATTGAAGATTTTCAGAATCAAAGAGTATATCGTTGGCGCAACACTACCTCTTTCAGACAGAGGGGCAGTAGATACCTAGTCCAGCAGCCTGAAAGTAGTGCTGAGAGTGACACAGATATATCTGATAATGATTTAGACACTACCACTGAGAATGAAAACACAACCAATACCAACACTAGAAGTGCCAGACCCAAGAGCTATAGCTCAGTACAAGCCTCAACACCCACTTCTTCTTCTTCCTCTTTTTTGTCCACCACTCCTCACAACACAACACCACCAGTCATCTTAACCAATCAGACCAATATACAGAACAGGGGGAACAAACGGAAATTCTCCGGTCCAGTCAGGCAATCCACGAGGAGAAGGGAATTAAGTCCCTTCAGCAAACTAAGGATGAACAAATGAGAATAATAAATCTATCAGACCATGTATTGAGTACCACACACAAATCTGTATTATCTAAAGGCTTATCTTTTTGTCCTGTGAATTCACTAAATATATTTGAGGTAATAAAAGATATTCATCTGTTTTCCAGGAAAATATTGCTTAAAAAACTATATGCATACAATCCAAATAGTTTAAATACAGAGTATTTGTTAACTGTAGATATTCTGCAAGAATTATCTGAAAATGGTACTGATACCCAAACACCAAATACCACAAGTAATGGTGCTGAAGAGTTAGCATCAACTTCATGTACTTGGAAATCTAATGTGAAACCAAAATCCACCTATGTACCATCTTTCTCTACGTCTCCTGAAATATAAATCTTCTGTAAAATGGTGTGCAAAAAAATCGAAGAAATACCCATATACAGTACTAAACGTAACCTTAACTATGATGAAATTACTGCACTAAAAGAAATTGAATCGTGGCAGGATGTTCAAATCAAGCCATCAGACAAAGGTGGAAATGTGGTCCTATGGCCCCAGCAAATGTATATGGATGAAGCTAACAAACAGTTATCTAACCAGTCATGCTATAAGCAGTTAATTTTTAATCCCCAGAGTTCATATCTTATCCAATATAACAGAATGATAACAAATGCCTGGCAGGCAAACATAATATCTAATTCTGAAAAGAAGTTTCTGTTGAAAGAAAATCCTAAAATTGCTACTCTATACTTTCTACCGAAAGTGCACAAGAATTCATCAATACCTCCCGGAAGACCTATCGTGTCAGGTAACAATAATCTTACTGAAAATGCTAGCAAATTTGTAGATCTCAGATTAAGGGAATATCTTACAATGTTACCCTCTTACGTACGTGACACGATGGAGGTATTGCAAATGTTGCAAAATATCAAATTGTCAGAAGATATGTGGCTAGTGACTGCTGATGTTGAGTCACTTTATACTAACATCAAACATGAAGATGGAATTAAAGCTATTAAATATTTTCTGACTTCCAATAACAATAACAATGACAAACATAATGAATTCATAATACAACTTTTGGAGTTTGTTCTAACTCATAATTTTTTCACTTTCAATGATAGATATTTTTTGCAAACACAGGGTACCGCTATGGGTACAGCCTGTGCACCTACTTATGCAAATCTATTTCTAGGCTACTGGGAATCTTTTTATGTATTTACAGATCATCTTAATACATATACTGAACATATACCCATGTGGTTAAGATACATAGATGATGTCTTTTTCATTTGGGAGGAGTCCTATGACAAATTAGAAGCCTTCATGAAAGAAATCAATATGAACGATCTCAATATAAAACTAACCCATGAAGTGAATCAGCAGGAAATATGCTTCCTGGACTTAAAGATATTTAAAAACAAAGAAGGATTCATCAACACTACAATATACAGAAAAGAGACAGCAACAAACACGCTCTTACACCATACTAGTGCCCATTCACCCAGTACTCTAAAAGCGATACCTTACGGTGAATTTTTGAGACTTCGCCGTAACTGTACCAGCACTGAAATCTACATGTCAGAAAGTACAGCCCTTACACAGAGATTATCTGCACGGGGATACAGTAAGAAATCCATTAAAAGAGCCAAGTACAAGGCACTTAGAAAGAGCAGAGATGAATTACTTACTCCTAGGGTGAGAACTGTCCAAGAAGCCTGTCCTAGACTGATAACAACATACAACCCCCAAATGCCACACATTATCAAAATTATTAATGACGACTGGGGAATACTGCAAAATGACGATACCCTTAAGTCAGTAATAGGAGAGAGAGTATCCATTGGATACAAGAGACCCAGTAATTTAAGAGACCAACTAGTTTCTAGCCATTTTGTAAGATCTGTTAAGAAAAAAGATACTGACCCAGGCATGTACCCTTGCAGCACATGTTCAGCTTGCAAATATGTGTTGAAAACGAAAACAATAACTGATAAAACTGGAAGATTATACAAACTCCAAGCACGTTTCTCATGTAGAACTATAGGAGTGGTTTATGTGCTTTATTGCTCATGCCAGATGGCATACGTGGGTATGACCACAAGGGAGGTCAAGACACGTATCTTAGAACATGTCTATAACATTAAATATGCTCAGAGAGACACTGACAAAGGTAAAAAAATTACCTCAGTTGCAAAACATTTTTTAACTCATCACAATGGCTCACCGAAAGGTCTAAAATACACAGTAATTCAGAGAGCATCCCTTGGTATAAGAGGTGGCAATATTGAAAAATCTTTATTGAAACTCGAATGCAAGTGGATCTACTCTCTTAATACTGTTAAACCCTCTGGTATGAATGACTTCAACAATTATTTTGTATACTTATAATGTAATACCGGATTGTATACTCTAATAATTAAGACATTTACCTTCAGTATTTAAAATCATGCAAAACCTACGTGTTCCCATCAAATATATTGGAAACATTATATATATATTAAGATATACAGAGTATGAACTTCAAGTTGAATTTATGAATATATATAAAAAATATATTCCATCCACTGGCATTTTATGCACATCGTCATAATGTCACATCATGATCATATGTTTGCTATTATAATCCTGATAAAATTCAGGATCACTATAACACCATTTTGAGAAAGGTGTTGTCCCCTGTGCACCATCACTGGTTTCTTTACTGTACCCTTTTTACACGTTTTTACCCACCTCTCCCTTTGGTTTTATTCACTACATATTGAATTGATTTATTTCTGATTTATATACATAATATGATGTTATGTTATCAATCTCACTATGATACACACATATACAGCATTATGATTATATGCTGTTACTCTCTTGCTTCTTTTATTGAGAAGCATTATATCACACTTGCACTTAACACTTTAGTATCTTTATCATCCATCACTAGGTTGTTGATTTTCTAAGTCTAGTGGAATATATAACTAATTATTTAATTTGTACACATCTAGTTACTATGGTTACAATACGACATATTTATGAGATATCTTTTTCGTTTCAACCCGAATTAACGATCATTTTGGGATCCGTAAATACTGCCAAAAGCCATTTGACATCGTCATTTTTAATACCACAATATGGCTTTATGATTAGATTTTTCGATATACCAGACACAGCTAATGATATTATTATAGGTTAGATCAGTGCATGATACTCAGTCCTTTGTTTATACTGCTTTGTGATCTTCCAATTGTCTATAAGCAGTATTCACACGCCCCCTGCATACAACTCGTGATTGGCTAACAGTCACTGAAGTTACTTTTTACCACTCACGCCCTCCGGTCACATGATGAGATCACACACGTCAGAACAAACAACATTGACTGACGGATCTCTGAACGAATCAAATACCTGGCACCGATATTGGGCAACCTATTGTGTTAAGAAGGTGGGCTCTATATGATCGTAAATAACGCCGAGTAGCGGCGGCCCGCACCCCCTCTGAGGAAGCGTTCTGTGAAACGCGCGTCAGGGGTCCAGCAGGAGCAGCTCTGTCTCTCCTGTCTGCCGTTTTTAACCTGCTTACCCTTGTCTAACTGATAGTGTTCTTAAATAATAGTTCTCTTTGGGTGCCTGCTTAGAATATAAGTTAAAAGTTAAATCAGCCCTCGGATTGTAAGGGCTTAGTTTACTTTAGATATTGGCCAGCAGGCACTTGTTAATTACATGATCTCTCAGCATATTAATTATTATAAGACAGGGTTTAAGTGTTTTTAAACATTTTTTTCGCTACTTTTGTGTGAATGTTGGTTCCTAGATATACTAATAAAGATATTAAGGTATGAATGACATGGAACTTTTTAAAAAATATTTGATATAATCCTTATCTGAATCTTCTATTTGGAGTTTATATAATACCTAATTTGTGGCAATCTCTGCTGTGAATCCTATTGTATTCCTTATACAATTAGTTTTTCTAGTTGTTTAGTTCTGTCTCTGAGATCCCACATCAGACATGGATCCCACTTGGTAATATTGTATATAACATATAGGTACATATATATGTGTTGTAATTCTAATATAAGGGACCATTTCTGTTAAATACTTAACTCCAATTAATCCCCCCCAAAAACCTCTAATTCTAAACTTTTCATTTCTACCTGTAGGTGTCACTGTTCTGTTATAGCTCAATGTAAATAGTTACTGCGTTCCTCTCTGGACTTTTCTCCCCCTTCCTGAATTCTAGTGCGGTGTGAGACATAGCAGACCTAATATATATATATGGGTGAGATGTGCAGACTCCTATACTTTATATATTATGCAGACTCCCATACTCTCTATATTGTGTAGATTTCCATACTCTCTATATTGTCCATACTCTTCATATTGTGCAGACTCCCATACTCTCTATATTGTGCAGACTCCCATACTCTCTATATTACGCAGACTTACAAGCTTTATATTCTGCAGATCCCCCTACTCTCTGTATTGTGCAGACTCTCATACTCTCTATATTGTCTATACTCTTCATATTGTGCAGACTCCCATACTCTATATATTGTGCAGACTCCCATACTCTCTATATTGTACAGACTCACATACTCTCTATATTGTAGAGACTCCCATACTCTCTATATTATGCAGACTCACAAACTTTATAGTGTGCAGATTCCCATACTCTCTATATTGTGCAGACTTCTATACTCTCTATATTGTGCAGACTCCCAAACTTTATATTGTGCAGACTCCAATAATCTCTATATTGTGCAGACTCCCAAACTTGATATTGTGCATACTCCCATACTTAACTTTATATTGTGCAGATTCCCATAATTTATATTGTGCAGACTCCCATACTGTATATTGTGCAGATTCCCATACTGTATATTGTGCAGACTCCCATACTTTATATTGTGCAGAATCCCAAACTTTATATTGTGCAGACTCCCATACTTTATATTTTTCAGACTCCCATACTTTATATTGTGCAGACTTCCATACTGTATATTGTGCAGATTCCCATACTGTATATTGTGCAGACTCCCATAATTTATATTGTGCAGACTCCCATACTTTATATTGTGCAGACTTCCATACTTTATAGCTATAAAATGGTTATCTATTTATATAAATATATATCAAAATAACAAGAGTATTGCATTGAGCAATGATACTTTTTTACTATACATTTATAAGTTGACAAGCTTTTGGAAGACTTCCTTCCTTTATCAAGTCTAAAGCAAATAATGGATTAAATATGGACTTGATAAAGGAAGGAAGTCTTCCAAAAGCTTGTCAACTTATAAATGTATAGTTAGTCCAATAAAAAAAGTATCATAGCTCAGTGCAATACTCTTGTTATTTTGATATCTAAATCTCTGGACTAACACGGCTACTCCAATCAACGTGACTATATATAAATATATATATATATATATATATATATATATATATATATATATATATATATATATATATATATATATACTGTATTTATATATTTATAGTTATACATGCAAGGTTAATCTTTTTTATTTTAATTCATTTTTCTCACTTTTTGTGATAACATTTTGAACTATTTCATAATCAGAGCACCGATAAATTCTGATTGGGGGGGGGGGTACCTCCCTGAATTGAGTTTTTGCAGGTTGGGATGTCTGAGAGAGCAAAGTTAGCAGGGAACAGGGGGTGGACTTTAAAAATGAAATCCTGCAGCCAATACAAATCACATTACTCTGTATAGTACCTTACAATTGCCTCTGTTTTCATATGCATGTGCTTTTCTGTCAGGGTAATAAATGGTTTGCATATGTTGACACAATCTCACCACCTTTCAGTTTGTGAGTGAAAACAAAAATATCTACGTGGGGGGGGGGGGGATGTTTAGCGAGTGAAAACCAAAATATTTGCAAGGGGGAAATGTTTACAGAAAAAGCTAGTTCTGACTGAGAAATATCAGCTACTCCCATGAAATGCTCCTGCACAGCCCACAAGCAAAGTCAGGAAACTCATTTTACAATGAGGAACAAAACATATTAATTAATATAAGTTTCACTGCATGATTTTGGCGTGTGCAGTGCAGTTTTATTAAAGGGACACTGTACCCAAATTTTTTCTTTTGTAATTCAGAAAGAGCATGCAATTTTAAGCAACTTTCTAATTTACTCCTATTATCAATTTTTCTTCGTTCTCTTGCTATCATTATTTAAAAAAGAAGGCATCTAAGCTTTTTTTTGGTTTCAGTGCTCTGGACAGCACTTTTTTATTGGTGGATGAATTTATCCACCAATCAGCAAGGACAACCCAGGTTGTTCACCAAAAATGGGATGGCATCTAAACTTACATTCTTGCATTTCAAATAAAGATACCAAGAGACTGAAGAAAATTTGATAATAGGAGTAAATTAGAAAGTTGCTTAAAATTTCACGCTCAATCTGAATCACGAAATAATTTTTTTGGGTACAGTGTCCCTTTAAAATTTCTACTGTGAGCCTTAGTTTTTTCCTGCATAATTTCAATACAATTTAAATAAATTTGATAAAATACGATTTTTCGCAGAACAATTTTGTTATGATTTTTAATGTTTGTTTTATGGGGGTTTTTTAAATTTCAATTGTTTTAAAAGCCCTACTGTAATGTATTCATCTCCCTTGCATACATAGAAGTAGGGAATACTCCTTTTCGAGACACACTGTTCTCAAGGTAAAAACTGCCTTTAGAGAATTAAGACAGGTGCTCTTTTATTCAAATGATGGGCTATATAACCCTTTAGATGCCATATAGTTGATGTAAAAAAAATTCCTGTAACTTATTTGGTAGATACTTGTTTTACATACATGAAAACACACACACACAGTACCTGTCAAAGAAATCATGGGATTGTTATGTTTAACAATAAATAATCTAAATGCTTGATTTATCAACTTAGCCATCATATGCAGATATGTTAGCTGAACACACTTGTCTTCTAATTCTGTTGTGGCTCAGGGTCTGCCAGACTTCTTCCTGTCAGAATTACCTCCAGTTTTAAGTGCCTTTTAATGGTTATAGGAAACTGTTCTAACTGACACCTTTGCTTTATTTGCAATTTCTCTAAAGAAAAGACATAGGGCTCAATTTACCAAGAGAAAGCAACTTCGTAAGGCTGGGTGGACGAGGTTCATGACAGCGAACCTCGTCCGCTCATCTAATAAATGGATCCCATATACTTGAAAGAGTTATAATGGTCTGTCTTCCTTTGTTAAATGGACATTGTACTAATAAAGCTATCTCCCCTTTTGTATGTTCCCAATTATTCATATTACCTGCTGGAGTATATTACATTGCTTTCAAATAGCCCCTTGACCTTTATTTTGACATTAGAAATTATGGATTTTGCTAATCAAAACTACTATCTATACTGAAAATGTTAAACTATGTTAACTAGAATCAGATACAGCCCAGTGGGAGGTGGGAGTGACAGATACTAAAATGTTAATTGCTCTCAATAATGATCTGATGATCAAAAACTTGCCAGCATGGAAAGAAATCACTCAAAATCTTTGGGGGATTTTGAGCATTGTATTGTAATATATGTGTCTGTCCCTCATAACCAGAACCCTACATAGCGAAATAAACAGTTCTCAAATTAGCATTTTTCTTTTTAAAAAATATTTGACAGATCTTCAGTAGTGATAAGACATTTTTTATGGAGATATTTAGATCATCTCACCCTAACTATCAGCCTTGTGTGGAGATAATAATATAAAATACGTGGGCAAGCGTGTATACAGAAAATAAATAAGAGAAAGATGCCTGCTCTTTCTGCAAATTCAGTCCATTTAAATGGCCTGTGTTTTCAGTGAGCAAAACAAGCTTTTTCTTCTACAAAGAGAAACCTAAAGGATATATTTTATACTTATACTCTGCAGCTGGTGTAACAAGTTATTGGAAACATGTTAAATGAAAACCAGTTTTACAGTAAAATTAAATTTCAGGTTATTGATTGTACTTGAACTTACATTTAAAAAAAATAAATGAAAAATGGTGTGTGTGTATGTTTGTGTATTTTTCTATGTGTGTGTGTGTGTCTAGGTGTATGTGTGTGTGTATATGTGTGTCTGTATGTGTGTGTTTGTGTATATGTATGTGTGCATGTCTGTGTTTGTCAATGTGTATGTCTGTGTATGTATGTGTGTGTCTGTATGTGTCTGTATCTGTGTATGTATGTGTGTGTGTGTTTGTGTCTGTATGTGTGTGTTTGTATCTGTATGTGTGTGTTTGTCTGTATGTGCGTATGCATGTGTTTTTGTCTATATGTGTTTATTTATACAGTTTTTAAATTAATTGTTATATAGTTTGCAACACTAGAGATCTGTCTGCTTAATAGGTTTTAAAACTGTCTAATGAAATAATTGAAAACCTCTGAACAAATAGAAATGTGATAAATCAATTACCACGCACCACAGGCATCTTGTAAATGCTAACATTTTCTTTTCTTTAATTTAATGTTTTTCACTCATTAAAAAAAATAGCATTTTTGTTAAATGTTCTTTAGAACAGTAGTGAACTTCTGAACAGTAAGATGTTTGAATCAAAAGTAAATAATCAAACACATGTGGAGGATTTGTAGTGTCCTTGTCACATGCCAGTGTAAAAATAAAAAGTTTATAAGGTGCGCAAATCTCTCCCCTGCACATATACTAATCTGCTCCCATAAGGCAGAAAATTTGGGGAAATGGACTGTGAATAGAATGGTGTGTATGTGCGCTTACAGCTAAGGGGTTAATAATATAAAAATGCCTAATATATATAGGTATGTGTATGGATATATAAAAAGCCTCTGAATAGTATACAATAAATGTAGTATCACAAATATGATAAAAGTGTAGAAGAATGTAGAAAAACAGAGGTATAGTACATCTTATTCAATATTTAATAAAAATGTTAATAAAAACAACATAAACATATATATGACCGGTCATAAAAAACATACATTTTTAAAAATGGGTAAATCCTAATGCATGCGTAAAAGTGATATATCTAACACTAATAGAAAATACTAATACAGCTCTGCCGTGCGGTCACAAACAATCTACTTTATGTGTACAAAAAAAACAGCGTAAAAGTTCAGAGTAAACAGTTTAGCTTTTTTGTGTGTAAAGCTTAAGTCCCAATTCCTTAATGGCAAAACACTTTGTAGCAATCAGGGTCCACTCTTATATCAATTATCCGTATCAGTGTGGTACTGTAACAAGTTCCAAAGTTGTCTTGAGTATAATACAGTTCCGTTTTTTATTATTATAAATGTTTTGTTCAAACACACATTAGCAACAGGGGTGTGAAACAATCATCCACGCTGCAGGGCTGCAACACCTCTGCTGTGCCTACCTGCTCTTTTCCTGAGCTCGATCCTCCTTCGTGGTAAGACACAGGTGTCTGGAGCAGCTCCGTACAGCTGGTGACATCACAAGTGCGTGGTTCGTTTCCAAAAGTAGATCCGTGATGTGTCCAAAGACTGTAACTCTGCGCAGAGTGTTTTAAAGAAGAGAAAGTAGTTCCTTAGCAAATCTATCGCAATCCTCTAAAGTGATAGAGTGAAATTACTCTTATAACATCAGTCTGTATCCATCAACGCGTTTCGCCATATGCAATGGCTTTATCATACTGCCTGTGCCTGCTGTGGCCTGTAAAGAAGTTAGTTCCCCTATTATTTTTCTGTTTAGAGATTAGTTATCTGACTTGGGTTCTTGGAAAACTATTTCTGACCATTTAAATTAAAGGGAAATTAAAAGTAAAAAACCCCCCAATAAACAGACATATGGAAGAAAAGTAAATAGGACACAAGTAAAAGTCTAACGGCTAGATTACGAGTTTTGCGGTAACAGGGGTACGGTGCTAACTTGCAAGTTATTCTCACCGCTCACTTCCTTGCAGCGCTGGTATTACAGGTTTTTACAAACCCGGCGTTAAAAGGCAAGAAGTGAGCGTAGAGCAAAATTGTGCTTCACACTTCACTCCAATACCAGCGCTGCTTAAGTCAGCGGTGAGCTGGTGTAACGTGCTCATGCACGATTTAACCATAGACATCAATGAGAAAAAGTCTAACACCTGCAAAAAACAGCTTAAATCTCAGTAACGCAGTCCCATTGATTCCTATGGGGAAACTACATTTATGTTTACACCTAACACCCTAACATGAACTCCGAGTCTAAACACCCCTAATCTTACACTTATTAACCCCTAATCTGCCGCCCCGACATCGCCGACACCTACATTATACTTATTAACCCTAATCTGCCGCTCCGGACATCGCAGACACCTACATTATATTAAGTAACCCCTAATCTGCTGCCCCCAACATCGCCGCCACCTACAGTATATTTATTAACCCCTAATCTCCCTCCCCCAATGTCAACGCAACCTACCTACATTTATTAACCCCTAATCTTCTGTCCCCAACGTCGCTACCACTATATTAAATTTATTCACCCCTAAATCTAAGTCTAACCCTAACACCCCCTAACTTAAATATAATTTAAATAAATCTAAATAAAAATTCCTATTAATAACTAAATTATTCCTATTTAAAACGAAATACTTACCTATAAAATAAACCCTAAACTATCTACAATATAACTAATAGTTACATTGTATCTAGCTTAGAATTTATTTTTATTTTACAGGCAAGTTTGTATTTATTTTAACTAGGTAGAATAGGTAGTAAATAGGTATTGACGATTTACTAGCTAACTAGTTAAAATAAATACAAATTGACCTTTAAAATAAAACCTAACGGGGGGCGGAGCTAGCCTTGGTGAGAAGCAGACGTGGTGTGCCTGAGCTCCTGCTTAAATTTATTAAAAATTGTAATTTGGGGAGATTCATCCTGCAAAATCAAGAGATATCTGAACCTGGTGGAGATTATACACTTTGTGGCAGTAATAGAGGAAGTGATTTCCATCGGTGACTCTACTACAGGAGTCAAGATAGCTGCCGGCTATACCGGAGCATAGCAGCCCAAACGGAGACTACGGAATCCTCCCTAAAGGGGCCCTGGATTGAAGAGAGGGATACCAACTACTTTGGAAAGACCGGGTGAGTTAGAGAATCACACCGACACTCACTCCCAACGGCATAATCCCTACAGTGATAGCGGAGCAAAAGGGCGCAAAAACACGCCATTGCTCTGTGACAGCGCATAGAGAACCCGGAAGAGCCGGGAGTAGGCAAGTTTAAAGGCATCACTTACAATATTCCCCAGTGCGAGTGGAACCGCTCAGAGGCGGCTAGCATTGTTAAGACCTCACTAGAATAAGGGGGACAAAGTGAAGCTGACAATTAGCGATACACCTCCAGTCACCTCAAAGCTTAACAAAGTTTGACACAACCTACTTAAAATCTGGGCTACCTGTCAGACAGCATCGCTCCACAGTAAAAAGTTAACGGAGTGTTAATCATCAGCTCCTGATATAGAAGGCATACTAGGGACACCAATTACTCTACCCTATAAATACAAATAAAAAAAGCTCTATAAGAAGTCAAGAATAAACACAGATACATCAGTGTGGCACACTACATAGAGCTTACAGTTAACTTAACCTCTAACGTTCTGCTCTCCAGCTTATGCTCATTCTAACAACAATAAGCTTATACTTTTCTATCAGCAAGCTATAACAGGCCAAGAATATATATGACATAGCATGTGAATCACATATTGACTCTTATGGGGGGATAAGAAGATTAAATAAATGAAAACTCACAGCATTAAAATAAATCTCAATGTGAACTGAGATCAGAAGGCATACCTCTTGCTATCTTAATGGAGATACCTGCCTACGCAAAATAACTACTGTCAAGTCTGGTACATAAATTTCTTTTTATTTAGGAGCATAATAAGCGCAACTCTCTGCCCAAGAGAGACCAAATTTATTAGGAAACAGCATAACCGCTCTGTGTGCTTAAATCTACAGTCCTCTCTACTGCATTCGTCAGATATTAAGATGGCCTCTAGGAGACCCACAAAGGGAGATAAAACCATAAAATCTTCAACGGTGTCCACATTTTTCAAACCCTCCCAAACAAACAAGCAGCCACTAGACACTGAAGCGGATGAGGACTCAGACATTGATTCACAACAACAAATACAGGATCAAAGCCCACTAACTAAGGCTGATCTTAGAAATCTAGTATCAAAAAAGGACATTGCAGACAATTTTGAAAAACTATGGGAGAAAATCGACTCCATACACTCATCTGTGACTACCAGCCTCTCTGAAATAAAATCTGACCTACAAGATATGGGTAATAGAATTGAGACACTGGAAGATCAAAAGGACTCTATGGTCGAACAAATGGATGAAATGTCCCAAACTATGTCCTCACAACAACAGTCACTAGAGGAATTTCAAGATAAATTGGAGGATCTGGAGAACAGGAGCAGGAGGAACAATATCCGCCTTAAAGGCGTCCCTGAAGAGGTGAGCCCTACGGACATTCCAGCCTATCTTACCCAACTCTTCACTAGCATCACCAACTCTCCAGCTGACTACATCTTCCACATAGAAAGAGCACACAGGGCGCTAAAGGCCAAACCTAAACCAGATCTGCCCCCAAGAGACATTATAATCAAATTGACATTCTTCCCGGATAAAGAGAAAATTTTACAGGCAGCAAGAAAACAACCAACATTCAAATACCAGGGTAACGTTATACAATTTTACCAAGATCTCAGTATTAGGACACTACAAAGAAGAGGAGCCCTACGTCCCCTTACCAACCTGCTTAGAAAGCATCAGATCCCATATAGATGGGGATTCCCATTTGCCCTGTATATCATGAAGGACTCTAAAACAATCACACTTAAAGACCCAGAAGATATACCCAAGATCTGCAAGATCTTAGCTTTAGAGGTCCCCACCGCCCCAAACATAATGGCAGCCCCAGAGAAGAACAGAAACCCAGACAGACACCCAGATTCATCTAAATGGCAGACTATCAATGCTAAAAAGCAAAAAGTTAAAGAAACAAGAGGAAAAATTTCATAGATGAAGTCATATCCACTTCACAGCTGCAAAGACGTGAAACGAATTTCTTGTGGAGCCTGAGGGCAACTGAGAAGGGTTGAATGAACCACAAACAGAGTTATTTTCAGACCACCTTATAAGTGTCTCCAACCTTGGTTCGCTAGGTCCCTACCTGACACTTATTTTTCCTAATAGATGCCCTTCCTCAGAGACTCCAGCTCAGTCATTCTTTCTTTCAAAAAAGACTCTTAATGTTGTGGGAATATAGCTTCCCCCCGAGCAGAATAAGATAAGATATTTTCATGTTTACTGTTAGGATGTATCACAGAATACCCTCTAGAGGTCCCACTGTTGGGGACCCTACATTGTTATTTATTATGCTATTAATGTTGTATTTTTTTTCTAGTTTCCCATCCATTCCTAGTGACGACACATCAAAAACCACCATCTGTAATCTTGATCAGCTACAACGCAACACTCTAAAATACCAGGCCAACAACTTACAGGTAACAAAATGCTTCTTACATCACACTAACACAGACAAACCACCATGATTCCCAAGTTGAAAATATTATCCCATAATGTAAGGGGATTAAACACAGATGTAAAGAGGCGAATGGCGATGACACAATACACCTCATTACATGCCAACATCCTATTTCTACAGGAGACTCACCTGATTAAGGATAATATCCCAAAATACTGGGCTAAACATTTCACTACTCATTTCCACTCAACAGCTACTTAAAAAAAAGGGGCACATCCATTCTGATACACTCTTCACTCAATTTCACACAAGACGATATAATCGCAGACACTGAAGGGAGATATATTATAGTAAAAGGAAGGATTTCAGACACCGAAGTCACCCTATGCAATGTCTATGCTCCGAACGAAAATCAACACAGCTTCTTTCAAAAACTCTCACACTTGCTCACACAGTGGTCTCACACCAAATTATTTTTAGCAGGAGACTTTAACATCACCATGACGACCATTAGATCAAATGAAACTAAACCCTTAACCAACAAACAAATTAGGCACAATCGTATTGTGAAATCAATACAAGAAACCCTTTTGCCTCATTCCTTAATAGATACTTGGACAACATTATATGGCTTGACTAATGACACTACATTTTATTCGGCGGCACATAAAACTTATATTAGATTAGACTACATATATGTCAGTCAAATACTTCAACCCCTCTTGCTAAACTCTCAAATCCATGCTTGCGTATGGTCTGATCACTCAATTATTACTCTACAGGTGGATGGTCTAAGTGATCCAAAAAGGAGTAAAACGTGGACCTTTGATAAGTCATACCTCAGAAACCCCCAAACACATGACAATGTACTTAAACTATTAAATGAATACTGGCATATAAACACGAACACAGTAACAAATCCAGGGATTACTTGGGCTGCTTATAAAGCGGTCCTATCAAGGAAAAAACGCTACAGATTAGAAAATTCAGACAACAGATAAAACAGCTCCACATAGAAATTGAAGATCTAGAAAGGCGTCACAAACACACTAAGACTACAGCCATCCAAAAAACTCTCCACTCGAAAAAAACAGTACTGGCTACACTCCTCCACTCACAAGCCACCAGAGCCATACAAAACCAACAAGCACAATATTTTATATTTGCAAACAAACCAGATAGATACATGGCGCATAAAATTCGGGAGCGCTGTCGAGCCTCAGTGATCTCCCTAATTGAGACGCCTAACAACACAGTAACTTTGCACCCGCAGGAGATAGTAGATACTTTCGCGACATACTACGGCGATCTCTATAATGGGAGAAAAGTCATACACACTTTAGAGACAGAGATACTTACTTCGACTTTCTTTAATCATAACCTACTTCAAACCATATCCAAAGATCAGAGAGAAGCATTAAACACCCCCATAACCAATATAGAAATAATAGGGGCTATCAAAGATCTTAAGCCGGGGAAGGCGGCTGGGCCGGACGGCTTTCCCGGCGAATATTACAAGCTTTTTAAAGTAGAATTGATCCCACACCTACTTAAATTTTGTAATCATATTATGGAAGGGGGACCCATTCCACCTGAGCTCCTGGCTGCGAAAATAGTAGTAATCCCCAAACCAGGAAAGGATCATAAAAAATGCCAAAACTATCGCCCAATATCCCTTATTAACCAAGACCTCAAGATATTTACAAAGATATTAGCGAACCGACTTAAACACATCATACCGCATCTGGTCCATCCAGACCAGGTGGGCTTTATTAAGGGAAGGGAAGCCCCAGACAACATACGCAAAGTCACTAATTTAATCCAAACCCTAAAAGAATCACAATCGCCTTCTCTTCTCCTATCATTGGATGCGGAGAAGGCGTTCGATAGAATTGATTGGGAATATATGTTTCTAGTGCTACATAAGATGGGTTTCGAGGGAGCAATAGTGAAGGCCCTGAGAGCTATTTATTCTGCGCCAGGAGCTCAGGTATCATCGGCGGGATACAAATCCCAACCCTTTCCTATCCGCAACGGGACCAGGCAAGGGTGTCCCCTGTCTCCACTTCTTTTTGCTCTGTGCATAGAGCCTCTAGCTGCTAAAATCAATTGGGAGGTATTGGGGCCCCTAATTTAATAGAATATTACAAAGCAGCCCGATTAGCACAAGATAGTTTACTCCTAAAAAGAAATAAAGAAATATTATGGCCTACATTAGAAGCAACATTAGGCTGCTGGGGCGAGACTGATACAATTATTTGGGAACCAGTGAAAGCACAGTCCGCTCAAACGACTGCTAGTCCCTACACTACTAATCTCACAGTTGATATGTGGAAAGAAGCGAAAACAAAATATGACCTCATGCCACAGTATTCTTTATATATTCCGATAAGATATATCCTGCCCAGCGAAATATTAGCACAACTGCAGAAATGGGAAAATAAGGGGTTATACAGAGTGGCAGATTTCATGGAGGGCGGAGGTCCTCTCTCATTTACTCAACTTCAGACAAAACTGAGCCCCCTGACACTACATTGGTACATGTACTTACAAATATACTCGGCGGTTCGATCATACCTGAAAAAGCCAAGAAAGAATAGCACTACACCATTAGAAATCGTATGCAAATCTGAGGAACGCGACAAACATACCATTTCTACCCTATATGTGGCCATTCAGACCTCACAATCTAACATAAAGACTACCACCATGTTGGCCTGGGAGAGAGAACTACGTACCAGTAAAGAAATTAAAGATTGGGAGGGAATTTTCCAAAATGCAGAAAAAGGGCTGATAAGTGTAGACCTTAAGGAAAATGTAATTAAGACAATATATAGATGGTATTTAACACCCACGAGAACAGCTCATATGAACAAACAAGGAAGTGCCTTATGTTACAGAGGATGTGGTGAAGTAGGTACATATAGGCACATGTGGTGGGACTGTAGGGAAGTAGCGGGGATATGGAAGCAACTCTCTTCTTTCCTTAGTCGAATCTTAAATGAAGATATAGATCTTACAATCCAACATGCTCTCCTTCATGTCCATATAAGTAGACTCAACAAACATATCAATACATTTATCAGGATACTATGCACAATTACGAGGATCTGTATAGCCAGACACTGGAAAACAGGTAGCCCAACCTGGACAGAAATCTACAATAAAATCCAATATACATACAATATGTATGAACTGGCAGCACACACTCTAGATAACAAAGAGGTAGTCCAAACGGTATGGTACTATTGGATAACTAAATAAAAATATGAGACATAAGACTAAACTGAAAAACAGGCTTAGGTGGCTTAAACAGATATAAATATTTTCTTAACTTTCTATACATACAACATAACTTAAAATATGATGTGTCGTCACTCCCCTCCCCTGCCCCCTCTACTCCCCCCCTACCCCTTGTTAATCGTTATACCTTAACCTTTTATTGATGTGAGGTACTTTCAATTGAAGTCAAACAGAGACTTGGAAAATGGATATAATTCCATTGTACGTTTTAACTTAGTGTATCAAAATACTTTTTGAGAATCAGTTAAAAGCAAACACTATTTGTCAATAGTCGTTGTTAGATATGCAGGAAGATACATAGATAAAGCATCATCACAGTTAAAGGACCACGGGACTATGGTTGGAACATTTCTCTGTTATGTTATCTAAATCATCCATTGTATGCAATTAATGTTTTGTAAACCTGATCCCCGTAGATCTTGAAGATAGCGATGAATACGGAGGAGGGTATGTTTATCAATGTTTATGTTCTCTTTTCCATTTCTTTTTGTAAAATAATAAAAAATATTCAAACATAAAATAAAACCTAACCTATGTTACAATAACACCTAACACTACACTACAATTAAATACATTCCCTACATTAAATACAATTAAATAAATTAATATTAATTAGCTAAATCACAAAAAACAAACACTAAATTACAGAAAATAAAAAACAAATTACAGATATTTAAACTAATTACATCTAATCTAAGAGCTCTATCAAAATAAAAAAATCCCCCCAAAATAAAAACCCCCTAGCCTACAATAAACTACCAATGGCCCTTAAAAGGGCATTTTGCTGGGAATTGCCCCAAAGAAATCAGCTCTTTTACCTGTAAAAAAAAATACACACAACCCCCCAAAAGTAAAACCCACCACCCACACAACCAACCCCCCCCCCAAATAAAACCCTAACTAAAACACCCTACGCTCCCCATTGTCCTGAAAAGGGCATTTGTATGGGCATTGCCCTTAAAATGGCATTTAGCTCTATTGCTGCCCAAAGCCCTAACCTAAAAAATAAACCCACCCAATACACCCTTAAAAAATCCTAACACTAACCCCCTGAAGATTCACTTACTGGGAGAAGTCTTCATCCAAGCGGCAAGATGTCCTCAACGAAGCCGACAGAAGTGGTCCTCCAGACGGGCAGAAGTCTTCATCCAGACGGCATCTTCTATCTTCATCCATCCAGCACGGAGCGGCTCCATCTTCAAGACATCCAGCGCGGAGCATCCTCTTCAAACAACATCTTCTTCAGAATAAATATGTAATGTGTAACGACTAAAGTTCTCACAAGTATAATTATTCCAGTTTTGTAGCTGGATCTGTGAAACCAGAGTGATATGTTTAACCACCTGGAAGGTAACTACCAGCAAGTTAATCAAGTGAGAGTAATATAATTATGGTTAGTCAAATATATCTATGAACTTAGTGTGCAAGGTGAGGGTTACACAGACAGTAACTGCAGCGGCAATGCTTATTGGTAGGAGAAATAATATTAAACAGAGTACTACTTGTTCAAGTTAGTGAGTTCATAAGTGCACTTCTGTTTAACGAGTGAATGTGACAGCTTGCGTAAGGAGAATTAGTGCAGTAGGTAGCAAAGGCACTGGTATAGTGTGATACTTTCTTTTAGACAGGTACAGTTCAGTATACAAAGTATCAATACTTGCGGTTTAGCTTCAGAGCTGACGCTGATGTTTCACTAAGATGTTGCGGTTAGGAGCCGGAACTTGTTCCAGCATAGTGACTCACTGTGTTGCGCTAGGCTCCGGAACTGCTGAGAGGTGATCGGCAGCTGCTGGAAAAAAAACCCTGATAGTACTACAGCTGATTGGGAGGTGTAGTAAGTGTGGTCAGTGGTATTTGTTGTAGGCAATATAAGGTTCCTAAAAATTAGAACACTGAAAAGCTTGTAGGAGCAGAGGTTGCTACAGCAACAAAGAGACTTGATAGAGTTGAAGAGTTCGAGTTGAACTAGTGACGATATACAGCACAAAATAATCAAGCAAAGGTGTGCTGAGGAAGTGAGGTTTTATAGGCAGGTAGAGAGGAAGTGGAATGTCTTAAAGGGACATTACAGAATATCACTTTAAGTGACGTCATCCAAGATGGCGTCCCTTAGATTCCGATTGGCTGATAGAATTCTATCAGCCAATCAGAATTAAGGTAGAAAAAATCCTATTGGCTAATGCAATCAGCCAATAGGATTGAGCTCGCAATAGAATGCCAATAGAATGCCATCTTGGATGTCGTCACTTAAAGTGATATTCATTCCGAAGAAGACGTCATTTGAAGAGGATGCTCCGCGCCGGATGTCTTGAAGATGGAGCCTCTCCGCATCAGAAGGATAAAGATAGAAGATGCTATCTGGATGAAGACTTCTGCCCCTCTGGAGGACCACTTCTGCCTGTCTGGAGGACCACTTCTGTCGGCTTCGTTGAGGATATCTTGCCGCTTGGATGAAGACTTCTCCCGGTAAGTGAATCTTCAGGGGGTTAGTGTTAGGATTATTTAAGGGTGTATTGGGTGGGTTTATTTTTTAGGTTAGGGCTTTGGGCAGCAATAGAGCTAAATGCCCTATTTGGGGGGTTGGTTGTGTGGGTGGTGGGTTTTAAGGGCTATTGGTAGTTTAGTTTAGGCTAGGTTTTTTTTTCTTTATTTTGAGTGGGATTTTTTTATTTTGATAGGGCTCTTAGATTAGGTGTAATTAGATTAAAGATCTGTAATTTGTTTTTTATTTTATGTAATTTAGTGTTTTGTTTTTTTTGTGATTTAGCTCATTTAATTTAATTTATTTAATAGTATTTAAATTATTTAATTGTATTTAATGTAGGGAATTTATTTAATTGTAGTGTAGTGTTAGGTGTTATTGTAACATAGGTTAGGTTTTATTTTACAGGTCAATATGTATTTATTTTAGCTAGGTAGTTATTAAATAGTTAATAACTATATAGTAACTATTCTACCTAGTTAAACGAAATACGAACTTGACTGTAAAATAAAAATAAACCCTAAGCTAGATACAATGTAACTATTAGTTATATTGTAGCTATTTTAGGATTTATTTTATAGGTAAGTATTTAATTTTAAATAGGAATAATTTAGTTAATGATAGTAATTTTATTTAGATTTATTTAAGTTATATTTAAGCTAGGGGGTATTAGGGTTAGACTTAGATTTAGGGTTTAATACATTTAATATAGTGGCGGCGACTTTGGGGGCGGCAGATTAGGGGTTAATAAATGTAGGTAGGTTGCGTTGACATTGGGGGAGGGAGATTAGGGGTTAATAAATATAATGTAGGTAGCGGCGATGTTGGGGGCAGCAGATTAGGGGTTAATAAATATAATGTAGGTGTCGGCGATGTCCGAGTGGCAGATTAGGGGTTTATAAGTATAATGTAAGTGGCGGCGATGTTAGGGGCGGCAAGGGGTTAATAATATTTAACTAGTGTTTGCGAGGCGGAAGTGCGGCGGTTTAGGGGTTAATATGTTTATTATAGTGGCGGCGATGTCCGGAGCGGCAGATTAGAGGTTAATATTTTTATTATAGTGTTTGTGATGCGGGAGGGCCTCGGTTTAAGGGTTAATAGGTAGTTTATGGGTGTTAGTGTACTTTTTAACACTTTAGTTATGAGTTTTATGCTACAGCTTTGTAGCGTAAAACTCATAACTACTAACTTTAAAATGTGGTGCGAATCTTGGCGGTAGAGGGTGTACCGCTCACTTTTTGGCCTCCCAGGCAGACTTGTAATACCAGCGCTATCAGAGTCCCATAGAAAAAAGACTTTACGAAATTTACGTAAGTGGGTTTGCGGTAAGGCTAAAAAAGTGTGCGATACCCCTATACCTGCAAGACTTGTAATACCAGCGGGCGTAAAAAAGCAGCGTTAGCACCTGTTAACGCTGCTTTTTCACCTTACCACAAAACTCGTAATCTAGCCGTAAGTAAAGTTGTTACACTATACTGAAATTAGTAGTACAACTATGGGTCAGATTACGAGTGGTACGCTAACAGTTGAGCACAACCGATATCAAGTATATTGTGTCTGTTTTCCCACGTCAGAAGTAGCGCACGTATTACAAGTTGAAAGTAAACGTGATCACTTGAGCACAAATTAAGTTAATGTGCATCTGGTTATTGCGACCTCAGAACTCTGGTTAACTGTTACGGTCCAATCAAAAGTTACACTAAAGACATCAAAATAATATGTAAAAGTACAGTTACACTCATAATAACACCATCTAATAAAATTATTACAAAAAAAAATTGCACAAAAAAGTTATAATGGCTCAAAGATATGAGGTCTCAGGTGTTAAGGCAGGCAAAGGGGAGTAAACATAGCGATACATACATATACATTTATAAATATGTATATTAGGTGTGTGTGTATATATATATATATATATATATATATATAGTGAGACTAAATACATACAGAGAGAAGTGCAACTCACAGGAACGAACAACTGGCTCAATACCATTGTTAGCCTGTTCTATGGTGATTTACCACCTGGGTGCAACTTTTTAGCCCAGTAATGCTTTTCACAGAGTGGAACTTTCCTGAAGTATATCAGTCTGATCCCGCCTATTACGGTCAGTCCAGTGCCGAAATAACAGGCAATTCCTCTCTGAACAAGGAACACAGCAACCCCAGACAATCATTTCGGACTTCATTGGGCCTTGTCAGTAAGGTGTAGCCATATTCCTCTAAGCACACTGAGCAAGGAGTCCACGTCTGGTTGCCCCTTTTTCCCATAGGGAGACTAAATACATACAGAGAGAAGTGCACTCACAGGAACGAACAACTGGCTCAATACCATTGTTAGCCTGTTCTATGGCGATTTACCACCTGGGTGCAACTTTTTAGCCCAGTAATGCTTTTCACAGAGTGGAACTTTCCTGAAGTATATCAGTCTGATCCCGCCTATTACGGTCAGTCCAGTGCCGAAATAACAGGCAATTCCTCTCTGAACAAGGAACACAGCAACCCCAGACAATCGTTTCGGCCTTCATTGGGCCTTGTCAGTAAGGTGTAGCCATATTCCTCTAAGCACACTGAGCAAGGAGTCCACGTCTGGTTGCCCCTTTTTCCCATAGGGAGACTAAATACATACAGAGAGAAGTGCACTCACAGGAACGAACAACTGGCTCAATACCATTGTTAGCCTGTTCTATGGCGATTTACCACCTGAGTGCACTTCTCTCTGTATGTATATATATATATATATATATACATATGTACACATATAGAGACAAGAATACATGTGTGTGTATGTATATGTGTATATATATATATATATATATATATATATATAAAGTGCATTGGAGCCCGTTGTAGATGAAATCATGAAAAATCATATTTATGCCATATTCATATTTAATAAATGTTTTAACTATGTATTTGCAGTAAATATTGAACATTCCAATGTTCTGCACATAGCAGAATATGATCTATGTATTTCTAAATAAATATTCATATATATATATATATATATATATATATATATATATGTGTGTGTGTGTTAAGATATGCAGTATATTGTACCAAAATAACATCAGATATATGTAGGAATATGTATTTATGAATAAATAGATCATATTCTTCCATGTGAAGAACATTGGAATGGGAAATAACATAATTTATGCTTACCTGATAAATTTATTTCTCTTGTAGTGTATCCAGTCCACGGATCATCCATTACTTATGGAATATATTCTCCTTCCCAACAGGAAGCTGCAAGAGTCCACCCACAGCAAAGCTGCTATATAGCTCCTCCCCTAACTGCCATATTCAGTCATTCGACCGAAAACATGCAGAGAAAGGAAAAACCATAGGGTGCAGTGGTGACTGTAGTTCAAATGAAAAAATTACCTGCCTTAAAGTGACAGGGCGGGCCGTGGACTGGATACACTACAAGAGAAATAAATTTATCAGGTAAGCATAAATTATGTTTTCTCTTGTTAAGTGTATCCAGTCCACCGATCATCCATTACTTATGGAATACCAATACCAAAGCTAAAGTACACGGATGATGGGAGGGACAAGGCAGGTACTTAAACGGAAGTTACCACTGCCTGTAAAAAACCCTTTCTCCCAAAAATAGCCTCCGAAGAAGCAAGGTATCAAATTTGTTAAATTTGAAAAGTATGAAGCGCAGACCAAGACTCCGTCTTGTAAATCTGTTCAACAGAAGCCACATTTAAAAAAGGCCCAAGTGAAAACCACAGCTCTAGTAGAATGAGCTGTAATCCCTTCAGGAGGCTGCTGTCCAGCAGTCTCATAAGCTAAATTAATTATGCTTTTTAACCAAAAAAGACAGAGAGGCTGCTGAAGTCTTTTGACCTCTCCTCTGTCCAGAATAGACAACAAACAAGGTGAACGTTTGATGAAAACTGTAGTAGCTTGTAAGAAAAACTTTAAAGCACAAACCACGTCCAATATTGTGTAATAGACGTTCCTTCTTTGAGGAAGGATTAGGATACAAGCATGGAACAACTATCTCTTGAGTGATGTACTTGTTAGATACCACCTTAGGAAAAAACCCAGGTTGGTACGCAGGACTACCTTATCCGTACGAAGGACCAGATAAGGAGAAACACATTGTGACACAGATAACTTGGAGACTCTACGAGTCGAGGAATTAGCTACCCAAAAGGAACTTTCCAAGATAAAGATTGATATCTATGGAACAAAAAAGGTTCAAACGGAACTTCTTGAAGAACCTTAAGAATCAGGTTTAAGCTCCATGGCGGAGCAACAGTTTTAAACACAGGCTTGGATCTAACCAAAGCCTGACCAAATGCCTGAACGTCTAGAATACCTGCCAGACGCTTGTGCAAAAAAATAGACAGAGTAAAAATCTGTCCCCTTTTAAGGAATTAGCTGACAACCCTTTTCTCAAAAACATCTTGGAGAAAAGATAATATCCTGGGAATCCAGACTTTACTCCATGAGTAACCCTTGGATTCATAACAATCAGATATTTACACCATATCTATGTTCAATTTTCCTAGAGACAGGCTTTCATGTCTGTATTAAGGTATCAATGACTGACTCGGAGAAGCCATGCTTTGATAACATCAAGCGTTCAGTCTCCAGGCAGTCCATCTCAGATTGATTCTATTTAGATGGTTGAAAGGACCCTGAGGTAGAGGGACCTGTCTCAGAAGCAGAGACTGTGATGGAAAGGATGACATGTCCACCAGATCTGCATACCAGGTGCGTGGCTACACAGGCGCTGTTAAAAACACCAAAGCCCTCTCCTGCTTGGTCTTGACCTCCGGAGGAAATCCCACTCCCCCGGAAGAAAAGTCTGACGACTTAGAAAATCCACCTCCCAGTTCTCAACACCTGGGATATGGATAGCTGATAGACAAGAGTGAGTCTCTGTCCAGTGAATTATTGTAAGACTTCTAACATCGCTAGGGAACTTCTGTTCCCCCTTGATGGCTGATGTAAGCCACAGTCGTGTATATTGTCCGACTGAGTATGATGTACCTCAGAGTTGCTAACTGAGGCCAAGTCTGAAGAGCATGGAATATCACTCCCAGAATAGTTATTAGAAGGAGGGTCTCCTCCTAAGTCCACTATCCCTGAGCCTTCAGGGAGTTCCAGACTGCATCCCAACCTAAAAGGCTGGCATCTATTGTAACAATTGTCCCATCTGACCTGCGGAAGGTCATACCCTTGGACAGATGGACCCGACATAGTCACCAGAGAAGAGAATCTCTGGTCTCTTGGTCCAGGTTTAACAGGGGGACAAATCTGTGTAATCCCCCGTTCCTCTGACTGAGCATGCATAGTTGCAGCGGTCTGAAATGTAGACGTGCAAACGGTACTATGTCCCTTGCCGCTACCATTAAGCCGATTTCATTCATGTACTGAGCCACCGAAGGGCGCGGATGGGATGAAAAAAAAAAAACACGGCAGAAATTTAGAAACTTTGACAACCTGGACTCCGTCAGGTAAATTTTCATTTCTACAGAATCTATCAGAGTCCCTAGGAGGGAAACCCTTGAGATTGGGGATAGAGAACTCTTTCCTTGTTCACTTTCCACCCATGTGATCTCAGAAATGCCAGTACTACGTCCGTATGAGACTGGGCAATTTGGATGTTTGACGCCTGTATCAGGATGTCGTCTAAATAAGGGGCCACTTCTATGCCCCGACCGCCAAAGCAACCCCAGAACCTCCATAAAGATTCTTGGGGCTGTAGATATCCCAAAGGAAAGAGCTACAAACTGGTAATGCCTGTCTAGAAAGGCAAACCTGAAAAACGATGGTGATCTTTATGCATCACAATGTGAGGATAAGCATCCTTCAAATCCATTGTAGTCCTCTATTGACTCTCCTGGATCATAGTTAAGATGGTACGAATAGTTTCCATCTTAAATGACGGAATTCTGAGGAATTTGTTTAAAATCTTTAGATCCAAAATAGGTCTGAAGGTTCCCTCTCCTTGGGAACCACAAACAGATTTGAGTAAAAACTCTGTCCCTCTTCCTCTCTTGGAACTGGATGGATCTCGTACACAATGTAAGAATGCCTCCTTCTTTATCTGGTTTGCAGATAATTGTGAAAAGCGAAATCTCCCCTTTTTTGGGGGGGGGGAATCTTTGAAATCCAGAAGATATCTCTGGGATATAAATTCCAATGCCTAGGGATCCTGGGCATCTCTTGCCCACGCCTGGGCGAAGAATGAAAGTCTGCCCCCTATAGGATCCGTTACCGGATAGGGGTCCGTTCCTTCATGCTGCCTTAGAGGCAGCAGCAGGCTCCTTGGCCTGCTTATCTTTGTTCCAGGTCCGATTGTTTCCAGACCGCCTTGGACTGAGCAAAAATTCCCTCTTGTTTTGCCTTAGAGGAAGAGGATGCCACACCTGCCCTGAAGTTTTTAAAAGGCACGAAAATTAGACCTTTTTTTTTTTTTTTTTTTTGGCCCTTGATTTGGACCTATCCTGAGGAAGGGCATGACCTTTTCCTCCAGTGATATAAGCAATAATCTCCTTCAAACCAGGCCCGAATAGGGTCTGCCCCTTGAAGGGAAGTTAAGTAGCTTATTTATTAAAGTCACGACAGCTGACCATGATATAAGCCATAGCGCTCTGCGCGCCAGTATAGTAAAAAACAGAATTCTTACCCGTTAGTCTAGTCAAATGAACAAGGCATCAGAAAACAAAGGAATTGGCTAGCATAAGCTTGTCAAATATATTCATCCAATGGAGTCGCTTAACTGTAAAGCCTCATCAAGAGACTCAACCCAGAACGCCGCAGCAGCAGTGACAGAAGCAATGTATGCAAGGGGCTGCAGGATAAAACCCTGTTGAATAAACATTTTTTATCCATTGGATCTAAAAAGCACAACTGTCCTCGTCAGAGGTAGTGGTACGCTTAGCTAGAGTAGAAACTCTTCTCTCCACCTTAGGAACTGTCTGCCAGAAGTCCCGTGTGGTGGTAACTATTAGAAAACATTCTTCTAAAAAATAGGAGGGGAAGAGAACGGCACACCTGGTCTATCCCATTCCTTATTAAAAAATTTTTAGTAAACCTCTTTAGGTATTGGAAAAACATCAGTACACACCGGCACTGCATATTATTTATCTAGTCTACACAATTTCTCTGGCCCTGCGATTGTACACATTCATTCAGAGCAGCCAAAGCCTCCCTGAGCAACAAGTGGAGGTTCTCAAGCATAAATTTTAAATGTAGAAATATCAGAATCAGGTTAAATCATCTTCCCTGAGTCAAAAAAAAAAAAATCACCCACAGACTAAGCATATTGTGAGGTAGTATCATACATGGTTCTTAAAGCGTCTGTATGCTCTGTATCTACCCCCAGAGCTAACTGCTTTCCTTTAATTTCAGGTAGTCTGACTAATACTGCTGCCAGAATATTATTCACCACCTTTGCCATGTCTTGTAAAATAAACGCTATGGGCGCCCTTGATGTACTTGGCACCATTTGAGCGTGAGTCCCTGAAGCGGGAGTCGAAGGGTCTGACACGTGGGGAGAGTTAGTCGGCATAACTTTCCCCTCGACAGAATCCCCTGGTAAAAGAAACGCTATGGGTGCCCTTGATGTACTTGGCGCCATTTGAGCGTGAGTCCCTAAAGCGGGAGTCAAAAGGTCTGACACGTGGGGAGAGTTAGTCGGCATAACTACCCCCACGACAGAATCCTCTGGTGATAATGTTTTTAAAGACAAAAAATGATCTTTATTGTTTAACATGAAATCAGTACATCTGGTACACATTCTAAGATGGGGGTTCCACCATGGCTTTAAAACATAATGAACACAGAGCTTCCTCTATGTCAGACATGTTAGAACAGACTAATAATGAGACTAGTAAGCTTGGAAAACACTTTAAATCAAGTTAACAAGCAAATATATAAAACGTTACTGTGCCTTTAAGAGAAACAAATTTTGTCAAAATTTGAAAAACAGTGAAAAAAAGGCAGTAAAACAAACAAAATTTTTACAGTACATGTAATAAGGTAACAGAGCATTGCACCCACTTGCAAATGGATGATTAACCCCTTAATGCAAAAAACAGATAAAAAAAAACGACATAGACGTTTTTAAAAACAGACACAACAAACTGCCACAGCCAACAGTGGGAAGCTTCAGTTAACTGTTTCTATGCAAAATTTAAGCCAGCCATGTGGAAAAAACTTAGGCCCCAATAAGTTTTATCACAAAACATATGTTAAAAAACGATTTAAACATGCCAGCAAACGTTTTAAAACACATTTTTACAAGAGTATGTATCTCTATTAATAAGCCTGATACCAGTCGCTATCGCTGCATTTAAGGCTTTACTTACATTACTTCGGTAATCAGCAGTATTTTCTTAGTCAATTCCATTCCTAGAAAAATATTTTACTGCACATACCTTATCTGCAGGAAAACCTGCACGCCATTCCCCCTCTGAAGTACCTCACTCCTCAGAATGTGTGAGAACAGCAAATGGATCTTAGTTACGTCTGCTAAGATCATAGAAAAACGCAGGCAGATTCTTCTTCCAAATACTGCCTGAGATAAACAGCACACTCCGGTGCCATTTAAAAATAACAAACTTTTGATTGAAGAATAAACTAAGTAGAAAGCACCACAGACTCTCACGACCTCCTATCTATGTTGAGGTTTGCAAGAGAATGACTGAATATGGCAGTTAGGGGAGGAGCTATATAGCAGCTTTGCTGTGGGTGGACTCTTGCAGCTTCCTGTTGGGAAGGAGAATATATTCCATAAGTAATGGATGATCCGTGGACTGGATACACTTAACAAGAGAAATTCACATTCTCATGTCGGGTTAGCGCACTTGAGAATATGCGATCGGGTTAGAGCTTCGCTATGCAAAACACCGGCATCCGGTTACAGGGATTGTGCTCACTCAGCACTGTTATGTATTGCCACATAGTAAGTTTATTGGAACTGATTGTTTCAGTATGGAATGGGGATCCCAATTTTTTTGTCACCTTTTTATTTTTTTGATAATGCTGCAGAGATTTCACTGATACGACTTGATGTTTATCAGCTTGAGAAATACGCCTTTTTGACTCAGGGGGTAGATTTACCAATGTCTGTCCGACATGATATGCTGTAGCGTATCATGTCCGACAGACATAGCTGAATGCTGACAGCATACACTGTCTGCATTTATCATTTCACAAGCAGTTCACCAGAACTGCTTGTGCAATGTCGCCCACTGCAGATTCGTGGCTGCTAGCAGGGGGTTTCAATCAGACCGATCATATAGGATTGCGCGGATTGCAGACCGCAGCCTCAGAGGCAGCGGACAAGTTATGGAGCAGCGGTCTTTAGACCACTGCTTCATAACTGCTGTTTCTGGTGAGCCTGAAGGCTTGCTTGGAAACAAGGGGAACAAGGGCCTTTCGGCCCTTGTTAAATCTACCCCTTAGAAGTGACATTTCATCAGTTATAATGGGACTCTTTCAGGACTGATCACTCTTTTCATCATTCAGAGCTTGATATTTGTGATGTATTATTTGGTATTAAATTATATTTATACTATATGTTTGTGTATTGTCAAGTGCTGGACAAGATTGTCTTTTTCTATGTACTTATTTTTCTTCTTTCCTCTAGTTCTTAGTCCTTCTGTTTCTTCCTCTTTTTCTTTTCTTTACCCCCCCATTTTTTTAAGAACAATATTACAATATCCATGCACCTCTTCTCTGCTAATAATTGTGTATCTAAGCAGAGATTTGTATGACATAAAAATGTATTAATTCTTTAGTGCTGATACAATATACAATTTAATATATATCAATAGAGCTTTCTTCCATAGGCTCCAATGGGTGCCTCATTCTCATGCCGTCAGACACAGCATGAGAACCTAGCACAGTGATGGGCAGCAGATTTAACACATAATGTATTTAAGCATATACATATATATTTACAGGGAACACACAGTTCCCCATAGACCTATATGTAAAGGTACATTCTTTTTTTTTTCCAACACCCCACACCCCCCAAATTTGAACCCTAAAAACTGCTTCGTTAAGTTATTTTTTTATTAAAGAAAAAATACAATATGCTTTAGTTTGGGGCCAATTGGAGCACTTTTTGAAAAATTAACAAGATAATTTTCTAAATGATAATTGCTACAGTGAGCTTGCAGTAGCATTAACCAGCCACTTGTAATGGCTGGTTATATATCACGGCCATAAATAGGCGATTTTGTTCGTATACAGGTGCACAATAAATTAGCACTCCAGTTGTAATCTAGCCCTATATATATTCATATATATTATATATATATATATATATATATATATATATATATATATATATGGAAATCAGGAGACAGCACTCACTGGTCTTGACAATACTGGATTTATTCAGTGACCAGAGTACATAGAATGAAGCAAACATTTATACTGTTCCATAAGACCCTCCCCCAGTGTGAAATTGCGCCAAAATTGTTGCAATGGCAACCACCAAGTGTCAACAAACCCCATACAAATGAATTAAAAACAAATGAATTTAAAAAAAAACAAAATATACCACAATATACCAAATAAGTAAACATTGCAACCATGTACATATACAGAGCAAGTGGGAATCATAATGCAAACGGTAGATGCAATTAAAGATCAAACAGAATATCAATAGAAAAAAGTATTCAGCATAGATAAACATTATGTAACCGATGGGCTGCAGTTAACAGGACCTTTGAGCAATGCTTAGATTAAACGTTTCATTACAGGCTTATACTGAGCAAGCAATATATACATATACAGGGCATACTATCCCCATCATACAGGCAGATAGACAAGATAGCGGAACGACTATAAGTAGAAATCACACTGCAGGCATATATTAGCATATATTAGCAGGGGGTGTCCAAGGTATATGTATTGGGACTTATCTCATAAGGGGCAAACCTCCTATTCCGCCTTAAATTAATCTAGACTTACTCAAAATAAATACACAACACATATGTATGTGGGAAAAGACCGGTCACGGTCGCATTTATTAACCTAACCTTTATCACGGCTAAATGCCGCATCAGGCAACTTTCAATTTTATAACTTGTAACAAGTTCAGCAAAAATTGGTGGCGGCATCTACTCCTTATCCTAACCCCTACTGACAGCCGGCCCGGGACCCCCCAATCGGGGGGGACTGCAGCGCAGCATGGGTTGCTTGCGCCCAAAATGGCAGAGAGAGATAGTTGCAGAACTGTAGAGATCTTCAACCAAAGATTAGTAAGGGGGAGGACCCCCAGGCCGGCACCCGGCAGGCGTCCCTCCCCCATCCAAGGGTGTCACTCAAATCTCTCTCTACCCGCTTCAGGGGGGACCCGAGCTGACCGCCAGCTAGGGTACTCAATTCCAGCCCGAGAAGGCACCCACGCCTGGCGAGTCGTAAAACACGCCAATCCGTGGTGGAAACTAAAATTACAAGACTTGGACTTATCGGGCTGGCTCACATAAACCTACCCGGGCCGAGTCTGACTAAGCCCTAACATTACACTAATATGCTGCATCTCCTCTCTCCCGGGCTGGGCGGGTGGGAAAGTTCTTCTTGAAGTCTGTGCACTGGAACAAAGAGGCCGGATCTACTGCAACAAGAACTTTAAAGGTGAGTAGAAACCCCCCGCCCCCTCAATTGCAACATTGTTTTACCTAGAACCATCCAGGCTTCAAGTCCCTTGCCCCCTTATTTTTGTACAGGCCCACTAGAGGGCCCCCCTCCACTTCCATAAGGGGCAAACCTCCTATTCCGTCTTAAATTAATCTAGACTTACTCAAAATAAATAACAACACATATGTATGTGGGAAAGAACCGGTCACTGGTCGCATTTATTAACTAACCCTTTACTCACGGCTAAATGCCGCATCAGGCAACTTTCAATTTTATAACTTGTAACTAGTTCAGCAAAAATTGGTGGCGGCATCTACTCCTTATCCTAACCCCTACTGACAGCCGGCCCGGACCCCCCAATCGGGGGACTGCAGCGCAGCACGGGTTGCTTGCGCCCAAAATGGCAGAGAGAGATAGTTGCAGAACTGTAGAGATCTTCAACCAAAGATTAGTAAGGGGGAGGACCCCCCAGGCCGGCACCCGGCAGGCGTCCCTCCCCCATCTAAGGGTGTCACTCAAATCTCTCTCTACCCGCTTCGGGGGACCGAGCCGACCGCCACAAGAGAACAGCTCCCTGCCCTCTTGCCGCCACCACACACACACACAACCAGCATTAACTCAATAACTTAACTTAAACATGTAACACTGTCCATAGAACAAAACTTTCTTAAAACTTTATAAAACTGATAGCAAACTCCTTCTAATGTCTGCCAGAAAAATGTCAATCCCAGCATCCGCCAGGTGAACACCGTCTGAACGGTATAAATCCTTCTTGTCGGCTGTAATTGAGTCATGCCGAATCACAATGCCGCCCAATGCCGTGACCGCTCTCCCTACTTCCCGGTTGACTTTTTTCTTGACATTATATGCCGCCCTTTGTGTCACAATATGTCTCCAGCGCAGCCGTGCAACCACGGTTGGACCACCCTACTTGCACACCTTGGAGCCAAGCATACACCCATCGTAAATCAGAACACCATCTTTCTGATCAAATCCAAACACTGGGACAGCACCCAAGTCATTGCCTCCCACATGCAAAAATTACAATCTGAGGCTTCCCCCCACCTCCTGTGAGCATCTGAAGGAGTGCTGGCAAATCATCCCAAGCCAATCCCCTGCGACCCAACCAACGCACATTGGCCCCTTGACCACAGAATTCCCAGCTGCTGCCCTTCTGGTAACCTCAACGCCCTGATGGCCGCCCAATGAATAAATGAGTGGCCCCACTATCCCAAACACGTGATGAAGGGGTATTACTGCCTGAAAGGACACTGACATAAATGCAGAGCAACACTCATACAGATCGCCCACCCCTTCAGACCTAAGGAGCCCGAAAGAGCTCCCTTCTCACCCACTCCCACACCCTGGAAGCCCTTCTGACTAGCGTTGAGTGACCCCTGTCTGTTGTTTGATCCGACCCCCCCGTGAAATCTTCAACGGCCCGAATATACAACTTTACCTGCCCGACTTCCAGCGCCCCAGCCGATGAATTTCCCTGCCTGAAGACCCACACGCAGCAGCCGACGTCGCAGCCCCAATTTCTAAATGAGTGAGACCCTACTAATTAGCAGGATCCAACCCAGCCACCTTCGCTGTTCTCGCCAGAACCCTGCGGAACTGGAAGGCCGATAAGGATGACCCCATCCTCATGTCACGAGTAGCTGCAGCGGACCCGCACGGGCGCACTGCGCAAAACTTATCGATGTTCCACACTGGGCAACAATCCCTCCTCCTCTGACCTGCCCAAGCATAACCATGCTCCTTTTCTGCTTGGTCCGTTTTAGACCCTAGGAATGAGCAAAATAAGGCCATTCTCCGCTGGCCGTACATTTTTCACAGAATACCGCCAGCGCCCCAGAACACGACGACGCCCACTAACTCCCCAATCCTAAATGCCCCCGCAAACGCCAACGCAAATGCCGCGCGGAACAACAAAACTTCGAAACTCAGCGGAGCATACCTCCCCCAAGCATCCCATCAACGCCCGCAAACGAGAAGGTGTGATGGGCTCCCTGTGGTCAGGAGGGCGAGGGTCAACGCGACCCCATCCCTTCAGTACCTGCCTAACAAGGAATGACCCGAAAAATCTGGAATACCAAACGTTCTATTAAAGAACGCCATTGCAGCCAACTACTTTGTGCAGCCAATCTAGAGGTCCCCTCTTTCCGCAAGCTTGCCAGACACTCTAAGACCTGTACCTTTGATGCCTTGTGCACCTCAAACCTTGATTAACAGCAAAAGTTCCCACACCATCCAGTGACTCACATAGGTTGTCCATGTCTTAGGCGCCACTGAAGCCCGAATCAAAGGGTTAATAGTTTCCCAGCCTCTGCCATCTGCCAAAGAAAAGGAGGGCATGTCAAGCCATTCTGCTCTGCATGAGGGGCAGCCTGCCTAAATAATTCCCAATTAAACTAGACAATGCATCCGCAACCACATTATGGACGCCACGAGACGTGACGGGCCACGAAGCAAATGTTAAGCTGCAAGCAGTTCAGCACCAAGTGCCGAAGGAAGGTGACTACCCTCGGGGAAGAAGCGATAACCTGTTGATGGCGTCATACAACGCTCATATTATCTGACCAAAAAAACTACAGATTTGTTGGCCAGCACTGGACCCCACTGTTCATTGCTTACACAATAGGAAAACAGCTCCAACAGCGTCAGATTCCTGTTAAGGCCAGCTGTAACCCACTCCCTAGGCCAAGGAGCGGCGCTCCACGACCCCATTCAGGTAAGCCCCATAGCCGTGGCTGCCATGCTGCGTCTGTAAACAGATGCAACGCCTGATTTGACTTGGGTCTTCCTGCCAAATACAGACGCCATTAAACTGACTCAAAAATTCTTCCAGACTTCTAAGTCATCCCTCAATGGCTTGCGACACTTTAAAACGCCGCGCCCCGTCGCGTGGCCCCGTAATTGCTCTTCCAACCGTCTGTTGATAACCCTACCCATGGGAATAGCCCTACCGGCAAAATTCAGCATTCCAAGTAAGGATTGCAGATCTTTTTTTGGACACCCAAGTTACCCTTTTCACTGCCCTCCACGGCCCCCAACAAGCGCACCACTTTGTCACCTGGAAGACGACATACCTCAGCCACCAGTATCAATTTCTATACCTAGAAATGTGAGACAAGTGCACGGCCCCTGTGTCTTATCTGACGCCACAAAGGGACACCAAAACTGCCCATTCATGTCATGCATGACCTCCATTAGGACCCTACATTCTGATGTGTCCGCACGCCCCACCAGAAAGAAAGTCATCCAAGTAGTGGGCCACGGCCCCACCACCCGACGCCTTCCGGATAACCCAGTGAAGAAACGTACTGAAACTTTCAAATAGGGCACATGACAACGAGCAACCCCATGGGCAAGCAACGATCAACATAAAATTCCCCTTCAAATTTCATGCCCATTAGCTAAAGGCCGACGGGTGCAAAGGGAGAAGCCGAAACGCTGACTTCAATGTCAGACTTAGACATCAAAGCCGCATGTCCCTGTCTCTGACCAGTGCCAATGCTCGTCAAAGACTGGTAGTGCACCGAACTAAGCTCAGGTGTCGATGGCATCATTACAGATGCCCCTTTGGGGTAAGACAAGTGGTGTATAAGCGAAATTGCCCTGAATCCTATCTTTGGGACAACCCCCCAATGGAGACACCACCAGGTCCGGAAGAGGCTTAGCCCTGAACGGGCCCCACAACTCTCCCCAAGGACAATTCTTTAGCTAACTTTTCCCTAACCACACCTGGAAATTCATAGGCTGATTTCAGATTCCTGTGCATCGAGGAACCCCACCACCCGGCCCGAAGCAGGTATCCTAAACCCCCTCCGCCAAACCCCGGCGGAGGAGTTCGGCTACTCCCCTGTCTGGGTAATGTGCCAGCCACACAGCCATGGCCTCAAGCCTAAGAGGCGTTGGGGCCCTTGTTACCAGGGGCCCCTTTTTGGAGAATGCTTGTCTCCGCCAGCCTCTCTCTTCTTGTTGCAATCAATTCCCTGGGTGAGGGCCGCTGCAGAACTTGCAGATGTGACGAAAGGAGCAACTTGCCCCCCTGTCACACTGATTGTCCTGAACTTCCCAGCATTCCCGTCCGCGTCTCTTCGGACGCGGGGTGCCAGGCCGCCCAGGGCCGGTCCGCGGGCCTGGTGTCTGGCCCACTTGACCTTCCAACCCCAATTTGGACCACAGGTATAAATCCTGCGTCCCAAAGTGGAGCATAGGGTTCCCTACCATCTTTCTACGAAAGGCCATGTCATATTCGCGCCACGCCCCTTCCCTGAACCTGGCATGGACATCATCGATAGTGTCTTCATATTTAAAGAGGTTATGTCCTTGCGTCTGCCACTTATCCAAATAGCAGGTTGCGAGGACTCTAAAGCACCTCTGCCATTCTTCATATGTTTCCGGCCTTTGGACCTTCTTAGGGCCCGTGCCATCTGCTGCCCGCTCTTTCGCGCGACATGCCTCAGGTGAAAGTTCAAAGATGTTCACGTAGCGACCATCTTGAATCCTTTTCACCACCTTCGCCTTGAGGTGCCTATAAAGGGAGTGAACCAAGCACGGGTAAGTATCACCCTGCGAGGCCACTCTCCTTGTCACTGGCACCCCCAAGGGGGGCTGCAAAACCGCACCCACCCCGGGGACAAACGGAACCAACGCCGAACCCGACGCTTGCGCTGCCTGGTTCTTCACCTGCGCTGCTACCAGTTTCTTAATCATTTTAAACATCTCCTTCTGACCCTTTTTGAGCTAGATGAGGTTGAATTTGTTACAGAGTGGGAAACAGCAGCACAAGAATGTTCCAATAAATTTATTAAAACATTAATAAAATATAGAGAATTTAGACTCAATAAGGTAAAGCTAGAATTGGAAGAGGTGATCACAAAAATTCAACCATATAGAAATGTTGAGAAGTGGATTAATAGAAATAAAAGTATTCAGTTCAGGGTGAGTCAATTGGATAGGGATCTACAATATAGTAAACAGAAAAAATTAAAGAGGGATATTCTGGATTTTAAAGAAAATAAAGTATATACATACAATAAAAAAATGGATAAAAAACAAGATTTAAATATGAAAAATCCTGAAAGTACAATCAATACTAACCCAAATCATAATACAAATAATATTCCAATAAGGTCCTATGAAGAACCTAGGAAAACACATATTCAACAAACTAGGATATATTCAGAAAGACACTATAATGCTCAATACAATAATAGAGATACATATTCAGGACAATACAATAAACATACAAATAATAACAATCAAAATAGATCGAATACATATCACGCATACAATGGCGCTTCACGCCAACAGAACAAATCAAATTACTCGGATAACTACCCACAATGGAGACGTAGACCAAGTTATACAACAAACAATTACGCAAGTCCACGTACACAAATAGACACAAATAATAGGTATGAACCTTTAATTAATCATTCTCAAAGACAGGATGAACCGATTTGGGAAGGCAAAGGAGCAAGACCCAAAGAAGTAAGTGATAATCGAAATTTTTTAGGTCAAGGACACAACCATGCACCTCAAGAAAGACCAATAGAACGAATAAGACAAAGAAAAAGATCATTAGAAAGAGAAGAAGAGGAAATAGAGGAGGAAAAAAGATACAGGCTAACAGGACGCTCAAGACTAGAATAAATAAAACCAAAAGTGATATTTTCAATCTGGCTGAGGTCAATCTAGATTCTAATGACATCAGTCTTCTACAAAAAGGTTTAAAGTTTGCCCCTAAAGCAGGGCCAAATAAGTTTGAAATATATGTAGATATCCACAAATATGTGAGAAAGTTAACCCTGAAGAGGTATTATCTTAAGAATCCCATCAACAAAAATGCTGTTAATAATACATATATGGAAGCTACAGATTTAGGCATCTTAAATATATTGAAAGATCTGGAAATTGAAAATGTAAAACATAGCGAACCGTCGGGAGCACATAATTCAAAAGATCTAACAGTTGAATATACAGAAAATCATATTAATGATCTCATTGACACATTAGATATATCCCTACATGAAACAGAACCAGAAATTCAGCACTCGCACTTTAAAGGTAAATCAACTTTTAATCCAGTAGGTGTACAGGGAGATCATTTGAAATCCTTCTCTAAATTAGTTTTAAATGAAATAGAAGAGTTATTTAAAAATGAAAATGCTAATCAATTTTTAAACAAACACAATGATAATTTGACCATCATGGAAAGGAAATCTCTTAAAAAACTTATGTCTAACAACGAGATAATAATACGCCCCGCCGATAAGGGCGGGGGTATTGTAATTCAAAAAAGGGAACAATATATGCAAGAAGCGTTTAAATTACTAAGGGACAAGGATACCTACCAAACCTTAGATAAAGATCCCACTGAAATATATAATAAAGAGCTTTATAAAATTTTAAATAAAGCAAAAATAGAGGGTAATATCAATGAAAATGAGTTTAAATTTATATTCAATACTCAGCCTAATATAGCAATTATATACCACCTTCCCAAAATACATAAGGACAGTAAAAATCCACCAGGTAGGCCAATTGTGTCCGGGATAGGATCAATTAGTGATAATCTATCCAAATATGTTGATTTTTACCTTCAACCAATAGTAAAAAATATGGAAGGATATATCAAAGACACAACGGAGGTAATTAGAAGGTTTGAGGGTAAACAATGGGAAGAGGATATGTACTGGCTAACGTGCGACGTTGCTTCCCTTTATACATGTATACCTCATATCAATGGCACAAACGAGATAAAAAAAGAACTTTTAAAATGGTCAATCCCAATGAAACATATATCTTTTTTAATCGATAGCATCAATTTTATTCTACATCACAACTATTTTATGTTTGAAGATAAATATTATCTACAGACCCAAGGCACAGCGATGGGGACAACATTTGCCCCATCCTATGCTAATCTCTATGTAAATGCGTTTGAGAATAAATACATTTGGCATAATAATCCATTTTCAAGCAATATAGTATCGTATGGCAGATACATAGATGATGTCATTATCCTGTGGAAAGGGGATGTGACAGAAATAGATAATTTTATGAAACATATTAATAGTAATGATTTTAATCTAACTTTTACAAATTCATGTTCAAAAGATAAAATAGAATTTTTAGATCTAGTATTGTTTACAGATAACACAGGAAAAATAGCAGTGAAAAATTATAGAAAAAGCACAGATCGAAATAGTTATATACAAGCAAAAAGCGCACATAAAAAATCATGGTTGGACAATGTTCCATATAGTCAATTTTTAAGAATAAAAAGAAATTGTACACATGAAAATGATTTTGAAACAGAAGCGAAAATATTAGAAGATAAATTTTTAGAAAAGGGCTATGAACCAAAACTAATACAAGCAGCAAAAAATAGGGCTATTGCAAAAGAGAGAAATATAAATATTAAATTAGATAAACCAAATGCAATAGGGTCTCATATACACAACAAAATAATAGAACCAGTTAAATTAGATCCACCGAGATTTATAACAACCTACAATGAAGGTTCAAAAAGTCTAGAAAAAATAATTAAAAAACACTGGCCACTGCTTCAATTAGATCCTGTTTTAGGGCCAGCATTGGGGGACAAACCAACTATTAACTATAGGAAAGGAAAAAGCCTTAAGAATATTCTAGCTCCAAGCAAAATAAAGCCTATCATTAAGAATAAGGCTAGTGAAACAGGGAACGAAAGAATTGGTACTACCTGGTTGAGCGAATGGAAGGGAACTATGAGATGTGGAAAATCCCGTTGCAATATGTGTAAACATGTCAATAGAGCCCCTACATATTCTAATAGTTCACTAACTGAAACTTTTAACATTTCATTTAGAAGCAACTGTGAATCTATATATGTTGTATACTTATTACAATGTGGGTGTGGCCTACTTTATGTGGGCCGTACGAAACGTCAAATAAGACGGCGAGTTAATGAACACATATATAATATAGAAAAAAAGATGACAAATCACAGTGTCCCTAAACATTTTTTGGAATGCCATAGACATAACCCTAGTTCTCTCAAAGTTCAAGTTATAGATAAAGTCCCTACAACTAAACCCAATCGTCTTTTAGAACTGAGAAAGTTGGAGACCAAGTGGATATATAAATTGAATACATTACAACCTTATGGTCTTAATATAGACATAGATGTAGCAGCGTTTGTATAAAATCTATAGCAAAGATTTTTACATTATTAATATTATTGAACTTATAGAAAATCAATTTTTCATCAATTTTCCAGTTTTTTAATTATATTTTAATAGTATGTTTTTATCGTGAAAAATTGGATTAAAATTCTCTAAATAAAAATCTTTTTAAATTAATATTAAATTAGATATAAATATATGTATGCAATTCATTGTGAGATAGATATGTATATATACTTATAAAGCAACTATGGAAAATATAGGATGTATTCTTTAATTATAGAATTTATGTTCTGATTGTCAACGAGAAATATAACTCAGAATCATTATTTAATCAACTCAGCAACAACATATTAGATTGCTAATAGGTGGTACCTCTGATGAAAAATGTTTATAATTTGTTATAGTTTAGCGTTACATGTTAGTTACATATTGTCCTTAAATAAGATGTATTTTTGGTGTTTTCTTGTGGCATATACTGCAGAGAATTTGTAGCTTTTTTCATGTGGTTAAAAAACAAACAGGTAGGGAGTATGGCATTGGTTCTAAAAACACTCCCTCTATCTTTTTGGTGTGCAATATCACAGAGGACTATTGGGACGTTACAATTGGCCGGACAAACACACCCACGAATCTAATTGGACGCTTGCCCTTTAAAAGTTAAGGGCGGCAAGAGAAACAATACATCTGATTTTATCCTTTGAAAAAGCCCAGCCGCTGACTGGGGGAAACGCGTTAGGAACCGGCAAATAGGTCCGACGCTCAGACTCCAATTTTTGATCCGCTCCCTCCCATTGGCAGACAGGCAGTTAGCAGAGGCATCCGGAAAGCACTGCTACAGAAGCCGGTATCCTGCATCAACATCCGGGACACTGACTTTCCTGGGCAGCAGTGTGGAGCGGCTATACAAGTGGAGGAAAGAGAGTTGAACTCTGATTGCCTTTTTAATCTTACTTCTAGTAAGTGCATCAATTTATGTGTGCTAATGTTGTTAATAAAAATCTACACTTGAATCTTTTGTGCGCTCTCTCTCTCTTCTTTTTGCATGTACATCTCCTTCTGACCCTTACCCACTAACCCTAGGTCCCCATCGCTATCTGAACCTGACTCACTAGAGGGTACCATGTGTTCAGTGTGTGTGGAAGTGCCAAGCAAGTACTCACCACTCGGGGCCAAAGGAGGTGCCGCTCCCGTTCCGCTTTGTGCAGCTGCCGTTGCAGCCATTGGAGGGACAGGCTGAGATCCAGAAGAGGTTTGCCCAGCTGAGGAATCCATCTGCACTGCTGCCGAATCACTGCTAACCTGGGGAAATAAAGGAATATGGGGAGTACTCTGTGCGTAGGATGAGGCCCCCGAGGGGCCCCCAGCCTCCTCCCCCACATGCCTTTTTCCCCTACTACCATCCACAACAGACATCCCAAGCGCAGCAGCAACAGCCTTCCTTATAACTTCTTCATTCACACACCCTGTTTGTGCAATAGCCGCCACCAAAGTCTCCTCACAGTGACCAGTAACCCCCCTTTCAGCTCCAGGCCTGTCCCCAAAGGCACCCTGTCTGCCCTGAGCATTACACCTTACTGTCTCCTGCATAATCAATGCATTTGGCATGTCTCCAAACACCCCTTGTCTGCCCTGTTCTGCAGACCTTCCGGTCTCATGCATAGCCGATGCATTCAGCCTGTCACGCATTACACCCTGTCTGGCCCGCTCATGCAACGTTCCTGTGTCAGGCATATCCCCTGCATTCATTCCCTCAGCAGACCTAACCACTGCAACGTTCTCTCCCCTTGCCTGAGCCTCAACACCGGGCATTCTGCTTCTACCCCCTCCCGGGGTCTTATATGCTGCCTTTCCGCCAGGCCGTGCCGCAGCCTAGTAGCCATCTGAGGCCTGCAGGCCGCACCACTGCCACCCGGGACTTCGCCGTCACCGCCCGCCCCAGCCGCACCAGAGGCGATGCACGCCGCTAGGGACTGGGCCAAGGAGGCCACGGAAGCCAAGGCCTCTGAAGGTAAGCCCCGTAAATGCTGGCATGTGGCCAGCCAAGCCTCAACCGCCGTGTCCGGCCTCGACACATGGGGCACCGCTGTGCCATCCTGAATTACCGGGGACATTTGAGCGGCCGCAGAGTCCACTGCAGGCCGCTGCCCTTGCTGCCCGCCACTTGCTGAGGGCCTTTCAACCACCCCACTACCCGACGGCCCTTCCACTTCTGTCATTCTAGAGGGGACCCCTAGCAAGCCTGGGGCATTCATTTCCTGAGCTCCCATTCCCTGCTGAGCCCCTTGCCTCACCACCCCTCCCTGTAACCCAAGGCCTCTCCTAGCCCCTGGCCTAGCTCCAGCCGCTTTCCCACTGACTGTCTGAGCCTTGGGGGTGGGAGGTATAACTCCCTCAGAACCTGATTCTTCTCTTGCTCTTGCAGGGCCTCTCATCCCTGGGACCTCCTTCACCACTTCAGCATATCTCCTTGGAGGAACAGATCTTCTCTTTGCTCGCCTCATCTTGCTACAGCAACAAAAAGTTCTTCTTGAAGTCTGTGCACTGGAACAAAGAGGCTGGATCTACTGCAACAAGAACCTTTAAAGGTGAGTAGAAACCCCCGCCCCCTCAATTGCAACATTGTTTTACCTAGAACCATCCAGACTTCAAGTCCCTTGCCCCTTAATTTTGCTACAGGCCCACTAGAGGGCCCTCCACTTCCATTAGTATCAATGTAGCGCTGGCAGGAAGAGGGGCTATCAAGGCACATGAACATGGAGTAACCAGTAAAAAACTCTATGCATATAGATAAGGAGAAGATAAATACCTGATGGGTTTAGAGGGATATAGCTCCGCGGAGAGTTGTGTGTGTTACCGGAGATACAATAAGCTTGGAGTACTGTGCATGCGTATCACACACAACTCTCCGCAGAGCTATATCCCTCTAAACCCCTCAGGTATTTATCTTCTCCTTATCTGTATGCATAGAGTGTTTTACTGGTTACTCCATGTTCATGTGCCTTGATAGCCCCTCTTCCTGCCAGCGCTACATTGATACTAATGAGATAAGTCCTAATACATATACCTTGGACACCCCCTGCTAATATATGCTAATATATGCCTGCAGTGTGATTTCTACTTATAGTCGTTCCGCTATCTTGTCTATCTGCCTGTATGATAGGGATAGTATGCCCTGTATATGTATATATTGCTTGCTCAGTATAAGCCTGTAATGAAACGTTTAATCTAAGCATTGCTCATGGGTCCTGTTAAATGCTGCCCATCGGTTACATAATGTTTATCTATGCTGAATTCTTTTTTCTATTGATATTCTGTTTGATCTTTAATTGCATCTACCATTTGCATTATGATTCCCACTTGCTCTGTATATGTACATGGTTGCAATGTTCACTTATTTGGTATATTGTGGTATATTTTGTTTTTTTTAATTCATTTGTTTTTTAATTCATTTGTATGGGGTTTGTTGACACTTGGTGGTTGCCATTGCAACAATTTTGGCGCAATTTCACACTGGGGGAGGTCTTATGGAACAGTATAAATGTGTGCTTCATTCTATGTACTCTGGTCTGATGAAGGGGTGTATTCCCCGAAACGTCACTGAATAAATCCAGTATTGTCAAGACCAGTGAGTGCTGTCTCCTGATTTCCATATTCTACACCATATTCTAGCACCCTGGCATTTGGAACTAAAGTGTTAGTGAGAGTGAACCTGCCAATACCTGCTGTATATATATATATATATATATATATATATATATATATATAGTCCTAAAGCAAAAAGCGCACTCAAAATAAACAGTTACACTTACCACCACCGTTTGTGTCTGTTTCCTGCATTGTTATCTCATGTGCATTAGATTTGAGCAGCATGCAAATGGATGATTTATATGTCACATTTGGGTTGCAAAAATTCAATGTTACGTTGACACGGCTGACCACTCCTCTTTTGGGGTGTGTCTTACGTGTAGAGCGTGACGGTTTGTTTAGTTGGGTATAAAGTGTAACTTGATTTTCTGTCTGTCTGAGGACGAGCTGGTACAGCTCGAAAACGTTCACATATTAAAGTGGATATTCATGTAAGTCCTTTGGAGTGCACTTTTTGCTTTAGGACTGTGTACTTTGTTTGCTGCACCCAAGACCTTTTTTCCAATGAAGTTACTGCCAGGGTGACAACAATTCAATACATAAGACATAGAGAGGCATGGTCTGGTCTTTTTAGCAAGTGAAGTTTAATGTAACAAGCATGACGTTTTGAGGACACACTACTCTTCCTCAGACAAACATATATTCTGCTATGTGTAGAATGAACGAAGGAATGTGAAATATTCACAGTAAATACATAATTAAAACCTTTATTAAAAATTAATATTGCATAAATATGTTTTTTCATCTACTTAACTGCAACAGGCTGAATGCATTTATGTATATGTCTATATATTTATACATATGTATTTATGTGTTTATATGTGTATATATGTCTGTAAATGCATATATACACATATAGATACAACAGTTAACCAGACCTTTGAGGACAGACTAATCATTCTAGCGTAAATCACGATTGCACTCAATCGATCGTGTTTACTTTCAACTTGTAATATGAGCGGAAAACCCGTCGTGCAAACACCCGCAATATGCCACTTATCACTCGGACGTAAATGTTAGAGCTCCACTCGTAATCTAGCCCGTAATCTAGCCCTTAGTGTTTTGGAGGAGTGTTATTTATTTTATTATTATTAATAAAAGATTCCACAGCACTTTGTGTGGTAAGGGTTAATGTGATTGGATTCAATTGTGGTAGATGTTAATATAGATGGAGAGGTATCTACTGGTGTTGAGAGCAGTTAGGGCCTAGGAAGTAGTTATCTCAGGTGGGGTGTTAGTGCACTTAAGGTTTCTAGTGTTGTAATATCATGGTCTTAGTTAATTATTTTCAGGTGATCTGAGGTATCAGAGGATCCCTATAATGGGTCAGATTGCAAGTTGAGTGTTTTTTAACGCTCCTGCTCCCTAGCTAACTCCGCTAGAAGTAATCTTTTTGTGCACATCGAGTAGTGCTCTTATTACAAGTTCAATGTAAACACAATTACACAAGCGCTAACCCGATGCATGCAGAAAATTAGAATATCATGTGCGCGTTCACCTATTCCTTTTTAGAAGTCAATACTATTCTAACCTGACATGAAAATATGAATGCTTCACATAGCAATAGATATAGATATAGATATAGACAGATATATATAGGAATATCTTTTTATAAATACTTAGAACATATTCCCCTATGTTCAGAACATTGGAATGTGAAATATTTAAAGGGACACTGAACCCAAATTTTTTCTTTCATGATTCAGATAGAGCATGCAATTTTAAGCAACTTTCCAATTTATTCCTATTATCAATTTTTCTTCGTTCTCTTGCTATCTTTATTTGAAAAAGAAGGCATCTAAGCTTTTTTTGGTTCAGAACTCTGGATAGCACTTTTTTATTGGTAGATTAATTTATCCAACAATCAGCAAGACCAACCCAGGTTGTTCACCAAAAATGGGCCGGCATCTAATCTTACATTTTTGCATTTCAAATAAAGATACCAAGAGAATGAAGATAATTTGATAATAGGAGTAAATTAGAAAGTTGCTTAAAATTGCATGCTCTATCTGAATCACGAAAGAACATTTTTTGGTTCAGTGTCCCTTTAAATAAATACACAGTATAACACTTTATTAAAATACATAAATATGCTTTTAAATGTGTATATATATATGTGTGTGTGAACATATGCATTTATGTGTTTATAAGTGTATATATGTCTGTAAATACATATATACACCTATAAATACAACTGTACACGCATATAGACATATACATATTTAGACATGTATCTGTATATATCTCAATGTTAAAGTCCTTTGCAGCCTTTTTTTCCCTAAAACCTGAGACCTCGGGGCCTATTTATGAAAGGCCTGTTGGACATGATCCGACATTGCGGATCATGTCCGACAGACCTAGCTGAATGCGGAGAGCAATACGCTCTCCGCATTCAGCATTGCACCAGCTGGTACAATGCTGCCCCCTGCAGATTTGCTAGCAGGGGGGTGTCAATCAACCTGATCGTATTCGATCGGGTTAAATTGCGGCGATCTCTGTCCGCCTCCTCAGACTGCTGCCTTATAACCTGAATGGGCCCCCTCATGTCGTTGAGCCCTTATAACTTTTTGTGCAATATTTTTTGTGAATAATTTTTATTAGATGGTGTTATTATGAGTGCAACTGTACTTTGTAATGTATTTTTTTAAGTGTTTTGTGCAACTTTTTTGCTTTGCAAAACAGTTAACCAGAGTTTTGAGGATGCGGTAATCATTCTAGTGTAACTCACAATTGCGCACTCAAGTGATCGCATTTGCTTTCAAATTGTTATACCACCGGTAAACCCGAAGCACGCATACATCCATGATAAACCCCTTCTCACTCGCACCTAACTGTTAACGCGGCACTCGTAATATGGCCCTTATTTTATTGGGCACTTAACACAACTATAAACTTTAATGGCAGGGATGCCTATGTCAAGCAAGACAATGCATTTCTATAATAAATACACTAGATCTCTCTGTTTATTTATTAAAGTGGAGGTCTTGCCTATACTACTTTTATCATGCTAATTATATGAGGATACTTAGACGCTCCCTGCAGTGTTATCAGCAGCATCCATTAATTTGTTTCTGATTGGTAATCCCACTCACTAGACTACCCTATGCACCAGCTGTCAATATATATATATATATATATATATATATATATATATATATATATATATATATATATATATCTGCTGGCAAATTATTATCTGCTCTAGTTCTCACATCAGATAGATAGACCCCTATTACTGGTTGGTAGCCACTTTACATTGCCAGCTGCACTTGCAAGCAATGAATCAATGACAGCAAAGAGTAGACAGTGTTAAACATAAGATATCTTAAAGGGACATTTAACACTTTTAGATGGTAAGATAAAATAATAAATCCTATTGATAAAAAAACTTCACAATATACTTTCATTATTTATTTTGTCCCCTTTTCCTATTATTCCATTCTGAAATTGTGAGCCTTTCAGTTCCTGTTAGAAATGGAAGTGCAAGACTGTTATTTTCCACACAGCCATTGGCTGCACACTCTAGTGACCTATTTATAACTGTCTCTAATTGGCCACAGCAGAGAAGGTAACCTAAGTAACAACAAGGCAGCTCCCATTATTTTAACTTTACACTTATTTTGTCACTATTTAAACAACTAATGAAACTTTAAAAAATACATCTACATGTTACTCTCAGACTAACATTTTCTTTGAATGCATCATTCTATCTAGCATTTTTTTTACTGTTTAATCTCCTTTTAAGTAGCAGAAGTTAAGAAACAAAAACTACAGGAAGGAACATTTAAAACTGATCACCTCTAATTATATAATAATAATAATAATAATAATAATAATGTGTCAAACAGCAGAGTAATAGAATAGTATAAAGGACAATCTTATACCACATAACATAATATCATGGTATATGGAGCAATTTTATCCCTTTAGTGCAGTAAGATTTATGGTATAAATTATGGAATAATTTTTACAGGTGGAATTTACCGGAATACATTTGCAAATAAACTTATCAGTGCAGTAACAGCTGACAGAACAATGATATCCTGCTGTGAAATAGTATTGCATATTCAGAGCAATCCCATAAAACCTATAGAAGTATAATGGTAGGAAGAATATTTTTATGTCTTCAGAACAATATCACAGCAAGTAAAATGCAAAATAATGTCATCATTCTCAGAGAAGAGGCAGAGGGGGCGATTTATTAAGGGCCGAATGGTCCCTAATGCTGCTATTTCCATGCGAGCCTTCAGGCTCGCCGGAAACAGGAGTTAAAGTGAATATCAATTTTGATGATAAAGTGCCCGGTTTTTAAAAATTTGATTAAAAACAGGAGCACTTTAATTTCATTTTACTCGTGTTGTGAAAATACTTACCTTTTAATCTTGACAGCCGCTGCATCGCTTCCTCCGCAAGTCGCAAAGTCTCTTCCTGAGTCTAAAATGAGGAATCCGGCTTCCTCTAATCACAGCGTTGAATCAGACACTGATTCCCCCGGGGTGGAAGCCTTGATTGGAGGATGACCGATCCATAATTTCTGACGTAGGAAGAGACTTGCGACAACCGGGGAAAGCTGGAGCGGCTGTCAAGATTAAAAGGTAAGTATTTTCACAACACAAGTGAAATGTAAATGTTGATTAATTAAACTGCCCCTGTTTTTAATTGAATTTTTAAAAACCGGGCACTTTATCATCAAAATTTACATTCACTTTAAGAAGCAGAGGTCTTAAAACCACTGCTCCTTCACTCATCCTGTAAGATCGAGTTGATTGACATCCCCTGCTAGCGGCCAATTGGCCGCGAATCTGCAGGGGGCAGCATTGCACAAGCAGGTCACCAGAGCTGCTTGTGCAATGTTAAATGCCGACAGCGTATGCTGTCGGTATTCAGCTAAGTCTGGAGGACATGATCCGCTACAGCGGATCATGTCCGCCAGACATTGATAAATCTGTCCCAGCGAATGTAGTGTTGTATATGTAAAGTATGCAGTGTTCCTCTGCGTATGGAAGGTGAATGCATCTAGAATTTCTGTGTGTATAAGTAATATATGTAAAGGGACAGTAAACACCTTCTTTGCTACAGTTGCTTTTCAACACTCAGACTCCATCCAATAGACACAGATAGCCACAGTCATTATGTTTGCAAAACAGGTTTTGTTTTGCAGTTCATATCATCTTTGCTGAAGACAATTAGGGACAGATATGTGGCAGGGTCAGGCCTGTGACATTACAAGAGATATTGGGGCCCATTTATCAATCTCCGAACGGAGCTTGTGGGCCCCTGTTTCTGGCGAGTCTTCAGACTCGACAGAAACAGCAGTTATGAAGCAGCGGTCTAAAGACTGCTGCTCCATAACCCTGTCCGTCTACTCTGATGAGGCGGACAGGAATCGCCAGAAATCAACCCGATCGAGTATGATCGGGTTAATTAACACCCCCCTGCTGGTGGCCCATTGGCCGTGAGTCTGCAGGGGCGGCGTTGCACCAGCAGCTCTTGTGAGCTGCTGGTGCAATGCTGAATACGGAGAGCGTATTGCTCTCCGCATTCAGCAAGATCTTGCGGACCTGATCCACACTGTCGGATCAGGTCCGCAAGACCTTTGATAAATAGGCCCGAAAGTATCACAGTGTATTGGAAAGCTGTTTTACTGATTCGGGGGACCTATTCCAGGTCCTTTCATTTTATCTAGGATCCAAGGTTTGCAAAAGATAAAAGTCATGAACTAGAGAGTAGTATGTATAATCCTTGCAAGTGGAGTAAAACAAACGCACACACATAGAATAAATTTGAGTGAGCTAGTAAAAGGAACATTTTTTTTAAAATAATTAAAGTAGATCTGTAAAATGTTTTACGTTTAGGTATCAGTCTATCCAAATTAGGTTCTAGGACCATGTGAACATCTCCAGCAAACAATAGAAGTCCTTGTTTGATTCTGTCTAAGTGACATTGACATTTTGGAAGTGTCTCCATCTAGTTTGCAAACTACAATTATAAAACTTCCCTGAGGGTTAGAGTCTCTGTGTACTCCTGGGTATATGCTATATTTGCTGTTTGCTTTATTGGACTGGCTGCTTATTACTGAATCCTGCTTTACCTATTGACCATTCTCCTGCTTAACCCTTTTGGTACTGAGAAAGATTGGACTGCCTGCTTGTTACTGAATCCTGCTTTTCTTATTGACCATTAACTCTTGATACTGAGAAAGCTTGGACTGCCTGTTTGTTACCGAATCCTGCACTGCTTAACCCTTTTGGTACTGAGAAAGATTGGACTGCCTGCTTGTTACTGAATCCTGCACTGCTTAACCCTTTTGGTACTGAGAAAGATTGGACTGCCTGCTTGTTACTGAATCCTGCTTTTCTTATTGACCATTAACTCTTTGATACTGAGAAAGCTTGGACTGCCTGTTTGTTACTGAATCCTGCATTGCCTATTGACCATTCTCCTGCTTAACCCTCTTGGTACTGAGAAAGATTGGACTGCCTGCTTGTTACTGAATCCTGCATTGCCTATTGACCATTCTCCTGCTTAACCCTTTTGATACTGAGAAGGATTGGACTGCCTGCTTGTTACTGAACCCTGAATTGGCTATTGACCTTTCTCCTGCTTTATCATTTTGGTATTTAGAAAGATTGGACTGTCTGTTGTTACTGAACCCTGCATTGTCTTTCTTTAACCCTTGGGTTCTCAGAAAGATTGAACTTTCTGCTCTCATTGAATCGTGCACCACCTGCTGAGCATTCCTTTTATTTTTGTGTTTCTCAGGGGCATATAGCTGTTTGCTTACTTCTGAGCCCTACTCGGCTCTGTGACCTGCTCCTCATTAACCCTTGCTGCTTTTGTTGTTTGCTGTTTCTGTACTACCTCATTCCTTCAATCTGTTAAACTTTATTCTGAAGTTTTTCCTTATCTTTCCACTTGATGCTGGTATAAGAAGTCTACTGGCCAGGATTGGTCTGATAAGGAAATATCTCAAGAACATTACAGTTATGAGGGAAACTGCAAATTTAGTCCCTGGAAGCAGATTAGAAAACCAAAGTACTATATAAAGAAATATGGGGGGGAGCCCTGCGAAATGCGTTAGACACACCCATTTTATGTCACGGAGTACTTGGGTGAGCTGTGTGTAGCGGCAGATCTGAAGCCGGCTTTTCACAGAGGGACCACTATATGAGCCACACCACCTCCGTTTGTTTTAATAACGTGTGGGGAGTCTTTTCACCCTGAGCCTGGGATACACAGCATTAAGGGGAACAAGGGAGAAAATACGGCATGTTGATTGTTGTTTGTGGACAACTTTTAACCAACGCTATTACATACCTCATATGTTTGAGGGTACACTTGTGAGTGCACATTTTTTATTCTCTTAAATAATAAATTGTATATGATTTAATCTGCACTTAGATCGTCTGTGCTCTTTGTTGCGCTCTTTCAGTAGTGTCACTAGGGAGTGCGGGCCGCACCCAGGTGACACCCTCCAGGGGGTGACACCACCAGATTTTTTTAATTTTTTTATTGAAATTCAAAGAAATACAATGTAGAAATGCATAGATTTTTTTTTATTAGAGGGGCCATCATTTGTTGGGACTGGTGAAGTTGTAGACACTTAATTTTTTTGTCCCTTGAGCCAGCGCTGCAATTTCCACAAATAGTTTTCCCGGCTGCTTTTGGTTGTTTGTACTTTGCTCCTCCCCTGCCAAATTTCACCATGAATGTTGTGGGCGTGCTGTGGGGCTTGCGAAGTTGCGCTGCTAGCCTAAACCTGCCTGCCTATCTGTGCTCACTGCTCAGTGACGTGTGGAGCAGTGGAGTCACTCACTGCTGTGCTGTCTCTTTAAACTGGAACCAGGAAATCATGAGGGGGTGCCTGCCATCTGACCGCATGACTGTCTGACACTGTCTCTAAAGTGAAGGAGCCATGTATGATGCCCACCAGACCGCTATGGTTACGGTACACTAAGTGCACACTGAAGAGGTAAGAGGGGAAGGCAGGTGGGGGTCTGGGGGTGGGCAGAGTGCAGAGGTGATTGGCCATAAGAAGCGGTATGTATGCGGCCCGGGGCTGTGCACTAACAGACTTGGAACAGAGTCAGAGAGCAGAATTTTCATAGTTTGCGCGCCTAAACCTTTTCTTTAGTGATTTATTTTTAGAGTGCACTGTTTATCTTTCATTTGATGCTCTACTGAGCCAGGGAGCAGCTCCAGTCATGCACTTTATAATTAATGCAGTGCAGTTTACATATTTTGTATTTGTGTGTCTGAGTTTTTGTGTGTGTCTGAGTGTTTGTGTGTGTGTGTGTGTGCCTGAGTGTTTCTGTGTGTGTGCCTGAGTGTTTTTGTGTGTATCTGAGTGCTTTTGTGTGTGTCTAAGTGTTTGTGTGTGTGCCTGAGTGTTTTTGTGTGTGTCTGAGTGTTTTTGTGTGTGTGTGTGTGTGTGTGTGTCAGAGTGTGTTTGTGTGTGTCTGAGTGTTTTTGTGTGTCTGAGTGTTTTTGTGTGTTTTTGTTTGTGTGTCTAAGTGTGTTTCTGAGTGTTTGTGTGTGAATCTAAGTGTGTTTTAAAGTGTGTCTGAGTGTGTGTGTGTGTGTGTGTGTCTGAGTGTTTGTATGTGTGTGTGCCTGTGTTTTTGTGTTTGTATGTGTCTGCTTTCTGGGGGTTGGGGGGGGGGGTGACACCATAACTGACTGCACCAGGTGACACCAACGCTAGTGACACCACTGACTATGCCTAATTAAACATTTTATATTACAATCTCAAGGTGTTTACTGTCCCTTTAAGCATTAGCTTTAGAACCACAAAAATCTGTGGGGTAGTATTTTTACTGGCACAGTATTCTTACTCAGTAAATTTGGACTTGCCTGGAATGGTGGATGTAAAAAAAAAAAAAATTTGCTGTGGGTTTCTAATATTCAATGCACTGTCTTCCATCTGAACCTATCCCTTTTCAGCTATATCAGTCTATATCAGTGTGACAAATCTTGTGAATGTACAGTAAAACTGAATATACAAACGCATAATTTGAAGTGTTACTACACAGAAAACTTTTTTCTTTCTAATGGCATGGTGAGTCCACGGATCATCATCAATTACTGTTGGGAATATCACTCCTGGCCAGCAGGAGGAGGCAAAGAGCACCACAGCAAAGCTGTTAAATATCACTCCCATACCCACAATCCCCCAGTCATTCTCTTTGCCTGTAGTGCAAAGAGGTGTCTGATGAGAAGTTTTCTTCAATCAAGATTTTATTATTTTTTTAGCAGAGTAAGCTTACTCTCTTACTTTCTGGGGTCTAGCCTAGTCCACATCAGTCTCTTCAGTAGGGCAGTGGTGACTTTTGAGCACTTGAGAACTTGTGAGGTACAATCCTCACTGCGTTTTCTCAAGAATCTGCTGCCCTAACTAGAAAACCTGAGTAGGTTTACTCAGTTTTTCTCTCTTCACAGGTCCATGTGAGGTGCTGCACCCTCTCAAACCAGGTGAGCTGTGCTGCTGCCGGACAGCACTTTCAGGTACGTGCCATTTTAATTTTCTTTTGCAAGGAGATTGCTGGAACTTGTTACAGCTAAAAGCTGTCTTATTTAATATGGGACTTTATTAAACCTTCATATTTGGGGTTTCTTTTAGGCAGTTTGGGCTTTGAGACTGTGAGGTGATTTATGGTGGCTCAGTGTGTTATAGTAGTTTTTATACTTTAACTTTTAGTCATGGAGATTACTGTTGTAAGCCATTTGTTTTCAGCAGTTAGGGCTCTGTAAACACTCTGTATTTGAAAAGGGGATTGTTTCTTCTGTGAGGGAAGTCACTCTATGAGCTGCAGGACAGGTAGGCACCTCAGTAAAGCTACTGAGGTGTATAGGTAGCCTGAGGTCTATTTGATTTGTTGTGCTAACACACATTTCTATTTAAAGACACAGTACACATTTATTTTTTATTTTCAAATAAAGAATTTTTGCACTTTATCCTTATTTATTACATAAGATGGTTCAAGAGGCTTTTCAAACCATTATCCCAGGCGAAGTTGCTGCTTGTCAGTTATGTTTTGATGCTCAGGTGGAACCCCCAGTTCCTTTTTGTTCCTTTTTGTTTATCATGCATTGAGAGAACTTTAAGTTATAGAGATAAAATATTTGACCCTGAGCCACCAGGCAAATGCTGTTCAGGTGTCTCCTGTTGCAGATATGCCGCAGCTTTCTCCTCAACCGTGCCAACCTTTCCAGTCTCCACATACAGTGCCCTGTGTTTCCTCTTGCAATCCTGTAGGATTTTCTCTACAAGACATTGCTTCCTAGGTATCCCTTGCAGTATCTGAGGCCTTGTCAGCTTTCCCCATGTTGCAGGAAAGGTGTAAAAGGAAATTTAAGGAATCAGTTAGTAAGGTTTCTGATCAAGTTCTGGCTATCCAGAGTTTCCCTTCCCATAAGCCTGAGGAAGAAGACATGTCAGTAGCATCTGAGGGGGAAATCTCAGACTCAGAAAGTGTAATTTCTTCTTCTGATGCTGAAGTGGTATCCTTCACATTTAAGCTAGAACACCTTCGCTTATTACTTAAGGAGGTTTTGGCTACATTGGTCAACTCAGACACAACTATCGTAGTCAATCCTAAAAAGTCTAGTAAATTGAACAAATACTTTGATGTTCCCTCTGCGGTGGAGATTTTCCGGTTCCTGACCGTGCTGCAGAGATTATTGCTCGAGAATGGGAAAGACCTGGTATTCCCTTTTCTCCATCTCCTGTTTTTAAGAAGATGTTTACTATAGCAGATTCTATTAAGCATTCATTACAGATGCTTCCTTACAGGTTATTAAACTGGGAGCCAAAATTTCTGGTTTTGTGGTCCTAGCCCGCAGGGTCTTGTGGTTGAAGTCCTGGTCTGCGGATGTTTCATCTAAATCTAACTTCATGGCTATTCCTTACAAGGGTAAGACCTTGTCTGGACCTGGTTTGGTGGAAATTATCTCAGATATTACTGGAGGGAAGGGTTCTTTTCTCCCTCAAGATAAAAAAAAAATAAGCAGAAGGGACGTCAGAGTAATTTTCGTTCCTTTCGTAACTTTAAAGGCAAGTCTTTCTCCCCTTCCTCCAAGCAAGATCAAGCCAAGCCTTCCTGAAAGCCCAGCCAGTCCTGGAATAAGGGAAAGCAATCTAAAATGCCTTCAGCTGATTCCAAGTCAGCATGAAGGGTTTGCCCCCGATACAGGAGCAGATCTTATAGGGGGCAGACTCTCTCTTTTTTTCCAGGCTTGGAAAAGAGATGTACCGGATCCCTGGGCAGTGGACATTGTCTCCCAGGGATACAAAATAGACTTCAAATATTTTCCTCCCAGAGGCAGGTTTCTCCTCTCCAGATTATCTGTAGACCAGATAAAAAGAGATGTTCTTACATTGTGTCAAGGACCTTGCCGCCCTGGGGGTAAAGTACCAGTTTCCTTTCAGGAAAGGGGTCTGGGATTTTACTCAAACCTGTTCGTAGTTCCCAAAAAGGAGGGAACCTTTCGACCAATCCTAGATCTAAAATGTTTAAACAAGTTTCTCAGAGTGCCATCCTTCAAGATGGAGACTATATGCTCCATTCTTACCTTGGTACAAGAGGGTCAGTTCATGACAACCATAGACCTAAAGGATGCATACCTTCATGTTCCCATTCACAGGGACCATCACAAGTTTCTGATATTCGCCTTTTTGGACAATCATTTCCAGTTCATGGCCCTTCCATTCGGCCTTGCCAATGCTCCCATAATTTTTTCAAAGGTTCTTGGGGCTCTTTTAGCTGTGCTTCGATCTCGGGGCATTGCAGTGGCACCTTATCTGGACGACATTCCCGGTTCAGGCGCCATCTTTTCAACAAGCAGAATCTCATACGGAGATCTTGTTGTCTTTTCTTCGATCCCACAGATGGAAGGTGAATCGGGAAAAAAGTTATCTGGTTCCAGCTACAAGGGTCATATTTTTGGAGACTATAAATAGACTCCCTGTTAATGAAGATTTTTCTGACGGAGGTCAGAAAAAGAAAGATTTTCGACTCTTGTTTTGCCCTTCAGTCCTCTTCATGGCCGTCAGTGGCTCAATGTATGGAGGTAATCGGTCTGATGATGGCTTCCATGGACATCATTCCGTTTGCTCGGTTCCATCTCAGACCTCTGCAGTTATGCATGCTCAGACAATGGAGCGGGGACTATATGGACCTGTCTCCATGTGTAGATCTAGATCAGGCGTCAATAGACTCTCTTCCGTGGTGGCTTTCTCAGGATCATCTCTACCAGGGTACTTGCTTCCGCAGACCCTCCTGGGTGATTGTGACCATGGATGCCAGCCTTCTAGGTTTGGGAGCAGTATGGGGCTAATTGAAGGCTCAGGGCTTGTGGACCTAGGAGGAGTCAGTCCTGCCCATAAACATCTTGGAGCTGAAAGCAATCTTTAATGCTCTTCTGGCCTGGCCTCTGTTAGCCTTAGCCTGGTTTATCAGATTGCAGTCGGAAAAAATAACCTCGGTGGCCTAAATCAACCACCAGGGGGAAACTCTGAGTTTCTTGGTCATGACAGAGGTGACCCAAATTATTCAGTGGGCGGAGACCCACAACTGCTGTCTTTCTGCAATACACATCCCAGGAGTGGACAATTGGGAGGCGGATTTTCTGAGCAGACAGACTTTTCATCCCGGGGAGTGGGAACTTCATTCGGATGTGTTTTCCAGCTTGACCCTCAAGTGGGGGCAGCCAGAGTTGGATCTCATGGCTTCTCGTCAGAATGCCAAACTTCCGAGATACAGCTCAAAGTCAAGTGATCTGCAGGCATTTCTGATCGTTGCTCTGGCAGTTCCTTGGAACTTCAGTCTAGCATACCTGTTTCCTCCATTCGCTCTCCTTCCAAGAGTCATTGCTCGAATCAAGCAGGAGAAGGCGTCTGTAATTCTCATAGCCCCGGCCTTGCCTTGCAGGATTTGGTATGCAGACCTAGTGGAAATGTCATCCTTTCCACCTTGGAGGCTGCCTCTAAAGAAGGACCTTCTACTTCAGGGTCCCTTCCTTCATCCAAATCTCGTTTCTCTGAAGCTGACTGCTTGGATATTGAACGCTTCGTTTTATCTAAGTGTGGATTTTCAGAGTTGGTCATTGAAACCTTGATTCAAGCTTGTAAGCCTGTGACTCGTAGGATTTACCATAAGATCTGGCCTAAATACTTGTATTGGTGTGAATCCAAAGGATACTCCTGGAGTAGAGTAAGGATTCCAAGGATTTTGCCCTTTCTCTAGGATGGTCTGGAGAAGGGTTTGTCGGCAAGTACTCTAAAGGGTCAGATTTCGGCATTGTCTATTTTGTTACATAAGCGCTTGACAGATGTGCTAGGCGTGCAATAATTTTGCCAGGCTTGGTTAGAATTTGGCCTGTGTTTAAACCTGTTACTCCTCCATGGAGTCTTAACCTTGTTCTTAAAGTTTTACATATTTAGATATTAAGATGTTATCTTGAAAGGTTTTGTTTCTTGTTGCTATTTCCTTTGCTCAGAGAGTTTCTGAACTCTCTGCTTTACAGTGTGATTCCCCTAATCTTATATTTCACTCTGATAAAGTGGTTCTGTGTACTAAGTTTGGTTTCCTGCCCAAGGTTGTTTCGATTAAGAATATTAATCAGGAAATTGTTGTACCTTCTTTGTGTTCTAATCCTTCTTCTCACAAAGAACGCTTGTTATATAATCTGGATGTTGTGCGAGTGCTAAAATTTTATTTGCAGGAAACTAAGGACTTTCGTCAGTCTTCTGCATTGTTTGTTTGCTTTTCTGGGAAAAACAAGGGTCAGAAAGCTACGGCTACTTCACTTTCCCTTTGGCTCAAGAGCGTTATTCGCTTGGCATATGAGACTGCTGGACAGCAACCTCCTGAGAAAATCACAGCTCATTCCACAAGGGCTGTTTCTTCTTCCTGGGCCTTCAAAAATGAAGCTTCTGTGGAACAGATTTGCAAGGCTACAACTTGGTCATCTTTGCACACTTTTTCCAAATTCTATAAATTCGATACTCTTGCCTCGGCTGAGGCTTCTTTTTGGAGAAAGTTTCTTCAAGCCGTGGTGCCTTCTGTTTAGGTTCCTGTCTTGTCCCTCCCTTATCTGTGTCCTCTGGCTTGGGTATTGGTTCCTAACAGTTATTGATGATGATGATCCGTGGACTCACCGTGTCATTACAAAGAAAACAAAATTTATGCTTACCTGATAAATGTATTTATTTCTTGACATGGTGAGTCCACAGCCCGCCTTGTATTCAGACAGTTTATTTTTATATAAACCTCAGGCACTTCTGCACCTTGTGTTATTTCCTTTCTCTCCTTTCCCTTTGGTCGAATGACTGGGGGGATTGTGGGTAAGGGAGTGATATTTAACAGCTTTGCTGTGGTGCTCTTTGCCTCCTCCTGCTGGCCAGGAGTGATATTCCCAACAGTAATTGATGATGATCCGTGGACTCACCGTGTCAAGAAATAAATAAATTTATTAGGTAAGCATATTTTTTTTTTTTGCGAACCACAATCTATTTTGTGTAAACACGTTTTAAAGACAGCCCCCGCCACCTACATCGCACCTCAGTGCTGATTTCAGCGGAATTTAGTTGAAGTTGCGATCCCCATTATATCTTATTGGAGACACATCGCCACTTGTCAGCACCATGAGGTTCAGCCCATTTTTTTAGAATATATCAACAGGCAGAAGGACTGCGAGCCTGGCAAACCGCAACGGCAGTTTCCCTTCAGTCTGTCAATGTTTTGGGGCCTGAGTGAGACCCTCCAAGCACCACAACCACTACAGCTTACTGTACCATAAGATATATGGGCTTCAAATTACACATAGCAGATGTATCAACATTTTAAGTTGTAGTTTAGCAATGTTGATTTTGAAGTTATTTGAAAAATACACAGTCATGTTTAAATAACATTGAAAAATTTGCAACAATTTTTAAAATGGCTGCCAAACCAAATGATTCCTTAGTAGAGGTGGCATAAAAGTATGTATATAGAACAAGCATAGATATTGCATGTAAATAAGTAATTTAATAAGATTTGCACTGTAAGCATGTATTTGTTATATTGCAACAGTAGTTCTATAAACCAAAATCGCTACCAGATATATGTGCTCCATATTACATATGGTAGACCACATCATAGCTATGTATCATCAGACCCATTTTGAAGAGTTATAGTTTAGCAGTTTTGATATAAAATGTTTGAATAACATTTAAACATTTGCAATTTTTTTGTACAATTACTGAAAAATTAACCACTCTTGCAGTGTATCACATACCAGGATCGTTTATTTTTACAATAAAGTAATCATCAAAATTAGGGTGTTAGTGCAAGTGAAAATAATTAAGCTAGTGAATGTTTTTACTAACTGAAACTGATTGGTCAAAGTCTAATTTTATACTGTTCAAAGGAGCAACTGGATTTATATAGCCTTTTTAAGGACAATTTTTTTTATATAAAGCATGATATGGTAAATTACATTTTTTTTGGATCCATTTTTTATATTTTATTTCTAAATTGTTGTTTTTGCTTTTAAGTATTTGGAAAATACATTTTGATTTAATATATATATATATATATATATATTTATTTATATTTGAATATTTGATAATTATATTTTAAAGTCATTTAGCCTTTTTTTATAGGCACACACAAGACCATTTATCAGATTTAACTTTTAGTTACAAGTTTTGTGGGATTTCTTGTTTAATTGTGTTGCTAATCTCATTGATTCCTGAGCAGGGTATTTTTCTTTATTTCATATCTGATTTTGTATCACTGCCATATGCAGTGCTTTCTACTCATCATCTGGAGGAGAAATGTATTTTCCTTTTGTATATGGTTTACATGTACTATGAACACCTTCTACAATTTTGATTGCTAGACCACCAACATGGTCTTTCACACCATCATTGCTTGAGTCACTCATAAGACCAACTGCTTCTAAAGACACTGGGCTCTGTGCACGAAGCAGCGAGAGATGCTCTGAAGCCCTTGAGGGGCAGGTTCGCATATGCATGCCTGCTTCCATCAATGTAAGAAACAGCGGTCATTAGGCTCAGTGACTGCTGATTGGTGGCTGCACATAGATGCCTTGTGTGATTGGTTCACCCGTGTGCATTGCTATTTCTTCGACAAAAGATATCTAAAGAATGATGCAAATTAGATAGTAGAAGTAAATTGGAATGTTTAAAATAATATTCACTATCTGAATCAGGAAAGAAAAATTTTGGGTTTAGTGTCCCTTTAAGTACTAGAAAGAACTGTAGCCAAAATAAATCTTGTTTTGGATCTTAGACTGGTGTATTTTTGCTAATATAAAATCATCTTAAATCTATTGATGCACTCTTAGATTACTGATAGGAAGTGGTGCATTATCTACTGATATGAATTTAATTATACAAAGTATTGGGACATATACTCTGGGAAGGAACAGTGTGCTTTGCAGGTAGGGCAACAGGATCCGGGAAGACTTATTTGCATGGGCAACTAAGGACAGGACAAGGTCAGGAAACACAACCCCATGTCAGATTCTAAAAGAATATTATGCATAAATCAGCTCTACATGAACTCTCATCAACATATATTATATACTATAACACACCAAATCTCATTTTAATTTCCTAACTTAAAGGGTCATGAAACCCAACATTTTTCTTTAATGATTCAAATAGAGAATACAATTTTAAACAACTTTCTAATTTACTTCTATTCTCTAATTTGTTTTATTCTCTTGGTATCATATGTTGAAGGAGCAGCAATGCACTACTGGTTTCTAACTGAACACATGGGTAAGCCAATGAAAATCGTTATTTATATGCAGCGGCCAATCAGCAGCTAGAACCTAGGCTCTTTGCTGCTTATGAGCTTGCCTAGATAAACTTTTCAGCAAAGGATAACAAGAGAAGGAAACAAACTAAATAATAGAAGTAAATTAGAACGTTGTTTAAAATTATATTCTCTATCTGAATCATGAAAGAAAAAATTTGGGTTTCATGTCCCTTTAAGTAGATACCATACATCCAGTAATACAAGAGTGCATCAATAGATTGTAGTGACAAGTATAACAGGGATCATCTGTGGCCTGGATCTTGTTGCATCCTATTTTTTAAATATGTTGCGGTTTGTTTTTGACCCTTTAAAGAAAGAGGGGGCCCGGGGGTGTAATTGGTGGACTGCAGCCTAACCTCACAGCTTCCCAAGATGGAGGGATTTACTAACTGCCAAAAGAGGCCACTGTCCTACAAGTTGAAATTAAAAAGTTAGCGCAAGAGCAAAAGACTGAGGATCACTTACCTGACGCTGTGCTAGATCGACTGCCCCAAAATTACGTTAGGAATACTTTAATTTCATATGTTCTTCACTAGAATTTTTAAATAGCTATATCTGTATATATATCTGAATATGTTTTTGTAAAATATTTATTTACAGTATATCTATATGAATATATCCAGATATAGATACCTATATAAAATAAATATATAGATACAGTTCTCATGTAGTCTTAAAACACTGAGCTTCTTTTACATCCATGGCAATCACATAGAGATTATCCATTAACACCAATCTAAGGTGACAACATCAAGGTGCGGAGAACAACCGATAGGAACATCAGAAAAGCCATAGGCCGAGGAACCATGGGCATATAACCATGACAAGAGATGACATCAACCATGGAACTAAGGATGATACCCCATACACCCTAGGGTCAGGTTCTGCCTACATCACGAAATAGGGACACTGTACTAGGATTGTCTAACCACGATGAAACCAATGGTTGCATTAAGGATGGACATCACTATATAAGCAACATGATACGGAGCAACTAAATGGACTTATAAGGCAACAATAGCTTTCTTTATTATACATTAAGAGAGCTAAGATGTGTGTATTAGATGTAAAGTGTATACAGACATAATAGAGATAGATACAGTATAATTTACAACAAGATCAAAAACCAACTATACATTACTAAAGTTAAGTGTGCAATGCAGCAGCAACAAAGAGGCTGCTGTTTATTTATTTGTTTATTTACTAGTTATTTCTGGATTCTTGTATTTTCTATCCATGCTATATGGTTTGATGCTTTTATTTTTCTGTTATCAAAGTTCAGTGGTGGGGACCTACCACATAATCCACATAGCCAGCTTTAGAAATACATGTCCCATACTCGAGATAATATACAGACACTATATACAATAAGAGCCAGAGCATACTGTTCAGCCCCTATATATGCCTTTAACTAACACACTTTAGGACAGGCAAAAGAGGTATATAGATGTATGAAAACCAGGCTAACAGTGAGGCATGAAGGCAATATGTACCGGCTATAGGATAACGTAAACTGAGACAGGTAAACCAATAGATCAATCCGCCTAAGTAGATCCGGCACAACAAATGGTCACCATGACAACTACAATATGACAGCAAGTTCTATCGAACCTGTCACGCAGATCATCGCAACAGGCAGCAGTAACATGCGAGTAAGGGAGATGTAATCTAGATAACAGGAAGTAATGTATATATGTATATAAGAGCTTAGGTGTAATATATTAGGCACTGGCTAAACAAATGTACGCAAATGCTACAATACACTTAGAGTGTGATACACTGTCAAGAAAGACACAGAGTTTGAAACATTATCACATATTTAGTAGCTTAGAACAAGCAACACAGGATCTTTGCATGTATATAATAACAATATAAGTCTTTTATAAAATCGAGGACACCGGATACAATACTACACTTTACACTTCCGGTCCTCACAGTGGAACGCAAAGTAAGCGGTCCACACACACACTGTTTGGAGACACCACACTGAGAAATTTATACACACAGGTATTTCTGATTTACTTTTGATTTGTTTAATGAGCAACATGCTTCTATTTAAGTTTGTTTGATGCACTGTTTGTTTATGCTGATGATGGGGTAGATTACCCCGAAAACGTTTCATTAAAATTTACTACGTTTTTTTCACTAAAAGACCTGAGAGTGCGACCATTATTTTTGGATTATATATATATATATATATATATATATATATAGAGAGAGAGAGAGAGAGAGAGAGAGAGAGAGAGAGAGAGATCCATTGTACATACAGATATATATGTAGAGAGAGAGATTCTATTGGCTGATCGGAACAGCCAATAGAATGCGAGCTCAATCTGATTGGCTGATTGGATAAGCCAATCGGAGTGAACTTGATTCTGATTGGCTGATTCCATCAGCCAATCAGAATTTTCCTACCTTAATTCCGATTGGCTGATAGAATCCTATCAGCCAATTGGAATTAGAGGGACGCCATCTTGGATGACGTCCCTTAAAGGAACCGTCATTCTTCAGTTGGACGTCGGAGGATGAAGATGGGTCCGCGGTGGAGGTCTTCAAGATGGAGCCGGTCCTCATCGAATGAAGATAGAAGATGCCGCTTGGAAGATGATGGTTGCCGGTCCGGATCTACTCTTCTTCCCGGATAGGATGAAGACTTTGGAGCCTCTTCTGGACTTCTTCAGCCGTCGGATGATGGATGGCTAGCCCCCGCTTGGGCTTAGATGAAGATTTTGGAGCCAGGACCGATCGGTGATACCCGGTGAGGTGAAGATAAGGTAGGAAGATCTTCAGAGGCTTAGTGTTAGGTTTATTTAAGGGGGGTTTGGGTTAGATTAGGGGTATGTGGGTGGTGGGTTGTAATGTTGGGGGGGGGGTATTGTATGTGTTTTTTTTACAGGCAAAAGAGCTGAATTCTTTGGGGCATGCCCCGCAAAGGGCCCTGTTCAGGGCTGTTAAGGTAAAAGAGCTTTGAACTTTTGTAATTTTAGAATAGGGTAGGGCATTTTTTATTTTGGGGGGCTTTGTTATTTTATTAGGGGGCTTAGAGTAGGTGTAATTAGTTTAAAATTGTTGTTATATTTTTCTTATGTTTGTAAATATTTTTTTATTTTTTGTAACTTAGTTCTTTTTTACTTTTTGTACTTTAGTTAGTTTATTTCATTGTAGTTATTTGTAGGTATTGTTTTTAATTAATTTATTGATAGTGTAGTGTTAGGTTTAATTGTAACTTAGGTTAGGATTTATTTTACAGGTAATTTTGTAATTATTTTAACTATTTTAGCTATTAAATAGTTCTTAACTATTTAATAGCTATTGTACCTGGTTAAAATAATTACAAAGTTGCCTGTAAAATAAATATTAATCCTAAAATAGCTATAATATAATTATAATTTATATTGTAGCTATATTAGGATTTATTTTACAGGTAAGTATTTAGCTTTAAATAGGAATAATTTATTTAATAAGAGTTAATTAATTTCGTTAGATTTAAATTATATTTAATTTAGGGGGTGTTAGTGTTAGGGTTAGACTTAGCTTTAGGGGTTAATACATTTATTAGAATAGCGGTGAGCTCCAGTTGGCAGATTAGGGGTTAATGTTTGAAGTTAGGTGTCGGCGATGTTAGGGAGGGCAGATTAGGGGTTAATACTATTTATTATAGGGTTAGTGAGGCGGATTAGGGGTTAATAACTTTATTATAATAGCGGTGCAGTCCGCTCGGCAGATTAGGGGTTAATAAGTGTAGGCAGGTGGAGGCGACGTTGTGGGGGGCAGATTAGGGGTTAATAAATATAATATAGGGGTCGGCGGTGTTAGGGGCAGCAGATTAGGGGTACATAGGGATAATGTAAGTAGCAGCGGTTTACGGAGCGGCAGATTAGGGGTTAATAATAATATGCAGGGGTCAGCGATAGCGGGGGCGGCAGATTAGGGGTTAATAAGTGTAAGGTTAGGGGTGTTTAGACTCGGGGTACATGTTAGAGTGTTAGATGCACACGTAGGAAGTGTTTCCCCATAGCAAACAATGGTGCTGCGTTAGGAGCTGAACGCTGCTTTTTTGCAGGTGTTAGTTTTTTTTTCAGCTCAAACAGCCCCATTGTTTCCTATGGGGGAATCGTGCACAAGCACGTTTTTGAGGCTGGCCGCGTCCGTAAGCAACTCTGGTATCGAGAGTTGAAGTTGTGTTAAATATGCTCTACGCTCCTTTTTTGGAGCCTAACGCAGCCATTCTGTGGACTCTCAATACCAGAGTTATTTTAAAGGTGCGGCCAGAAAAAAGCCAGCGTTAGCTACGCGGGTCGTTACCGACAAAACTCTAAATCTAGCCGTTAGCTTTGTCCTAATTGATCATGTCCCCCCTTTGAAACGTGGTGGTGACAGGAATAGAACATTGCTACAGGTAGCGGCGAGATGGATCCATCGATTAAAAACCCTACAGCCTAATGGACTTAATACCATGATTGACTAGCACTGTTTCTTATAAACTGTTCTTTATGTAATGATCAGCACATTTTGATCCATAACTGGGTCATAATAGGCCTGATGATGAGTCTACGGATCGCTAGGTATGATTTTTGTGCTGTTTAGACTACCCTTAATATAAGCCCTGTATAGTATAAAATGTGCCCTTTTTTCGATGTCTTGTTCATTGAATTATTTATATATGAATATGCCCCTACATAGATGCTACATGCACAGTCTGTATGGTATACTCTATTATTAATTTATACGCTGTCCCTATATTGTTATGGGTCGCCCTGTCTTTCATATACACATTGTGTACATTGGAACTTAGCATACCTCTCCGCCACAGAGTTGCACCTAATAGTGGTTTTTCATTGTCATAATAAGCCATTACATGGCTAACATAGTATCCCTATAGTCCCATTCACTTTTTGGGAGTACCTTGATCCTTTTTTATCTTATTTATATATTTTTATCTTATTTATAACACTGCAATCTTAATACTTACATCTCCATGGCTACAATGATGCTGTTGCCTGATTGGCTCCAGGAGACACATGTGACTGTGACATGTACCAGGTTGTATGATGTGGTTACTTCTAGGTACACTGTGCGGCGGCGATGCAATGTGTATTTGGTATTCTGACAATTGGATCAGTTTGTGGCCATGAGAAAGTGAGTTTATGCCCTGCATACATGTGGCGCGTATTCATTCTATGAGCCTTATTATAGTTTAGATGACCATATATGTATGATATGTGCAGTATTTTTGGTTCCTATGTCCCCTACTGTTTGTGCTCCTTGTTATTTACCCCTTCTGTTTTAAAATAGTCAAATAGTCACTATTCACTTTTACATTATATCACTGATTGATGATATGCTCAGACAGTTTCTATTACAATCACATGAGGTTTTGTTTATTCTGTGATTAAGTGGTTATCATAGTGACCGCTTGGAGTTTTTTTGTCCTAATTGGGGGGTGGGGTTTGCTTCAGAATTGCTATAAGTTTGTTACACTTTGTATAAACTCTGTCTCAGGAAGGGGATACTTTGTCTCCGAAACATCACTGTTCACAGTAAACTATTACTTTATTGAAAAGACCAGTGTGCAAGTTTTTTTTTGTTCATATATATATATACTGTATATATATATATACTGTATATATATATATATATATATATATATATATATATATATATCATTTGTATTAAACAAACGTTGAGATTTACTCAAATATTTGTAAAAATGTTATACATATAATGCTGAAGTCACTCCCAATCCTACCTAGGTATGTTTTCATGGAAATGAGCAAAGTTTCTACAAGGAATAGCAAGAGAAAGAGGTCAATTTGATAATTTGCATATGTTTTCTTTAATGGTACATTCTATCCTAAAGTTTAGCTTTGATTTGCATGTCCTTTTTTCTATCTATCATCTATATATCTATCAATCTATAATCTATCTATTTATCTATAATCTATCTATCATCAATCTAATAAACAATCTATCATCTGTCTGTCTGTCTATCATTTATCTTCTATCAATATATCATCTATCTATCCATCTATCTATCTTCTATTTATCTATCTAGCTATCATCTATCTTCTAACTATCTATCTATTTATCCATCCATCTTTACTTGTCTATCTGTATTTTTTTTTTTTAAATCTCTGTTTGAATCATTTACATATAATTTTGACTTCCATATCCCTTTAAACTCACCATTGCTATAACATTTCTGTATACAGAACCTTGACACTTGATTTTCTGCATTATGTAATGGATTACTTCTCTGTTTCCTTGCTTATTTTTCTTTATTGTACACCCTTTAATAATACCGCTTGCTTATACAACCTACATGCATTTAACTAATTCAATTACATGCTTGAGGTTCATCAATTGGAAACATCCCTTGTGCAGAATGTAGTATCGAAAGATGCAATTATAAATAAAAAACTGAAGAATTATAAATGCCGTGTTTTGAATACAATTAATTCCATATGCTCTTTATATAAGGTTTGACATACTCTTTTGACATAAACCATGCAAAAATCAAAGTCAATTACACAGGAAAATGACCATAAGAAAGGGGACACTAAAAATTCTTACTACAACTATGGTGATAACAAAAATAAAGGCAAAAATAATATGTATAATGGCAACTATAATAAGGGCAATAGCCACAATACTAATTATAATAGACAACAGTATTATTCTAGTAGAAATAATACGGATAAATCACACAACTATCCATTAGAGTATAGACATACCCCTACTCATAATCATAGTAATAAATCAAATCCACAGAACCAACATTTACAGTGGAGACGAAAAGATAGTGCTAGAGATAAGACTAATAATAGTTACCATTATGATTCACAGTTTGCTGTCAATAATAGATATGAGGTATTGGATCATAATCATGCCCAAAATAATGAACATCATAATTGGGAGACCCGGGGGGTTAAACCCAAACAACAGAATTATGTTCAATATAATGAACACTATAACTGGGAGATACGGGGAGCTAAACCCAAAGAGACACAGGAACCTAAGCATTTTTTAGAGATAGAACAGGTAAAAAATCACAAACCAACACAACAGGACAGAACCAAACAAAGAAAAAGATCATTAGAAAGAGAAGAAGGGGAAATAGAGCTGGAAAACTTATACAGGCAAACAGGGAGAACAAGGAGAGACTAAATAAGGCGAAAAAAGAAATTTTTAACCTTGCTAAAATAGATTTGGATAACAATGACATTAAACTTTTACAAAAAGTTCTCCATTTTGCACCAAAATCTAAACCAAGTAAATTTGAAATGTTTATAGATATACATAAATATGTTAGAAAACTAACACTAAAGAGGTATTTTCTTAAGAACCCTGTAAATAGAGGTATCTACAACCAACCCTACTTGGAGTCTACAGATCTTGGGGTACTAGGTATTTTAAAAGACCTAGAAATGAAGGAAAAAACAGTTTCAGAAGATCATTGTAATATAAGGGAAGATAATTTGGATGAATATATAGATACATTAGATATCTCTCAACATTGGATGGAACCAGAAATACAACACTCTAACTTTAAGGCAAAATCCACATTTAATCCCGTGGGTTTTCAAGGTGAACAAATATCAATGTTTAATAAACTAGTTACTAAAGACATAGAGATAGAGTTTGAGAAAGAAAATAATTTCTTAACAAAACACAATGATAATTTGACCATATTAGAAAGAAAGTCCATGAAAAAATTAATGAATAATGACAATATCACGATACGCCCCGCCGACAAAGGCGGGGGTATAGTGATACAAAAAAGAGAAGAATATCTCAAAGAAGCATATAGGCTATTAAATGATAGTACAACCTATAAAATTCTTCCGAAAGATCCAACTGATACATATAATAAGGAATTAAATAAGATGCTTAACATAGCTAAAAGTACTGGTATTTTAAATGAGGATGAATATAAATACATCCATACTACACAACCAAATACACCTTATATATATCACTTACCCAAAATACACAAAGATCCCCTTAACCCTCCGGGTAGACCGATAATATCGGGAATTGGGTCTATTACAGATAACTTATCTAAGTATGTAGACTTTTACTTACAGCCAATAGTTAAATCGACTAAGGCATACCTTAAGGATACTAGCGAGGTAATAAATAGATTTGAAGGCATTACTTGGGAAGAAGACATGATGTGGCTTACTTGCGACGTCGCTTCCCTATACACCTGTATTCCTCATGATGATGGTATAGAGAATATACAAATCGAACTGTCCAATTGGTCTATCCCAGAAAACCATATACAATTTTTAATCAACAGTATAAAATTTATTTTACATCATAATTACTTTCTATTTCAAAACAAATTTTATGTACAAACAAGGGGGACTGCGATGGGGACTACTTTTGCCCCATCGTACGCAAATATTTATGTTAACACTTTTGAGACCAAACACATTTGGAAAAATAATCCTTTTAAAGAGAATATTTTAATTTATGCTAGATATATCGACGATATTATTATTTTATGGAAAGGAAGTAAAGAGAACATAGATAATTTTATGGTTTTTATGAATGACAATAATTTTAATTTATCTTTTACTTGTTCATGTTCAAAAGAAAAAATAGAATTTCTAGATTTAATCCTTTATAAAGATAGTCATGATAAAATAGCGGTAAAGAATTTTCGCAAACTTACCGATACAAACAGCTTTATACAAGCCAATAGTGCCCACAAAAAGAGTTGGCTAGACAATGTTCCGTACAGCCAATTTTTAAGGTTAAAAAGAAATTGCACACACGTAATAGACTATGAAACGGAGGCTGATATCTTGCAAAAGAAATTTCTAGAGAAAGGGTATACCCAAGAAATTATCAAACAGGCTAGACAAAAAGCAACCCTTAAAAATAGGAACCATACCCTAAAAAAAGAAGAAAAAGACAATAGCCAAGGCAATATAGGGACCAATATACATAAAGAATTGATCAAATCAAAATCTGGAAAACAAAACCCTATTAGATTTATAACAACCTTTAACGAGGGCTCTAAAAAACTGGAAGGCATCCTTAAAAAACATTGGCCTATTTTAAGATCAGATCCTGTTTTAGGACCACACTTAGAGGTAAAACCTACTATTACATATAGAAAAGGAAAAAGTCTTAGAAATCTACTAGCACCTAGTAAAATCAAAATAGAAACAAAAACAGAAATAAACAAAACTAGTGAGGGAACCAATTGGCTTAAGGATTGGAAAGGGACTATGAAATGTGGCAAATCTAGGTGTAATATGTGCAAACATATAAATAAGGCACCCACATTTCATAATAGTGAATCAACTGAAATACATAATATCACGTTTAGAAGTAATTGTGATTCAACACATATTGTATATTTATTGGAATGTGGGTGTGGCCTCTTATATGTGGGGCGCACAAAAAGGAAAGCCAGACGAAGGCTAAATGAACATGTTTATAATATAAAAGAAAAATTGGTAAAACATAGTGTACCAAAGCATTTTTTAGAACATCATGGTAACAACCCTAGTTCCCTTAAAATCCAAATTATAGATCAGATCCCCCCATCCAGACCAAATAGGCTATTAGCACTTAGAAAATTAGAAACTAAGTGGATTTACAAATTAAAAACCCTGCAACCACTAGGTCTCAATATAGACATTGACATAGCGGCATTTATGTAGCTATAATAATTTTCTTTTATATATATTCAAAATTCCTTTTTTAATACAATTTTTAAATATACATTTTTAGATAATTTATTAATCTCTTATTGCACTTTTTGGTTTTAGAAATAAAAATAAAAATATTCTAGGTTAACATAGCAATTACAGTCCCGACATAATACTAAACACAAAATCTTTTTATATGACACAGTAAACTGTTTTTATTATTTGTTATCACCATTATTGTAATATACGGTTCTGTTCTATCTAATGATACAGCTAGCACACAGTACGTAATACGTAGAACACAGTACTAAACTTCTGTAGTAATCCTATAATAGTACAGTGGAAGCCCTGATAGACAGCTCCAGGGAAAATGAATAGTATGGGGACAATTACTTCATGTAAATAAAGTTTTAACACTGACCGCGCCTTATGCGATTATACTTTGGGTATAAAACGTTATTGTATATAGTAGCGGTCAAACCTTAAAGAATAACTATGTATACTCTTTTTTTATATAACTCTTTTAACTAGTTTTATAAGTATTTCTTCTGTATATATTATGTGGTATCTAGCAATTTGATGTAAAAATGTAAAAATGTTTGATAAGACATCATTTACACTGCAGCGAACTAAAAGTCTGTGTATGTGGAGCGATATGAGACACACCTATGAACAGGATTGGCCAAGTAACACACCTCTTTATGATAATTGGCTGTCTCTCCTTTAAATAACAAAGGCGCAATTCCAAACACATACGTCATTACTGCCTCATGAAGAAGCCCGGCCGCTGATCGGGGGAAACGCGTTAGGCTATTAAAGAGCAAGCGTCTGGCCAGCTGCCTTAGAATCCTATCCACGGTTATCAGAGCAGGGGTTCCGGATACCGTGCCTGAAAATTTCCATCTTAAACCTGGTGTGGTGGAGCAGCAGCTGTACCTACACAGTGCTCAACTGATGTGCTTTTTAGCACTTACGAATCTTGTAAGTGTCAGTTTTTATGTGTATACTTCACTGTTAATAAAATATTTCACTTGAGTCGGCCCTGTGCGCCTTTGTCTTTTTTTCTCTTTTACATGACATTTAAACATGATGCTCATTTGTAAAGTAAAAAAATTCTGCTGAAAAAGGAATCATCTGTAAAAGTTTTTTCTTTTACCATTGCCACTGAATGAAATATTTTTTCACCATAAAACTATTTTCAATAGCATCCTAAGATGTTCTTTTTTATTTCTGTATAATAGAATCTATTGATACAAGGCATACATATCATATATTGCTGCTTAGACTTCTGAAAATAATAATCCACTTAGTTTTCCGGTATATTCATAAGGGATAAAAGACCCAGCCCGTAACTGCTAGAGTAAGATTCCTTGCCCTGACCACTTTATTAACTATGAGCTAGATTACAAGTGGAACGCTAACGTTTGTTCCCAAGCAATATTAGAATATCACAGGGACACTAAGTTGCCCACGTATTACAAGTTGAAAGTGAATGTGTTCGCTCGAGCACAATCGAATTTAATGCCTATCAAGTTAGCGCAACTGAAAACTTTGCTTAAAGGGATACTGAACCCAATTTTTTTCTTTTGTGATTCAGATAGAGCATGCAATTTTAAGCAACTTTCTAATTTACTCCCATTATCAAATTTTCTTCGTTCTCTTACTATATTTATTTGAAAAAGAAGGCATCTAAGATAAGGAGCAAGCCAATTTTTGTTTCAGAACCCCTGGATAGCACTTGTTTATTGGTGGGTGAATTTATCCACCAATCAGCAAGAACAACCCAGGCTGTTCACTAAAAATGGACCAGCATCTAAACTTACATTCTTGCTTTTCAAATAAAGATACCAAGAGAATGAAGAAAATTTGATAATAGGAGTAAATTAGAAAGTTACTTAAAATTGCATGCTCTATCTGAATCACAAAAGAAAAAAATTGGGTTCAGTGTCCCTTTAAGAGTTAGGGCACCAAACACAACATAAATACATTAAAATATACTGTTACACTCATATAAACACTATCTGATAAACATTATTCATATAAATATTTATAACATTTTTTTACAAAGGTTCAAAGGTAAATGGTATATGGCCAGGTAGCCCATGTGCAAGCAGCAATCACTATAGTAACTACATTGCAATCCCCATGAAACATAACAAAGATGGGTGTATTAATGAAAGGCGGAATGCAAACTTAATGTCAAGTTTTGCTAACAGTGACGTGATGCTACATCATAGGATCAATATTATCATTCACTGAACATCCTCTCAGGTATGAAAGGTGTTAGATTAAACAAAAGATTACCTTATCCTTCTTTTATACGACCCCAAGTAAGGAGACCACCAAATTAGGAAAAGGGGGATTCACAATGGGACCTTAGAGGAAGTTAGCGCGGTTGCAATATCCAAAGTCCTGAAGTTAGCACACCTGAGTCTTTCCCTCACATGCTAACTTTTTACTTTTAGCTTGTAATGCCACCTAACTTAGACCAAAGTTGCATGTCAGTGGCACTGAATGTAAGCAAAGCTGTACCCTACATCTTACACCAAAACTCTGTGTTATAATGACACCAATCCCCATTCTTAAACCTTATTTGTATACAATGGATAATATATATGTATATATGTATTGCCAAAGCCTGCCTGTGATATTTCTGTAGATAGCAGGATGCAAGCATTTGGAAATATCCATTTGTCAAAAGTGTCAGGACATTTCACATGCTTAGAGTCAGTGCCATCTGCTCTCCATTCTGTTTGCCTATGTGCCTCCGCAAATAATTTAAAGCTATTAACATATTGACCCTCTGGAATGTTCTTATTTATTTTGGACCAGAGGGCGATATTTGTGCTCCACTTAGTAATACCAGTGCATGCAAATGTGGGGCTGGTATTACAAGTTAGGTGCAGTGCGAACGTGACCTCGTGTTCAATATTGCACTGAAGCAGTTGCACTCATGAGAGCGCACTTCCATGAGGCCTCCAATGGGTGCCTCGTTCTCATGCCATCAGACACGCATGAGAATCAAGTGCAGTGAAGGGGGTAAGTCGTGCAGCAATGGGCAGCAGATTATGTCAGCAACCATTTTGTTTACCTTAATTTGCATTTTTTTGGCGTCACTCTGTATCGTTGCGGTTTGGTCTTTTGCAGTCGCTACTGCGTCGTTGTGGTCGTGTCATTTTTGGGGTCACTATTGCGTCTTTGCTGTCGCGTCAGTTTTGGGGGTTGCTTTTGCGTCGTTGCGGTTGCATAATTTTTGGCGCAGGTTTTTTAAGTTTAATATCTGAACTTCCATATCTTCCTGCCCGAGTATAGTATTCTGTATAACTATTAGGAGCGCTTATCTTTGACCTTGATACCTGCTTTGAATACGGATTGGACTTTGGCTCGTCTTCCTCCTTTGGTACCCTGCAAAATCGGACTGATAACTGGTCCCTTTGAATTCGGATTGGACTTTGACCTTGGCTCTTCTTCCTCCTTTGGTACCTTGCAAGATCGGGCTGATACCTGGCTTTGAACTCAGATTGAACTTTGACCTTGGCTCTTCTACTTTCCTAGTACCTCAGCTTCGTTCCTAGTAATTATCTTCATCCTGCAGTTCTGAGAAGCTCCTAATTCCAGGTACCGTTTTGCTTTCTACTGTTCTCTGCTGATTGAGGATTTTGTCCAGAGCCCTTGTGAGTTTCTCCTCTCTACCCATACCTCAGTCTCTGGTATTTCTGACTTTGACACTAATCCAAATAGTGTGACAAGATTGAAATATATATGTATATGCTTATATGTATGTGTACAGAAACATATTAACACATAAATATATACGTAAATAAGCACAGTTCCCATAGACCGCAATGTAAAAGCACTCCCCAACTGCCAAACTTAACCCCTTAAAACTGCTTCATGCAGTTTAAAAAAAAACTAAAGATGCTAGTATTTTTTATTTCACAAAATGCACTACAGGCTTTATTTTGGAGGCAATTCAGGGGACATTTAGAATTATTTTTTTTTTTTTATATCTATATAGATTTTATTACAGAGAGTTCAGGTTTACAACATATTAACAGTTACATACATATAATTCAGATTTAAATATAGTGATACAGAATATCTTCACAGCAGGTGTTAAGTTGTCAATCAATGAAATCCATGATAGTACAATTAGTTACAACCTATGCTTAACCCACTCAGACATCAAATCTTTCTCGCTTGATTAATATCCAAACTCTCTTATTTTAGCTTTTTTTCCAAACTAGACTAACCCCTAATACTAAACAAAATTATAAACCTCTTACTTTAAGGTCGAAAAAAGTGAAAAAAACAAAAAAAACAAAATATAATGCTTCCAAGCAATGTGTGAAATTACTAAGGCGCGCTTGGTTATATCTTAACAATAACTGAAGTAGTGGGCCTAAACAGATTCTTTCGATTTTTAGAAACATTACTAACATCATTCTCTATCAAAATCCTAATTAAAGGAAGGAGGGAAAAAAAAAAAGGGAAGGAAAACAAGAAAAGAGAAAAATAAAGAGTGTCCCCTCCACTCCTCCATCTCCTCCCAGCATCCCTCCCCTTAAAAATACCATGCTACTGGAAAAATATCACGTAAAATTAAACCTTCAAAGTATGTAGATTTATGGATGATTTAGTGAGTATATATTGTGTGGAGAGAGGATAAGACTTTATGATTTTTAGCCATTTGTTAAAGAAGCTTTGTATTTGTTTATCACATGTACTGCTTATATTGTATTGCTCAAACATAATCTGTGTTCAACCGCATTTAAAAATATACTAAAAAGAGGGGGTTTATTGTTTTTCCAGTTCTTCAGAATTAAGTTCCGAACTATAAGAATAACAGTGTTAGCAAATTTATGGGATGCTACATCCGATACTAAAAACACTATGATCCTTGGGTCAAGCACTAGATTCTCCTTTGTATTTTTATTTAACCAATGATTTACCTTACACCATAATTGATTTATTTTCGGACAAAACCAAAAAACAGTGAAGATAAGTCTGCTGCAGGAAAATGGCATTTATAACACTGGCCTTGCGTTTCTGGAGACCAGCATATAAGCCTTTTAGGTGAAATATACGCGTTATTAAGAAGTTTAAGTGAGATTCTTTCCAAGAGGTGGGAAGGAGAGCATTGTTCACTCACTTAATACTTCTGCTAATTGTTTCAACATCCATCCCATCAAAGTATTTGATCCAATTACTAAACATAGATCCATTAACTGGCCCTGTTTTGCAAGCAAAATTTATAAAGTAGCGAGATTGAATGATTCCCCTGACTGTATAGGTTAAAATAATCGCCAACACTATCATATTTCCCATGCCAGGGGCCCCAACTGTTACTTTTCCTGTATAAAGTGACATATCTGGAGATAGGCATAAAAGGATTTGTTCGAGAGATTATACTGCGGGCTATACTCTCGAAGGTGATCGCACCCCAAGGCCATCATCTAGTAGCTGTGCTATCAAAGTTAGGCCCTTGCTGGCCCACCCACTGAATATTGCATTTTGAAGTCCCGGCTGGAACTCCGGGTTACCTCTAATTGGGAGAAAGGTGGATAAATGAAAATTAATCTTAGATCGAAGACAGAGTTGCTGCCAGGCTTTAACAACGTTATATATGCTAGTCAATATTTTAATTTTTCCAGGAAGTCGCTTATGAGGGCAGTGTAAAGCCGCTATAATGGAGAAGGGTTTTATGAGATTTTCCTCTGATTTACTGTTTGTCAGATAGTCAGAAGAAAGTAACCAATCTACTCCAAACCGTGCGAGAATAGCTATATTGTATGACTTAATATCCGGAAGCGCTAGACCTCCAAACTCCTTAGCTTGGCAAAGCTTTCTGATAGAGAGCATATGTCTACCTTTATTCCAGATAAGATCGCACAGGGCTCGATTATATAACTTAATGTCCTTATCCGGAATAAATAGCGGCAAATTATTCATAATATATAGTAATTGAGGAAAGAGTATAGATTTAATGAGCATAATCTTAGCAGTGTTGCTGAGAGTGGAAAGAGACTCCAGCGATGAAATTTAGAAGTAATATTAGAAAAAAATACAGTATAATTGAGTTTGTACCATAGCTTAGGGTCTTATGCAATTGTATCCCTAAATATCTAAAACTTTCTACTTCTCTGAAGTTGTGCTGCGTAAAGCTCTCCTTGTGTTTGTGAATCCATAATATCTCTGATTTAAGAGCATTCACTTTGTAACCGGAGATTAAACTAAACTGTTCTAAAATTTTAAGTGCTTTAGGTATGCTGCTTTTAGTGTCTTTAAGATACAGTAACAGGTCATCGCATATAATGAAAGAACACAAGATTGCAATCCAAACTTTATTCCCGACAGTTCCTGTCTAAGATAAATTGCCAAGGGTTCTATGGAAATGTTAAACAGGAGGGGAGAGAGAGGACATCCCTGTCGTGTCCCTTTTTCTAATTTGAAGTACGGAGTTTGACTACCGTTGATCAAAAATGGACGAAATAGGAAAATTATATATAGATTTAGACAAAGTGTATTATGTTCCCAAAAAAGCCAAAGTTAGACAAAGAATTATAAAGGTGTTGCCATATAATAGAGTCAAAAGCCTTCTCAGCGTCAATCATCACCAAAGCAAAGTCCTGCTACAAGTTTACTTTATCCCTATGCAGTTTGTTCCAGAAATAGTTCAAGAAATCATATATGTTCTACGGATATTTTTGTAGGGTATCTACCTATCATAAAACCTGATTGGTCTGTATGGATAATTCCCTGTAGAACGTTATTAAGTCTGTTCGCAATGATATTAGTGATAATATTATAATCTACGTTTAGTAGAGAAATCGGTCTATATGAGCCCGGGTCTGTTGGGCTCTTTATTCTTTTTAAGTAGCAAAGTGATGACTGACGCTGAGAAGAATCTAGACATGGCCTTTTTTTTAATGAAATACTCTTTAAACAACGTGGTCAAGATAGGGGCCTATCTCAAGTTTGTGCAATCTGTAGGTAACTGGGTCTGGTCACGACAGGTAGCTGGTCTGGGCCTGGAGCCTAACCGAGTTTGGATTCTTCTATAGCTTTAATGACTTCGATTATTGTTATAGGGAGGTTTACTATTTCAATCTCCTTAAGGGAGATTACTGGACATTTGATATTATTCCAGAACCTCACGTTGTCCTCTGCATCTATAGTTTTCCCTGCATAAATCTTTTGATAGAAGTTAAAAAAATACACTCTTGATATCTTCTAATGAAGTATAGTTCTTAATCTCCAACTACAATCTGCTCGATCATATTTTTCTTCTTTCTAACTTTGTCAAGTCTGGCAAGATATTGTGGTAGATTTACCATAATGACCTGACCTCCTTTGGTACCTTGCAAGATCGGGCTGATACCTGGCTTTGAACTCAGATTGAACTTTGACCTTGGCTCTTCTACTTTCCTAGTACCTCAGCTTCTGTTCCAGTAATTATCTTCATCCTGCAGTTCTGAGAAGCTCCTAATTCCAGGTACCGTTTTGCTTTCTACTGTTCTCTGCTGATTGAGGATTTGTCCAGAGCCCTTGGTGGGTTTCTCTCTCTACCCATACCTCAGTCTCTGGGTATTTCTGACTTTGACACTATTCCAAATAGTGTGACAAGATTGAAATATATATGTATATGCTTATATGTATGTGTACAGAAACATTTTAACACATAAATATATACGTATATAAGCACAGTTCCCCATAGACCGCATGTAAAAGCACTCCCAACTGCCAAACTTAACCCCTTAAAACTGCTTCATGCATTTAAAAAAAAACCTAAAGATGCTAGTATTTTTTATTTCACAAAATGCACTACAGGCTTTATTTTAGAGGCAATTCAGGGGACATTTAGAAAATTAACCATAGATCTGATCTCTGGTTAAATTTTTGGAGCTCACAGGAGTATAATCACCACTTGTAATGGCTGGTTATTTATCGAGTGCCCGTAAACAGACAAATTTGCTATTTATGGGAGCGCGATAAATTAGCACTCCACTTATAATCTAGGCAGCCCTTAAGGTTTTAAGTGAGCATGTAAGGAATTTAGCAAGTATGGGTACTTATCCCCTGTGTGGTCATCGCATGGCCTGTTGGCCCTTTAGGAGTAATTGAAGGCATACCTCCTTTAAATCCGTGATATCAGAATTATTTACTTTGAGTTTTTACCCACAACTATCTTTTGTAACACGTGGGAACTTCCGCTTCTGGTCCCTTGCACACTAAATCTACCAACTCATCATTATCAGAGTGCCTAGCTGCCTCTGAGTGACTAGCCATCCTGACCCCTTGCTCATCAGAATTGTTATACAACCATTGACACATCCACTGTATCCCTATACTGATGTAATGCATTTTTAGACTGGCAAGAAACCTCCATGAAACACTTGGGTGGGGTGATTGAGCATTTAACATGGCCCATTACAGCAAGAGTAACAGCAAAGCTTCTCTAAAAGATTTGAAGGAGAACATAGCAGCAGCATTACCCTTTCTACCCTCATGCCTTAACTCGTAAGACCTTCCTAGCCTGTTTGTCTCTCCATTTACATTTTGTTTTAAAGGGACAATCTACTAGTCAAAATTAAACTTTCATGATTCAGATAGGGCAATGCAATTTAAAAAAGAAATTCCAATTTACTTTTATCATCACATTGCTTTGTTCTCTTGGTATTCTTGGTTGAAAGTTAAACCTAGGTAGGCTCATATGCTAATTTCTAAGCCCTTGAATCTGAATGCATTTGACAGTTTTTCACAGCTAAATGGCATTAGTTCATGTGTGCCATATAAACATTGTGCTCACAACCCGTGGAGTTACTTATGAGAGGGCACTAATTGGCTAAATTGCCATCTGTCATAAGAACTGAAATAATGTGGCAGTCTACAGAGGCTTAGATACAAGGTAATCTCAGAGGTAAAAAGTATATTAATATAAAAGTGCTGGTTACGCATTACTGGGGAATGGGTAATAAAGGGATTATCTCTCTTTCTAAACAATAAAAATTCTTGAGTAGACTGTCCCTTTAAACGTGTTAGTGATGAGGTTAATCGCAATCTTTTCATTTCATCCGATAATAATTTCTAAACATCAAAATAATTGTCATTTTTCACAAATACCCTATAATTGCCTATAATACCCCTCAAGCAACACAAATTTGTTATTTGCTCTATTAATCTTGCAATATATCAATAAAATAAATAAATGGATGCAATAAAAGAGAAACAAAATGACAAAAATATGGTGTTACATTACCGTTTGAAGTGTCTGTATATTGATTGATTCCTTTCAGTAGTGTTAAGTGATTCTAATATGGAATGTGTGTGCAATTAAAGGGGACATGAAACCCAAAAATATTATGATTCAGAAAGAGAATACAATTTTAAACAACATTCCAAATTACTTCTAATATCTAATTTGCTTCATTGTTTGTTGAAGAAATAGCAATGCACATTGGGTGAGCCAATCACAAGAGGCATCTATGTGCAGCCACGAATTAGCAGCTACTGAGCCTATTAAAGCATGCTTTTCAACAAAGGATGTCAAGAGATTGAAGCAAATTAGATAATAGAAGTAAATTGTAAAGGTGTTTAAATTGCATGCTCTTTCTAAATCATGAAATAAATTGTTTGGGTTTCATGTCCCTTTAACCTGTTCTACTCAAAAAACATAAATATGTGTATATCTCTTTAAGGGATTTGAACATGGGTATTTTAAGTATAATGAGTATGTGTTTGTTGGGATATTGATTTTAATAAATTCTATTAGTGCAAAAGTGCTTATTATTTTATCTTTAATTGATTGAGCAGGTAGCATCTGTATCTGCTTTGTGGCATTGCTTCCCAATGTCATGTTATATGACGGAAGCAATGTTACTTTTGAGGTACCAAAACGAATTTCCGAACAAATGTACTCACAAAATTAAAAGAAAACATTTAAATACTGACAAAATTTGTCAGTATTCATTCATTTTCTTTAAGTAAATAAATACCTTTAGCGCGCTGGATAGCCACACTTTTCCGGTTCTCTTCTTCACAGAGCCCCAGGCTCCCAGGGACTGCACTTTTTCACCAGCAGCTTTGGAACATTTTCATTCAATTCATGAAAATGACAGTTAATGTTCTATGAAAATTCAGTATTTGCTTTGTTTAAAAACGAAACAAATACTGAATAGTGCAGCCAATTGATATTCGTTCTGAAAAATTCGGCCAAACCAAATTTTCACATCTGCACATATATAATAATTATTAAGAACTTGGATTGTGATCAGCCAAATAGGACTGGCACATGTAAAGTATAGGGCTATTTTGCAAAACCTATTATATAAAAAAGTGCTTCAAATAAAAGATGAAAATGGCTGACTGTGACAATGTCAACACTGGACATAAGCATCACCAAGCAGCAGCTTAAAACCTATGTTCTGCTGAGGAGAGTTAAAAAAAAAACTTGAAACAGCTGTCCAGAAGTGGTTTTTATTGCTGCATCCACCCCATAAATGGGACTGCTGTGTTAAAGTACTTGGAAGCAAAAAGCTTGATATTGTATATCTAATTTGCATATCTTACCCAGAGTTCCCTGTGCATTGGTAACAATACAATAGTTATATGTCTCTTACTTTTATGAAATGGAGGATTTTAATATCATGTTTTTATTTCCACCATAACTCAAATGAGTATTGCCTTTTCCTGCAGATAATTATAAGACAATATATTGTGATCAACCCTAATATGCTGCAAAAGTCTGAAGGTGTCTTTGCTATTATGTTTATCTAAAGCTGTATCATCTCATGTTTAGAAACAGTTTCAGAGGGCTTTACTACATAGTAATCTACACAAAGTATTTTTGTTTAGTTCCCAGGAGGAAAAAACAATGAAGCATTTTAGAATGCCTGACAACCGTGAATAATTGATGGGATCTGAAAGGAACTGGGAAACATTCTATATGTGGGATAAAAAGAAGGAGGTGAATATGATTTGAGTAAAATGTTCTTTAGGTAATGTACTGGGATTTATGTTTGATTAGAGAAAATGTACCTGTAACATGTTGTTCAACTGGAAAAAGGAATATACCAACTTAAAGGTACATTGAAGTCAAACTTAAAGGGACATGAAACCCCAAATGTTTCAATCATGGTTTAGATGTACAATTTTAACTTTTAATTTACTTCTATTATCACCTTTTCTTTATTCTCTTGGTATCCTTTATTGAAGGAGCCATTTTTAGCCAAATCGGCGATCACATATACGTAACAGCAAATAAGTTACGTGCGTATATTTTACCTGTCGCCGGCAGTTTTTACTCCCATAAACTAACATAGAACCGGCGTCGCAAGTTGGTATCACATATTTTGCGCAAGGACTTACGTGGGTAGAATGGAGAAATTTTACTCCAATTCCACCGCAGCAAGCAAGCCTTGGCTGAATATAAAAGTACTGTAACTCCCTGGAAGCCTTAACTAACACCTAATACATGCACAATATCAACCTCTAAACTGCCATCCCCCACATCGCAATAACTAATAAAACTATTAACTCCTAATAAGCCTAACGCCCAAAAAGCGAAGTACCTAATAAAAGTATTAACCCCTAGACCACCAACCGCCACAGCACAAAGTACCTATTTACACTACTAACCTCTAATCCGCCAACCCCCCCACAACGCACCCCTAAACCGCCAACCCCAACATCACAAAGTACCTAATTAACCTATTAACCACTAAACCGCCAACCCCCACAATGCAGCGTATTAACCTAATAACTAAGCCCCCTAACACCCCCTAAATTAACCCCAATTAAAATACACTAACAAATAACAAAATACTATCTACCTTAAAAATGTATTACAAAATTACCAAAAATAAAAAACATAAATTACTTTTAAAAAAACTAACATTACCTAAAATAAAAAATCCTAACTTTACATTAAAATAAAAAATCCTAACATTACAGTAAAATAAAAAAACCCTAAGATTACAGCAAAGTAAAAAAAAACTAAGAGTACAGAAAATAACAGACGAAATTATAAAAAATAAAAGCTATTCCTAATCTTATACCCCCTTAAAAATAAAGCCACCCCAAATAAATAAAAAAAAACTAATCTAAGAATAAACTAAAAATAAAGTACAAATAGCCCTTAAAAGGGCATTTTGTAGGGCATTGCCCTAAGTTTAACAGCTTCTTTTTCTAAAGAAAATACAAAGTTCCCCCTAAAATTACAACCACCCAACCCCCCCAAAAAAAAACACCTAACTAAAAAAAAAAAAACTAATCTACCCATTGCCCATAAAGGGGCATTTCTATGGGCATTGCCCTTAAAAGGACAATCAGATCGTTTACTACCCAAAAAGATAAAAAACCTCCAATTTTTTAAAAAAGACACCCCAAAAAACACCAAACTAACTCCAAAATAGATACTCACTATTGTCCGGAGAACCATCTTCTTTCCGGCGGCGAAAGGTCTTCATCCAGGCGGCTCCATCTTCATCAATTGTGAGACCATCTTCTTTCTTCTTGCTGGAGGTGCAGAGCGGTCCTTCTGAGGCGGGGATCCAGAGTGGTGGTCATTCTTAGCGGCGGCAGTCATCTTCAACATGGAGGTCCTCTTCATGCAATCCTTTATCGCACACTGAAGATTTAATACAAGGTACCCCTTTTATATTGGGGTACCTTGCATTCCTATTGGCTGAAAATTTCAAATCAGCCAATAGGATGAGAGCTGCTTTCATTCTATTGACTGATCGAATTTAAACTTTTACGTGTGTTTTTAACTTTTTTTAAAAATGTATGCACCGCAATATGATATACTGGCATAAGTCACTGGCGGTGCCAGAAATGTGTATTTGTCCAAATTTCTGAATCTCGCCAGTTTAACTGCCTTACGGCAGTATATCATCTGCCAGCGCGGTTTATGTGATTCACCAAATGTGCGAGGTGAACTTTTGGGCGATGTGGGTTTCAGCAGTTGCGCTAAAACTTATGCCGCATATGTAATCATGCCCCTAGCTCCTAGTACTGCACTGCTGCTCTTTATCCTACCTATTCATGTTTTTCAACAAAGAACACCAAGACAAAGGAGCTAATATGATAGCAGTAAACTGGAAAGTTGTTTAAAATAACATGCTCTGTCTGAATCACAAAAGTTTAATTTTGACTTCACTATTCCTTTTAAATTGAATGATTTTGATACAGTGTCCAATTAAAAACAAACTTTGATTATCGGATGTACTTCTTTCTGTTGGTATCCTTTGTTAATACGTAGCTTTTTCTATGAAAACATACTGAAGTTAGGGTTGCCACCTTGGCCATGTTTTCCTGGGCGCTTATGAGTTACACATGCTGCAGGGTGTGCAGAGGGGACCATGAATTGCACCCCTGGACAGCACACAAATGGTGATCCCGGTCAGCACTATTCACATTCCTGCATAACCTGCAGCATGTGTAACTCCTAAGTGACCAGGAAGACGTTGCTTAGGTGACATATTCATTTGTTTAGCTAGCTCCCAGCAGTGCAATGTTACACCTTCAATAAAGGATACAAAGAGAATGAAGCAACATTGATAATTGAAGTAAATGGTAAAGTTATTTACAAATTCATGCTCTATCTGAATTCTGAAATAAAAAATATGGGTTTTATGTCTCTTTAACTGTGCAGGATATTAATATCTTGCGAAAGAAAGAGGCCACAAGTTGCAATAGTACACTTTATATTGTTTTAAAAGTGGCAAGACTTCCTAAGCTGCTACAATCATGCAAATCTGTAATATATCACTGTACAGAACCCAATCCTTCAAGGAAACTGGTTTCTGTATCGTGATAAATTACAGTTTGGTGAGATTGAAACAGCTGAATAGTTTGGTTGTGACAGGATAATTTTAATGCATATAAATAACACATCCTAGACGCAAGCCTACTATACCCATAATACCCCAGTTAAATGTTAACTAATATTTTGAAACTGAAAATGTTAATTTCACACATGTAAAAAAGGATCAATCTAAGCACCTGCTGGAGGTCCATTGCATTAGTGATTTGCATTTTTTTAACGTGAAGCAGGTAGGTTTTCGGAAAATTTACAATGGGAAACAATTACTTATTTATTTATTTATAAAATATTTTACCAGGAAGGATACATTGAGATTTCTCTCGTTTTCAAGTACGTCCTGGGATCACAAAACATTGCATTGATACAATAGGGTACAATAAAATACAAAAACAATAATAATAATACACAATATATGCACACATTTAACATAGAGCAGGTATGAAATATATAATCAACCTTGACAGGAGCATTCTGTTTTGAGATATGTATAGAGGGATCTCTTAAAGGATTTTAGGCTTGGGGAAGTTTTTAAAGTGTGAGGGAGGTCATTCCATAACTGTGGTGCTCTGTAGGAAAAGGAGGATCGAGCTGCTTTCTTTTTGTATTGAGGCAAGCTAAATAATGTGCTGGTACTGGATCTGAGGTTATAGGAGGTGGAAATAGCAGGGGAGAGCCTTCTGCTCAGGTAGGGGTGGGAGCTTCCCAGAAAGGCTCTTAAAGACAAGGCAGGAAAGATGGAGGGTGCGTCTGGATTCCAGCGACAGCCAGTTTAGTTCTTTTAGCATGTCACAATGGTGGGTCCTGTAGTTATATTGTAGCACAAAGCGGCTGAACAAGTTATATAACGTATTTAGTTTATTAAGGTGAGTTTGCGGAGCAGGTGCATATACTATGTCCCCATAATCCAAGATAGGCATCAGCATTTGCTGTACAATCTTTTCCTTTACTGTATGCTGAGGCAAGATTTGTTTCTGTACAGGGCACCTAGTTTTGGATAAAGTTTAGAGGCAAGTTTTTCTATGTGGAGTCCAAAAGAATATATTGGGGTCTAACAACATACCTAAGTATTTAAAAGAGTGGAATGCGGTCAGCGTGCAATTGGATTTTGTTTTGATGCGAAGATGGGAATTTTGTAATATTTGTATTTTAGGTCCCATTCCAAAGATCATTGTGACCGTTTTGTCAGTGTTTAGGAAGAGTTTGTTTTTCGAGATCCACTTTTCTACCTCTGTGAACTGGTCTTGGAGCACTGCTTCAAGCTGCGGCAGATCAGATTTGTTTGCATAGATTACCGTGTCGTCTGCGTACATGTGTACAGTTGAGGATTTGCAGACATTAGGCAAATCATTTATAAATACTGTGAATAGTAGGGGGCCCGAGAATGGAACCTTGGGGGAACACCACACGTGACTGGGAGAGGGAGGGAGTCACTGTTAGAGACAGAGACATATTGTGATCGATCCGATACATATGATTTAAACCAGGTTAATGGGCGATCAGCAATACCAGAGTTTTTTAGTTTGAGAAGTAGTATGTCATGGTCCACTGTGTCAAAAGCCTTTGCAAAATCAAGGAAAATAGCTCCAGTTAGGTCTCCTTGTTCCATGCCAGTTTGGATGTCGTTGCAAACTTTTAGGAGGGCAGTTGTAGTGGAGTGATTCGGTCTAAAACCTGATTGATCAGGGTCAGATAGTTAGAAAGTTGATAATACTCGCATAATTGCGTATGGACGCATTTTTCTAAGATTTTTTACAATACAGGGAGCAATGATAAAGGACGATAGTTAGAAACCAAGGTTAACTCCCCACTTTTATGAATAGGCACTAAACTTGCAGTTTTCCAGAGTTTGAGTATGTATCCAGACACCAAGGATTTGTTAATTAGGGTTGTGACAGGCTTAGCAATTGCCGGCGCACTGAGCTTCAACAGCATTGCTGGGATTTGATCAGGTCCTGACTGGTTTTTCATTTTTAGATTATTGAGGTGTTTCTTAATGACATTGAAGGGTACAGGTCTAAAATTTAACTTTTCTATATTGGGTCTTTGCTGTTTTAGTGGGGCCTGATCCACATTTGTAGCTTCAGGATGCGTACCATTTATTAGTTTGTCAATCAGGGTAGTGGAGCATCTGACAAAATAATTGTTAAAGGCATTTGCTACTTCTAAGGGGAGTTGCAGGTTTTGGTTATCCACTTTGACAGCGGAGGGTTGGGAGTGGATTGGTGGATTTTGTAAGTTATTTATGAGTTTCCAAAACTTTCTAGGGTTAGATATATTATTGTGCAGATTTTCACAGAGATATTGCGCCTTAGCCAATTTTGTTTGTTTAGTACATATATTTTGCCATTGTCTATATACACAGTGATCATTCATAGAGCCTGTATGCTTGAACTTTGACCACAATGAATCCCGAAATTGGTACATTTGAATGAGGTCAGCTGTGATCCAATTCAAGTGTGCTCCTTTTACTCTCAACTTACGCAGCGGTGCATGTAAATTTCAAACTTGTAGGAGTTCAGACTGAAAGAATTCAACTGCAGAGTCTAGATCTGGGATTAGGTTTAATCTGTGCCAAGGGAGGTTCTTGATGTCATTTAGAAATGATTGCAGATTAAATTTTTTGAAGGACCTGGTGATTTTAACCTTGGGAGAGGATTTAGTAGCCTTTATTTTGCGCACACAGTACACTAAGCAGTGGTCACTGAAATTGTTAGGGAGAACACCTGCCTCCTGGATTCGGTCAGGAGAAGTGGAGAGAATCCAGTTGAGCAGGGTATGATTATGGCTTTTGATGTTTATGCGAGTTGGGGAGGAGATTAATTGCGTTAGCTGCAAAAATTTAAACAGCGAGTGACAACTGTTATTTTTTGGATTCAGCCAATCAATGTTAAAATCTCCAAGAACCAAAATTTCACTTTTTGGGTTTTGAGTTATGGATTCACTAAGGAGCTGTGCTATGTCCGAAATGGAATGCACAGGGGAGCTAGGTGGGCGGTAGATTCCTGCAACAATGATTGATTTACTGCACGGGATCTCAATTTTGCCAGAACGGAAATCAAAGGTGGCAGGAGAGCTAGATTTTTGTATGGGGGTGAACTTTGTGGAGTTGTCAACATAAATTACAATGCCACCTCCTCTCTTTGCTCTGTCAATTCTATGGCATGAATACCCATGTATTGCAATGGCAGAGTCAGGTAACTCTCTTCCTTTAACTTCCTGATGCAGAGGGCAGTGTTAGCTGAGATGTGGGTCTGTGAATGTTCTTTAAAGACTTGTTGTAAGTACACTTTATAATTCAGCTGATGCAGAGGGCAGTGTCAGCTGAGATGTGGGTCTGTGAATGTTCTTTAAAGACTTGTAAGTACACTTTATAATTCAGCTGATGCAGAGGGCAGTGTCAGCTGAGATGTGGGTCTGTGAATGTTCTTTAAAGACTTGTTGTAAGTACACTTTATAATTCAGCTGATGCAGAGGGCAGTGTCAGCTGAGATGTGGGTCTGTGAATGTTCTTTAAAGACTTGTTGTAAGTGCACTTTATAATTCAGCTGATGCAGAGGGCAGTGTCAGTTGAGATGTGGGTCTGTGAATGTTCTTTAAAGACTTGTTGTAAGTACACTTTATAATTCAGCTGATGCAGAGGGCAGTGTCAGGTGAGATGTGGGTCTGTGAATGTTCTTTAAAGACTTGTTGTAAGTACACTTTATAATTCAGCTGATGCAGAGGGCAGTGTCAGCTGAGATGTGGGTCTGTGAATGTTCTTTAAAGACTTGTAAGTACACTTTATAATTCAGCTGATGCAGAGGGCAGTGTCAGCTGAGATGTGGGTCTGTGAATGTTCTTTAAAGACTTGTTGTAAGTACACTTTATAATTCAGCTGATGCAGAGGGCAGTGTCAGCTGAGATGTGGGTCTGTGAATAATTTGTGCACAAACGATATCTGCACTTGAACAAAAAAAACTTGTGCATGACACATGGTACCACTTGCTGTATCATTTTAACTGACAGACAATTAGTGTTACATTTGCCACACACAATAATGCTCTGCTTCTAATCTAGGCTATAATGTTTAATACACATGCACTCTCCTGAACCTGCCTCAATGTGCACTCATTCAAATGAGCTACATTTCAACAAAGGATGCCAAAAGAAATGGAATATGAAGGAAGCATCTTTCACATATATTGTAGACAAATATTGACTCTGTTAATAAAACGGTCTTAATGGTTTCCATTTTCAAATTAAGAACACCTAGATACTTGTTTGAAGCTTTGAAATACAGAATAGGCCAGAATGTTTCCTCTTTCTTGGGTAGAATAAAAGATTGGAATCAAATCCTTGACCCATTCCAGAATTGGAAAAATAATTTTTACTTTTTAGGACAAACATTTTCTATCTGTTGCTCTCTCTTTTGGTCTCTTCACAGCTCCCAGAATTTTTACTAAGGTTCTGGGAACTCTTTTTTCAGTAATAAGTATCCAGGGAATTTCAGTAAAAAGCTCCATACCTGAACAATATTTTGATTCAGGCTCCATTGTTACTTGGCGGTATCTCATAATGAAAAACTACTGTGGTTTCTTCACAGACATGTCTGAAATCAATATCCTAAATATTCTCTATCGCCACAATCTAGTTACCTTTATAGAAGTATTCATAGGGGTCGATTTATGAAGCAGCGGATGCTGCTTACGACCCACTCCGCTTCAGGTCTGCCTGAAGCTGAAGTTAAGAAGCAGCAGTCCTAAGACCGCTACTCCTTAATGCGTCCACCACCTCTGAGGTGGCGGACAGCAATCAGCCAGATCAGATACGATCGAGTTGATTGACACTCCCTGCTAGCAGCCAATTGGCCGCAAATCTGCAGGGGGAAGTATTGCACCAGCAGTTTACCAGAACTGCTGGTGCAATGATAAATGCCGACAGCGTATTCTGTCAGTATTTGACGATGTGCGGTGAACATGATACAATACAGCGTATCATGTCCATCCGCACCTTAATAAATTGAACCCATAGACTCCTTAAAGGGACATTCCAGTCAAAATATAAATGTACATAGATTTATTGCAACTTTGAATAGTAACATATTTGCAATATACATGTATTGGCAAAAATGCTTCTATTAAGAGTTATCACTGTTTTAGTGTTAACATTTTTCTCTGCACACGCATGTGAAGCATAGCTAGATATTTTCACTGCACTCACATTTAAAAAAATTCAGCTGCTCAGATCATCAGTGGGGCTTGTATCATGTCAGCAATTAACAAATTGAGTCATTACCAGATGGTACAAGAATCTTAGGCTCTCTGAACAAGTGTTGTGTTTAAAATGCTGGTGCACGGTGCATACTTAAATACACTTTTGAAACAGCTATAACTTTTATTAGAAACATTTTTGCTAATACAGTATATTAAAAAATTGCTTCTGTTCAATACCGAAATGCACCCATGTGGTTTATAATCTTGGCTGGAATATCCCTTTAACCATGAGTCTTTTTCTCACAGAACAATGCAAATCCGAGTTACAGCTGGCTTGTATAAACCTTCAGTCCATGTCTTCTCCATTGGTAGTTCAGTATATGGATCTTGTGTTTAAAGCATCAGATGCCATTCACTTTGCGCACTTTATATGCCCCCTCTTTAACTATGCATGATAAAACAATGATGCAACTTCTACAGCCAGTTAATTCAAAGGATATTTTTGGATTCCAACGTGCTATCTGGCATGATGGATTAATCAATATTTAATTTCTCTGGAAGCATCTTCTAGTTGCTCTTTTGGGTTGGGTTGTGGTCTGGGTTTTCTGGAGAGCGCAAGCGGTTTGGTCTCCTCAGGAGGCAAGGTTACCAATCAATATTTTAGAGCTCTATAGTTACAAGTGGAGTGCTATTTTGTGTTTCCGCTTGTGTGTTAACTTCACTAGACGCATGCTTTTGCGCGCATCAGGTTGCATTCATATTACAAGTTGAAAGTAAAAAATTTGCGCACAAGCAAAAACCTGACTTGTGCAAAAAGTTGAACTTCGAATATTGTGACAGTGTTTAAAGATTCTCCTGTAGACTTCAATGGAGCGTGAAAACTGTAAAGAAAAAAAAATAACACATACACTAGTGCGCTAACCCCATCAAGTTTATTCAAGAGTGCTAAATCAGACATGAAATATGAATATTTTACATTCCAATGTTCTACACGTCACAAGCAAAATGCTGAGAAATACTCCATATCGTTTGCGAACTACAGCTAGTGCACCACTCGTAATCTAGCCCTTTATCGGTATTTCAGGTCTCTCAATTTAAAGGCTTAGAGATTAGACATGTGCGATTCGTTTCGGATTTATTTGGAAATTCGGTAAATTCGGAGATTCGGATCGATTCGAATTTCCGAATTAAAATACTTCAGAATCTACCGAATGAAACCGAATTAGCTGCCGTATCTCCGAATAAATCCGAATTAGCTCGGTAAAATTCAGCATTCCCCCATAGGAAACAATGGGGCAGTTTCGGCTGAAAAAAAACCTAACACCTGCAAAAAAGCAGCGTTCAGCTCTTAACGCAGCCCCATTGTTTCCTATGGGGAAACACTAAGTCTGCACCTAACACCCTAACATGAACCCCGAGTCTAAACACCCCTAATCTAACACTTATTAACCCCTAATCTGCCGCCCCCACTCTCGCTGACACCTGCATTATCTTATTATTATACCTATGTACCCCTAATCTGCTGCACCTAACACCGCCGACCCCTATATTATATTTATTTACCCCTAATCTGCCCCCCCAACGTCGCCGCAACCTAACTACATTTATTAACCCCTAATCTGCCGACCGGACCTCACCGCTACTATAATAAATGTATTAACCCCTAAACCGCCACACTCCCGCCTTGCAAACCCTATAATAAATTTTATTAACCCCTAATCTGCCCCCCCAACATCGCCGCAACCTATCTACAAGTATTAACCCCTAATCTATCGACCGGACACCGCCACCACCTACATTATAGCTATTAACCCAGAATCTGCTGTCCCTAAAATTGCTGACCCCTATATTATAGTTATTAACCCCTAATCTGCCCCCCAACGTCGCCACAACCTAACTACATTTATTAACCCCTAATCTGCCGACCGGACCTCGCCGCTACTATAATAAATGTATTAACCCCTAAACCGCCGCACTCCCGCCTCGCAAACACTATAATAAATTTCATTAACCCCTAATCTGCCCCCCCCAACGTCGCCGCAACCTAACTACAAGTATTAACCCCTAATCTGCCGACCAGACATCACCACCACTATAATAAATGTATTAACCCCTAAACCGCCGCACTCCTGCCTCGCAAACACTATTATAAATTTTATTAACCCCTAATCTGCCCTCCCTAACATCGCCGCCACCTACCTACAATTATTAACCCCTAATCTCCCGCCCCCAATGTCGCCGCTACTATAATAAAGTTATTAACCCCTAAACCTAAGTCTAACCCTAACCCTAACACCCCTCTAACTTAAATATAATTTAAATAAAACAAAATAAATTTACTATAATTAAATAAATTAATCCTATTTAAAACTAAATACTTACCTGTAAAATAAACCCTAATATAGCTACAATATAACTAATAGTTACATTGTAGCTATTTTAGGATTTATATTTATTTTACAGGCAACTTTGTATTTATTTTAACTAGGTACAATAGCTATTAAATAGTTATTTACTATTTAATAGCTACCTAGTTAAAATAATTACAAAATTACCTGTAAAATAAATCCTAACCTAAGTTACAATTAAAATTAAACACTACACTATCATTAAATAAATTAACTACAAGTAACTACAATTAAATACAATTAAATAAACTAAAGTACAAAAAAAAAAAAAACTAAATTACAAAAAATAAAAAAATATTACAAGAATTTTAAACTAATTACACCTAATCTAAGCCCCCTACTAAAATAGCAAAGCCCCCAAAATAAACAAATGCCCTACCCTATACTAAATTACAAAAGTTAACAGCTCTATTACCTTACCAGCCCTTAAAAGGGCCTTTTGCGGGGCATGCCCCAAAGAAAACTGCTCTTTTGCCTGTAAAAAAAAACACAATACCACCCCCCAACATTACAACCCACCACCCACATACCCCTACTCTAACCCAAACCCCCCTTAAATAAACCTAACACTAAGCCCCTGAAGATCTCCCTACCTTGAGTCGTGTTCACCCAGCCGGCCAAAGTCTTCATCCGATGGGGCAGAAGAGGACATCCAGACCAGCAGAAGTCTTCATCCAAGTGGGGCAAGAAGAGGTCTTCCATCCATCAGAACAGTAGTGTACATTTAAAAAAAAAAAAAAACCTTACACTACCTGAACAATACAACATCATACCTGATGTTTTAAAGCACGTTATTCCAAACAATTTAGGAATGTTAGGTGATTTATGCCCTTTATGGATTAAAACCAGACTCTGCATCAACTATGTAATTTTCCATGGGAGTTTGCCATGGATCCCCCTCCGGCATACCACAGTCCAGGTGTTAGTCCCCTTGAAACAACTTTTCCATCACTTTTGTGGCCAGAAAGAGTCCCTGTGGGTTTTAAAATTTGCCTGCCTATTGAAGTCTATGGCGGTTCGCCAATCAGATTGAGCTTGCATTCTATTGGCTGATCGGAACAGCCAATAGAATGCGAGGTCAATCTGATTAGCTGATTGGATTAGCCAATCGTATTGAACTTGAATCTGATTGACTGATTCAATCAGCCAATCAGATTTTTCCTACCTTAATTCTGATTGGCTGATAGAATCCTATCAGCCAATCGGAATTCAAGGGACGCCATCTTGGATGATGTCACTTAAAGGTACCGTCATTTAGTTGTTGGATCAAGAAAAAAGAGGATGCTCCGCGTCGGATGTATTCAGGATGCCTCCGCTCTGGATGGATGAAGATAGAAGATGCCGCCTGGATGAAGACTTCTGATGGATGGAAGACCTCTTCTTGCCCCGCTTGGATGAAGACTTCTGCCGGTCTGGATGTCCTCTTCTGCCCTATTGGATGAAGAATTCGGCCTGGCTGGGTGAACACGACTCAAGGTAGGAAGATCTTCAGGGGCTTAGTGTTAGGTTTATTTACGGGGGGTTTGGGTTAGAGTAGGGGTATGTGGGTGGTGGGTTGTAGTGATGTCATGAACCTAAAATTTTGCGTTCGCGAACAGCGAATGCGAACTTCCGCAAAAGTTTGCGAACCGGGCGAACTGCCATAGACTTCAATAGGCAGGCGAATTTTAAAACCCACAGGGACTCTTTCTGGCCACAAAAGTGATGGAAAAGTTGTTTCAAGGGGACTAACACCTGGACTGTGGTATGCTGGAGGGGGATCCATGGCAAACTCCCATGGAAAATTACATAGTTGATGCAGAGTCTGGTTTTAATCCATAAAGGGCATAAATCACCTAACATTCCTAAATTGTTTGGAATAACGTGCTTTAAAACATCAGGTATGATGTTGTATCGTTCAGGTAGTGTAAGGTTTTTATTTTTTTTAAATGTACACTACTGTTTTAGCAGATATGACTTGCACTGGTGTGACACTGTGCCTGGCAGGACCTGGAACGCACACGTGTGAGGGAAACTGACTGCTATTATTTCACAATAAAAAAGGTTGTTTTTTTTTTTAAATGTATGCACACTACTGTTTTAGCAGATATGACTTGCACTGGTGTGACACTGTGCCCTGGCAGGACCTGGAACGCACACGTGTGAAGGAAACTGACTGCTATTATTTCACAGTAAAAAAAGGTTTTGTTTTTTTTAAATGTACACTACTGTTTTAGCAGATATGACTTGCACTGGTGTCACACTGTGCCCTGGCAGGTCCTGAAACGCACACGTGTGAAGGAAACTGACTGCTATTATTTCAAATTAAAAAAAGTTTTTTTTTTTTTTTTTAAATGTACACTACTGTTTTAGCAGATATGACTTGCACTGGTGTCACACTGTGCCCTGGCAGGACCTCAAATGCACACGTGTGAAGGAAAATGACTGCTATTATTTCAAATTAAAAAAAGTTTTTTTTTTTTTTAAATGTACACTACTGTTACACCAGATATGAGTGGTGGCACTGGGCAAGTGGGCACAGTATACGCTGTGAGCCTGAGCTGGCAGGCAGGCTGCAATTAGATTACACAGGGAAAAAAAAAAGCAGACTGATGTTCTAGCCCTAAAAAGGGCTTTTTGGAGTGCTGTCCTTACAGCAGAGATCAGATGAGTCCTTCAGGACTGTAGTGGACACTGAATACACTAGCCTAGCTATCGATTTCCCTATTAAATCAGCAGCAGCTACACTGTCCCTTCTCTCACTAAGAATGCAGGCTCCGAATGAATCAAAAATGGATACTGTCCAGGAGGTGGGAGGGTCTGGGAGGGAGTGTCTGCTGCTGATTGGCTGGAATGTGTCTTTTGACTGTGAGCTACAGGGTCAAAGTTTACTCAATGATGACGAATAGGGGGCGGATCGAACATTGCATATGTTCGCCGTCTGCTGCGAACGCGAACATCCTATGTTCGCTGCAAACTATTCACGGCAGAACTGTTCGCAACATCACTAGTGGGTTGTAATGTTGGAGGGTGGTATTGTGGGTTTTTTTTTACAGGCAAAAGAGCTGTTTTCTTTGGGGCATGCCCCGCAAATGGCCCTTTTAAGGGCTGGTAAGGTAATAGAGCTGTTAACTTTTGTAATTTAGTATAGGGTAGGGCATTTTTTTTATTTTGGGGGGCTTTGTTATTTTATTAGGGGGCTTAGATTAGGTGTAATTAGTTTAAAATTCTTGTAATATTTTTTTATTTTTTGTAATTTAGTGTTTGTTTGTTTTTGTACTTTAGTTTAGTTTATTTAATTGTATTTAATTTTAGGTACTTAGTACTTTTTGTAGGTACTTAGTTAATTTATTTAATTTATTTAATGATAGTTTAGTGTTAGGTTTAATTGTAGCTTAGGTTAGGATTTATTTTACAGGTAATTTTGGAATTATTTTAACTAGGTAGCTATTAAATAGTAAATAACTATTTAATAGCTATTGTACCTAGTTAAAATAAATACAAAGTTGCCTGTAAAATAAATATAAATCCTAAAATAGCTACAATGTAACTATTAGTTATATTGTAGCTATATTAGGGTTTATTTTAAAGGTAAGCATTTAGTTTTAAATAGGATTAATTTAATTAATTAATTTAATGATAGTGTAGTGTTAGGTGTAATTGTAACTTAGGTTAGGATTTATTTTACAGGTAAATTTGTATTTATTTTAGCTAGGTAGTTATTAAATAATTATTAAGTATTTAATAACTATTGTATCTAGTTAAAATAAATACAAAGTTGCCTGTAAAATAAATATAAATCCTAAAATAGCTACAATGTAACTATTAGTTATATTGTAGCTATATTAGGGTTTATTTTACAGGTAAGTATTTAGTTTTAAATAGGATTAATTTATTTAATTATAGTAAATTTATTTCGTTCGGTTTGGGTTAGAGTAGGGGTATGTGGGGGGTGGGTTGTAATGTTGGGGGGTGGTATTGTGTTTTTTTTTTTACAGGCAAAAGAGCAGTTTTCTTTGGGGCATGCCCCGCAAAAGGCCCTTTTAAGGGCTGGTAAGGTAATAGAGCTGTTAACTTTTGTAATTTAGTATAGGGTAGGGCATTTTTTATTTTGGGGGGCTTTGTTATTTTATTAGGGGGCTTAGATTAGGTGTAATTAGTTTAAAATTCTTGTAATATGTTTTTACTTTTGGTAATTTAGTGTTTGTTTGTTTTTGTACTTTTCTGATGGATGGAAGACCTCTTCTTGCCCCGCTTGGATGAAGACTTCTGCCGGTCTGGATGTCCTCTTCTGCCCCATCGGATGAAGACTTCGGCCCGGCTTGGTGAACACGACTCAAGGTAGGGAGATCTTCAGGGGCTTAGTGTTAGGTTTATTTAAGGGGGTTTGGGTTAGAGTAGGGGTATTTGGGTGGTGGGTTGTAATGTTGGGGGGTGGTATTGTGTTTTTTTTTTACAGGCAAAAGAGCTGTTTTCTTTGGGGCATGCCCCGCAAAAGGCCCTTTTAAGGGCTGGTAAGGTAATAGAGCTGTTAACTTTTGTAATTTAGTATAGGGTAGGGCATTTTTTTATTTTGGGGGGCTTTGTTATTTTATTCGGGGGCTTAGATTAGGTGTAATTAGTTTAAAATTCTTGTAATATTTTTTTATTTTTTGTAATTTAGTGTTTGTTTTTTTGTACTTTAGTTTAGTTTATTTAATTGTATTTAATTGTAGGTACTTGTAGTTAATTTATTTAATTTATTTAATGATAGTGTAGTGTTAGGTTTAATTGTAACTTAGGTTAGGATTTATTTTACAAGTAATTTTGTAATTATTTTAACTAGGTAGCTATTAAATAGTCAATAACTATTTAATAACTATTGTACCTAGTTAAAATAAATACAAAGTTGCCTGTAAAATAAATATAAATCCTACAATAGCTACAATGTAACTATTAGTTATATTGTAGCTATATTAGGGTTTATTTTACAGGTAAGTATTTCGTTTTAAATAGGATTAATTTATTTAATTATAGTAAATTTATTTCGTTTTATTTAAATTATATTTAAGTTAGGGGGTGTTAGGGTTAGACTTAGGTTTAGGGGTTAATAACTTTATTATAGTAGCGGCGACGTTGGGGGCGGGAGATTAGGGGTTAATAATTCTAGGTAGGTGGCGGCAATGTTAGGGAGGGCAGATTAGGGGTTAATAAAATTTATTATAGTAATAAAATTTATTATAGTGTTTGCGGGGCGGGAGTGCGGCGGTTTAGGGGTTAATACGTTTATTATAGTGGCGGCGATGTCCGGTCGGCAGATTAGGGGTTAATACTTGTAGTTAGGTTTGCGGCGACGTTGGGGGGGGGCAGATTAGGGGTTAATAACTATAATGTAGGGGTCGGCGATGTTAGGGACAGCAGATTAGGGGTTAATAGCTATAATGTAGGTGGCGGCGGTGTCCGGTCGGCAGATTAGGGGTTAATACTTGTAGTTAGGTTGCGGCGACGTTGGGGGGGGCATATTAGGGGTTAATAACTATAATGTAGGGGTCGGCGATGTTAGTGACAGCAGATTAGGGGTTAATAGCTATAATGTAGGTGGCAGCAATGTCCGTTCGGCAGATTAGGGGTTAATACTTGTAGTTAGGTTGCGGCGACGTTGGGGGGGGCAGATTAGGGGTTAATAACTATAATGTAGGGGTCGGCGATGTTAGGGACAACAGATTAGGGGTTAATAGCTATAATGTAGGTGGCGGCGATGTCCGGTCGGCAGATTAGGGGTTAATACTTGTAGTTAGGTTGCGGCGACTTTGGGTGGGGGCAGATTAGGGGTTAATAACTATAATGTAGGGGTCGGCGATGTTAGGGACAGCAGATTAGGGGTTAATAGCTATAATGTAGGTTGCGGCGGTGTCCGGTCGGCAGATTAGGGGTTAAATAATTTTATTATAGGGTTTACGATGTGGGGGGCCTCGGTTTAGTGGTTCATAGGTAGTTTATGGGTGTTAGTGTACTTTAGCACTGTAGTTAAGAGCTTTATGTTCCGGTGTTAGCCCATAAAGCTCTTTACTAGTGACTTTATTCGGTAGATTCGGATGGCCGTGTATTACACTAGTACTTACACCTGATATACAGTACATATAATACTAGTCTAATACACAGCATATCCCACCTAAAACATACCGAATTTCCGAATTTCGGAACTGAATCGAACCGAATCGAACCGAATTCAGCCGAATTTATTCGAATCCGAATAAATCCGAAACGAATTCATTCGAATCCGAATAAATCCGAAACTAATTCATTCAAATTTTGCCAAATTCGAATCGATCCGAACCGAAATTCGAAAAGTCCGAATCAATCCGAACCGAAACTGAACCAAATTTTTTAGCCATGCACATATCTATTAGAGATTGAACGCTTGATCTTAAAACAGAAAGTTTTTTTTAATAGAAACTCTAATTCTAGCAAGAAGACCTGTAACAAGAAAAAAATACCACAACATTAAGAAAGTTTTTCATTCTTGGTGCAACAAAAAGGTTTTCTTCAGTTTTTTTACAAGATGGAATAATCTGCAATTTTTTGAAAAGACTTAGTTCAGCTTTTTATGTTTTATTTCATAGAAAGATTGTTAAAATTCCAGATATACAGACCTTCCGTTCAGGCACTAGTAAGATGTAAATCCTATCTCTTACCCTTGAGTTTTAAAAGTTACTACATTTGAACCTATTCATGATTGGACATCAAGTTTATGAATTGTCTATTTTTTCATTTGCAAAGCTCTGATAATTTTTTCATCAAGATAAGGCAATGTTACGTTCTCAATATAGCCAAGAAATATACCTAAGGCTTTTAATCAGGAGATTGTAGTTCCTTATTTGTGTCTCAATCCAAAGAACTTTAAAGAACGACTCTATATTTTGGATACATATTCAAATTTTATTTACAAGTTGCTAAGGTTTTTAGACAATCCTCTAGTTATCTGTTCTTTCTCTGGAGGTTCAGAGGGTTTCAGCTGTTACTTTAACTTCCTGGTTAAGCATTTCTAATGTATTACGGCACATTCTACTTGATCATTTTCATCTTCTTGGGTGTTTTAAATTGAAACTCTGTTAAAAACATTTGCAAAGTTGTAACATGGTCTTTTCGCACTTTCACTAAGTTTTTAACATTTGGCAGCTGTTGGCAGGAAAGTTTATTAAACTGCAGTGTCTAGTAATTAAGTGCCTGCCTTAATTGTTGTCCCACCCATTTTCTTGTGGACTCCACAGCTTGAGTATTGGATCCCAGGTGTAATAGCTTGTAAACATCACCTTATAAATGAAAACAAAATGTATGCTTACCTGATAAATTCATTGCTTTCATGGAGAGTCTACGAGACCCGCCCACATTTTTTTTTTTTTTCAAATGGCAGAATTTCTAGTTTGCACCTCATTTACCCTGCTTTTTCCTTTCCTACATTTCTGTTTTCTCCTTTGTTGGCTATACATTAGACTGAGATATTAGAGAGGTGGGAGGGATGAAAAGCTCTTGGAATATTGGGTATCTTTGCTTTCTCCTAGTAGCTAGGAGTTGAATACCAGGTGTAATGGCTTGTGGACTCTTACCACCATGAAATAATGAAATATATTAGGTAAGCATAAATTTTGTTTTTTTCCATATCGCGCTAAAAGTATTGATGACAACGAATTAGTTTATTTTTTTTATGTTTTCATTTCTTTGCAATGATTGATATTAAAAACTCTTAAATCAAAAATAGATTATTTTTTTTAGATTTAACTGATTAAATGACTGATTACCTAATATTATTGTCTAGGAAAAGTATATATTAAAAAGGAGATGGTACAAAAAATGATCCTCTGTACGATAAAGCAGTATTTAAATATATATAATTTTTCCACCTGATAGACGTTTAGATATAAATGTTGTTAAAATTTACATAGAAACATATATTTGAATCAGTTATGTAGATCCTACTAATATTCGGTGACTGATAAACACAACTTGCATAGCTTTGTTGATAGAGGAGTATACATCTCTGCAAGACTAGCAAGAAAATGTTAGTCTATTTAGTATGGTAAATATGTACATTTTTCATTAGCCAAAAGAAGAAAATAATTTAATACATTTTATAATGTTCTCTTTTAGATTAAAAAAATACCACACCCCAGTTAGAATTTGTAGAACTATCTTTGTCCAGCATGACTGTACATTTATTTATAGAACATTTGACTGCTCATCAGTGTTATGGAATGAATCTTGACTCTGTGGTGCTTTTTGACCTAAAGAATCCCTGTGTATATTGTATTGTACTATAATTTTTAAGTACTGTCAGATGACTAAGGAGAAAATTACAGCATCTAATGCTATAGTAAGGATAAAAAGGATAACATTGATATAAAAAAAAAAACATACTTCCTATAAAACTATAATGTTAGCAGACTTAGGGCTAGATTATAAGTAATGCACTAACTGTTTAACTGTCGCGTGCAAGCGTAAAGGGGTTTATCGTGAGAGTTTACGAGCATCAGAAGTAGTGTGCGTATTACAGGTTTAAAGTAAACGTGGTCACTTGAGCGCAATTAAATTTAACTTGCGCCGGGATAGCGCAACTTCACAGATCTGTTTAACTGTTACACTTAACTAAAAAGTTGCACAAAAAATAAAATACATTTAAAAGTACAGTAACATTCATAATAACACTATCTAATTAAAAGTATTAAAAAACTGTTATTGGAGCCCTTTGCAGTAAAGTAGCTGAAAACATGAGAAAGTATATATATTTATATTTATATATATATATATATATATATATATATATAAAATATATTTTAAAATACGTAGAACATATTCTGCTATGTAAAGAACATGTGAAATATTTACATTAAATATATAGTTAAACATTTTATTAAATATGAATATTGTATAATATATATATATATATAGTATATATATATATATATATATATATAGTATATATATATATATATATATATATATATATATATATATATAGGTATAGATATGTATTTTACCACAAAACCATCAAATATATATATATATATATATATATATATATATGTGTGTGTATGTTTTTATGAATAAATAGGATCTATTCTGCTATGTGAGTAATATTGGAATGTGAAATATTCATATTTTCATGTTCGGGTAAAAGCACTTGGTTAAATGCGATCGGGTTTGCACCGCAAGATAGCACTCCACTCGTAATCTAGCCCTTAATCTGATCTTTAAAATATCAAATCTCAGTGTATGCATGAATAAAGAAAATTATAATTTTCTTTTTCCTATTAATATTAGTATTATTGATAATAATAGCAACACAGGGGTCAATCACAATCTATTGGCTATTCCCTTACAAAATTTCTTTTTGTTTTCAGGCCAAATCGGTCATCTTATTTCTCTTGTAAGGTGTATCCAGTCCACGGATCATCCATTACTTGGGGGATATTCTCCTTCCCAACAGGAAGTTGCAAAAGGACACCCACAGCAGAGCTGCTATATAGCTCCTCCCCTAACTGCCATATCCAGTCATTCTCTTGCTCTCAACAAAGATGGAGGTAGTAAGAGGAGAGTGGTAAAATATAGTTAGTTTTTTCTTCAATCAAAAGTTAGTTATTTTCAAATAGTACCGGAGTCTTACTATTTTATGTCAGGCAGTATTTAGAAGAAGAATCTGCCTGCGTTTTCTATGATCTTAGCAGCTTGTAACTAAGATCCACTGCTGTTCTCACATATGTCTGAGGAGTAAGGTAACTTCAGAGGGAGAATGGCGTGCAGGTTATCCTGCTATTGAGGTATGTGCAGTTTTAAGTTTTTCTAGGGACTAGAAAATGCTGCTGGTACCTGATTAATGTAAGTTAAGCCTAAAAACAGTGATTTAATAGCGACTTGTATCAGGCTTACTACCAGAGATTTGCAGGCCCATTTATCAAGCTCCGTATGGAGCTTGAAGGGCCGTGTTTCTGGCGAGTCTTCAGACTTGCCAGAAACACAAGTTATGAAGCAGTGGTCTAAAGACCGCTGCTCCATAACCCTGTCCGCCTGCTCTGAGCAGGCAGACAGGAATCGCCGGAAATCAACCCGATCGAATACGATCGGGTTGATTGACACCTCCCTGCTGGCGGCCGCGAGTCAGCAGGGGACGGCGTTGCACCAGCAGCTCTTGTGAACTGCTGGTGCAATGTTAAATGTGGAGAGCTTATTGCTCTCCGCATTTAGCGAGGTCTTGCGGACCTGATCCGCAGTGTCGGATCAGGTCCGAAAGCCCTTTGATAAATGGGCCCCATATACTCTGATAATATGGCAATATAAAACGTTAGCTGGCATGTTTAATCGTTTTTATATATGCTTTGGTGATAAAACTTATTGGGGCCTAGTTTTTTCCACATGGCTGGCTTGATTTTTGCCTAGAAACAGTTTCCTGAGGCTTTCCACTGTTGTACTAGGAGTGGGAGGGGCCTATTTTATCGCTTTTTTGCGCAGTTAAAATTACAGACAGAGACATTCAGCTTCCCTCAGCAGTCCCCTGCATGCTATAGGACATCTCTGAAGGGCTCTAAAGGCTTCAAAAGTCGTTTATTGAGGAAGGTAGGGCCACAGCTGAGCTGTGGCAGTTGTTGTGACTGTTTAAAAAACGTTTATTTCATTTTTTTTATCCGTTTTTTTCATTAAGGGGTTAATCATCCATTTGCAAGTGGGTGCAATGCTCTGCTAACCTATTACATACACTGTAAAAATTTTGTTTGATTTACTGCTTTTTTTCACTGTTTTTCAAATTTTGACAAAATTTGTTTCTCTTAAAGGCACAGTACTGTTTTTTATATTTGCTTGTTAACTTGATTTAAAGTGTTTTCCAAGCTTGCTAGTCTCATTGCTAGTCTGTACAAACATGTCTGACATAGAGGAAACTCCTTGTTCATTATGTTTAAAAGCCATGGTGGAACCCCATATGAGAATGTATTGATTTCACTTTAAACAATAAAGATCAGCTTTTGTCTTTAAAAAATTTATCACCAGAGGATTCTGATGAGGGGGAAGTTATGCCGACTAACTCTCCCCACGTGTCAGACCCTTTGACTCACGCTTAAGGGACTCACGCTCAAATGGCGCCAAGTACATCAAGGACGCCCATAGCGATTACTTTACAAGACATGGCGGCAGTCATGGATAATACACTGTCAGCGGTATTAGCCAGACTACCTGAATTTAGAGGAAAGCGTGATAGCTCTGGTGTTAGGCGTAATACAGAGCATATCAGTGACGTGCAGTAATAGGAGGCAGGGTAGGCAGTGCCTACCCTGTCCAATGAGGGAAAAAAAGAATTTAATTCGAATTTATTAAAATTAAAAAAAACTGTTTATTATTTATTCACAATTTTGGCCACGCCCACCTTTGCCCAAGGGTACCCCCCCCCACCCCCATGGCGATATTTGTGTTACGGTACATACTTAGTATACTAGCGCTTTGGTACTAGCGCTTTGCGCATGCGCAAAATATTCTCTATCTTCTTCTCTATCCATTTCCATTGTTGCGCAATTAGGAGGCAGTGAGCCGGTCCGCTGCCCTCCATTAATTGCGCAACAATGGATCTGGAGATGCGCCACCCACTGGTGACTCTAAAGGGCCTGCTACAAGCTCCAATGGAGGCGGTTCTCAAAACCGCCTCCATGATGAGCTATGTAATTTCAGCCAATCACAGCTCCAGCAGCACTGCGGGGAGGCGTGCCTGCTGGGCTGCTGATTGACAGATGTGGGGCCATGTGACCAGTTTGACGTGTCACCGCGTTGCGCGCGCCGCTCTGACACAGTGGCGGGAAGACTCAGCAGTGTCAGTGGAGGGAGCTGCTCTTGTGCTAATGTGCGTGTGTGCCGCCGTCCGACCACTAACTTCTGTCACCGACGGTCACGGTCCAGTGGGTCCACTGAGGAGTCAGGACAGGACTTGGAGTTGCTGCAGAGTGCAGTGCCTGGAGGAGCAGGACTCAGGAGGAGAGAGAGTCAGGACTGACCGACGACGACCCGACCGGATTGAATCTTCTTATCATCAGGTAAGGATAAGGAGGAAGGAAGCCATGATTTAAGCCAGACTGTGTGACCACTAAGTTAGTTTAAATTTTTTAGTAGTAGTATTAGATACTATTAGTAGTTAACCTAACCAGTGACTGGTTAGGTTAAAACTACTAATAGTATCTAATAATTATACTTATAATACTACAGTGAGGACATGGTATTCTGGCATAGAGGCAAAGGGTAAATGTTGGACACACTTTTATTATGCATGGTGCATAGCCCACCTCTTCTGCGTGCCTAGAATTTGGGACAGGTTGGCAGACTTGTCTCTTAGAATTGTGATATTTGATCTCTCTCCTCTGTCTAACTGTATGATAGATCTGTTCCTCCTGCTTTACCAACCTAGCTGGCCCCCTACATACAGGTCTCCTTTATGGTTATAGTATAGTATTATATGTTTTTTTGTATTGCATGCAATGACTTATGTTAGTCCAGTTCATATCAGAAGTTTTGTCATGAATATTTAGCCTGCTTGCTTAGGTGAATGATTGCCGCACTGAAGTGTTATACCTTTTACAGCAATCAGAATAATGTTGTACACATGCTTATCATACACTACATTTTAATAACTTATATGAGTTTCTCTATATTTTATTAGTGTGCCTACCATTGCAGCGCTATGTATAAGTAGCCTGTAACTTATTGCCTGCCCTCTGGATTAACAAGGAGAATTGCACAACCAATTATTTCTAGAGTAAATGACATTTTCCTCTAATATGATTTTTCATATCTATAAATAGTAAATATTTTACCTGATTGCCCTTCCTCTAATTAATTTGTTTAACAAGTGGAAATCTGTTTCTGTACATGGTATATGGGAAAGACGTTTGCTATGGTAAAGGCTTAAAGAGAACATTTTGTGTATAATTTAAGATCAAATTATTTTTCTTCACTCCCTGATACACATTTAAGATTTCAGATATGATTTATGGAACATGTATCAGTGTTGTAATTATGTTTAACCCTGTCTGAATAGTGTAATGCAAACAATCCACTTGCAGTTGGGTATCCTGTAGCTCTGCTCAGGGCCATGACAGGCTATGAGAAATGGCTAGGTTGTAAACTTTACAAATTGTAGTGTTTTATGTAACTGACTTTCAGAAGAGTTGGCAAAGCAAATGCTGACCAGATGAGTGCCATATTTGAATTGATTCCCAGTGACTGTTTGGGGCTGTGTTTGGAAAGTCTCCCTTTTTGGTTCATGACATGATGTAAAAAGAGATAATGAATTCTCATCTGAGTCATTTAAAAAAAATATATGTAATAATGATTGCAGTTGTTAAATGTTTTGAGAAATAATGCCACTGTACAGTAAATGGTTAAACACATAGTCAAAGGGACAGGACATTCAAAATTAAACTTTCATGATTGAGGTAGTGCATGTTATTTTAATAGACTTTTCTAGTTAATTATATTTTGAGAATTAGCATTAACTGTTACTGGCCCCATGTCAGCAAATCAAATTAGTTTTTGAAAGGAACATGACAGTCATAATTAAACTTCCATCATTCAGATAGAAATTGCACTAACAAAACAAAAAAAACCTTTCTATTTTACTTTTACTATGTACTTCATTCTTTTGGTATCCTTTGTTGAAGAGCATACCTAAGTGGGATGTGCACATGCATTTCTTGAGCACCCTATTGCAGCAGCTGTGTTGGCAGTATTGATAACTTGGTCTTTGTGTAAAATTTGTATGGTAAATTATTTCTATTTTTACAATACAGTAGTGAGTAGAGAAGAGATTGTGTATCATTCTAATTGCTTAGTAACTGGCACTGTGCCACAGAATTGTGTGAGTGTGTATGTGAGCAGAGTGTGTGTAGTGTGTGAGTCAGTGAGCAGAGTATGTGTGCTTTATTCTCCAGATAATCAACACATTTCAGATGAGCTGGTGATTTAGATGAGTGTTTCTCAACCATGGTGATCAAGTACCCCCAACAGGCCAGGTTTTCATTTTAGATGAATCAGTGCACCGGTGAAGTAATTAGCTGATCAGTAACACAGTGGTTACTAACTTGCTCTCACCTATCAGCTGATTATTTCACCTGTGCACTGGTTCAGCTATAATGAAAACCTGTCCTGTTGCGGGTACTTGCGGCCCGCGGTATATGTGTTTCTCTGGCATATCATATCTAGTGCCTCACCAGCCTCTGACCTCACCGCACGTCACTGGAGCATATAGACGCTTTAAGGGCCATGTCGGATACTGCCTCACAATATGCAGAAGCTGAGGAAGGAGAGCTTCAGTCTGTGGGTGATATCTCTGACTCAGGGAAACCTGATTCTGATATTTCTACTTTTAAATTTAAGCTTGAGAACCTCCGTGTTTTGCTTAGGGAGGTTTTAGCTGCTCTGAATGACTGTGACACAATTGCAGTGCCAGAGAAATTGTGTAGACTGGATAAATACTTTGCAGTGCCGGTGTGTACTGAGGTTTTTCCAATACCTAAAAGGTTTACAGAAATTATTAATAAAGAGTGGGATAGACCCGGTGTGCCGTTTTCCCCCCCTCCTATTTTTAGAAAAATGTTTCCCATAGACTCCACCACACGGGACTTATGGCAGACGGTCCCTAAGGTGGAGGGAGCAGTTTCTACTTTAGCAAAGCGTACTACTATCCCTTTCGAGGACAGTTGTGCTTTTTCAGATCCTATGGATAAAAAATAAGAGGGTTACCTTAAGAAAATGTTTATTCAACAAGGTTTTATCCTGCAGCCCCTTGCATGCATTGCTCCTGTCACTGTTGCTGCGGCGTTCTGGTTTGAGTCTCTGGAAGAGGCTTTACAGACAATGACTCCATTGGATGACATACTTAACAAGCTTAGAACACTTAAGCTAGCTAATTCTTTTGTTTCTGGATTTGCCATCCAGGCGCGTAGGACACTATGGCTTAAATCTTGGTCAGCTGACGTGACTTCAAAGTCTAAACTACTTAACATTCCCTTCAAGGGACAGACCCTATTCGGGCCTGGTTTGAAGGAAATTATTGCTGACATTACTGGAGGTAAAGGTCATGCCCTTCCTCAGGACAGGTCCAAATCAAGGGCCAAACAGTCTAATTTTCATGCCTTTCGAAACTTCAAGGCAAGTGCAGCATCAACTTCCTCTGCTACAAAACAAGAGGGAACTTTTGCTCAGTACAAGACAGCCTGGAAACCTAACCAGTCCTGGAACAAAGGCAAGCAGGCCAAAAAGCCTGCTGCTGCCTCTAAGACAGCAAGAAGGAATGGCCCCCTATCCGGTAACGGATCTAGTAGGGGGCAGACTTTCTCTCTTTGCCCAGGTGTGGGCAAGAGATGTTCAGGATCCCTGGGCGTTGGAGATTATATCTCAGGGGTATCTTCTGGACTTCAAGGCTTCTCCTCCACAAGGGAGATTTCACCTTTCACGATTATCTGTCAACCAGATAAAGAAAGAGGCATTCTTACACTGTGTGCAAGACCTCCTAGTTATGGGAGTGATCCATCCAGTTCCAAAGGAGGAACAGGGACAGGGATTTTACTCAAATCTGTTTGTGGTTCCCAAAAAAGAGGGAACCTTCAGACCAATATTGGATCTAAAGATCTTAAACAAATTCCTCAGAGTTCCATCATTCAAAATGGAAACTATTCGGACCATCCTACCTATGATCCAGGAGGGTCAATATATGACTACGGTGGATCTAAAGGATGCTTACCTTCACATTCCGATACACAAAGATCATCATCGGTTCTTAAGGTTTTCCTTTCTGGACAGGCATTACCAGTTTGTGACTCTTCCCTTCGGGTTAGCTACAGCCCCAAGAATTTTTACAAAGGTTCTGGGGTCGCTTCTGGCGGTTCTAAGGCTGCGGGGCATAGCAGTGGCCCCTTATCTAGACGACATCCTGATACAGGCGTCAAATTTCAAAATTGCCAAGTCCCATACGGACATAGTTCTGGCATTTCTGAGGTCGCACGGGTGGAAATTGAACGAGGAGAAGAGTTCTCTGTTCCCACTCACAAGAGTCTCCTTCCTAGGGACTCTGATAGATTCTGTAGAAATGAAAATTTACCTGACGGAGTCCAGGTTATCAAAACTTCAAAATTCTTGCTGTGTTCTCCATTCTATTCCGCGCCCTTCGGTGGCTCAGTGCATGGAGGTAATCGGCTTAATGGTAGCGGCAATGGGCATAGTTCCGTTTGCGTGCCTACATCTCAGACCGCTGCAACTATGCATGCTCAGTCAGTGGAATGGGGATTACACAGATTTGTCCCCTTTACTAAATCTGGATCAAGAGACCAGAGATTCTCTTCTCTGGTGGCTATCTCGGGTCCATCTGTCCAAAGGTATGACCTTTCACAGGCCAGATTGGACAATTGTAACGACAGATGCCAGCCTTCTAGGTTGGGGTGCAGTCTGGAACTCCCTGAAGGCTCAGGGATCGTGGACTCAGGAGGAGAAACTCCTCCCAATAAATATTCTGGAATTGAGGGCAATATTCAATGCTCTTCAGGCTTGGCCTCAGTTAACAACCCTGAGGTTCATCAGATTTCAGTCGGACAACATCACGACTGTGGTTTACATCAACCATCAAGGGGGAACAAGGAGTTCCTTAGCGATGTTAGAAGTCTCCAAAATAATTCGCTGGGCAGAGAAACACTCTTGCCCCCTATCAGCGATCCATATCCCAGGTGTAGAGAACTGGGAGGCGGATTTTCTAAGTCGTCAGACTTTTCATCCGGGGGAGTGGGAATTCCATCCGGAGGTGTTCGCTCAATTGATTCATCATTGGGGCAAACCAGAACTGGATCTCATGGCGTCTCGCCAGAACACCAAGCTTCCTTATTACGGATCCAGGTCCAGGGACCCGGAAGCGACGCTGATAGATGCTCTAGCAGCGCCTTGGTCTTTCAACCTGGCTTACGTGTTTCCACCGTTTCCTCTGCTCCCTCGACTGATTGCCAAAATCAAGCAGGAGAGAGCATCAGTGATTTTGATAGCGCCTGCATGGCCACGCAGGACCTGGTATGCAGACCTAGTGGACATGTCATCCTTTCCACTTTGGACTCTGCCTTTGAGACGAGACCTTCTACTTCAAGGTCCTTTCAATCATCCAAATCTAATTTCTCTGAGACTGACTGCATGGAGATTGAACGCTTGATTTTATCAAAGCGTGGCTTCTCCGAGTCTGTCATTGATACCTTAATACAGGCACGAAAGCCTGTTACCAGGAAAATCTACCATAAGATATGGCGTAAATATCTTTATTGGTGTGAATCCAAGAGTTACTCATGGAGTAAGGTTAGGATTCCCAGGATATTATCTTTTCTCCAAGAGGGTTTGGAGAAAGGATTATCAGCTAGTTCTTTGAAGGGACAGATCTCTGCACTGTCTATTCTTTTGCACAAGCGTCTGGCGGATGTTCCAGACGTTCAGGCGTTTTGTCAGGCGTTGGTTAGAATCAAGCCTGTGTTTAAACCTGTTGCTCCCCCATGGAGCTTAAACTTGGTTCTTAAAGTTCTTAAAGGGGTTCCGTTTGAACCTCTTCATTCCATAGATATCAAGCTTTTATCTTGGAAAGTTCTTTTTTTGATGGCTATTTCCTCGGCTCGTAGAGTCTCCGAGTTATCTGCTTTACAATGTGATTCTCCTTATCTGATCTTCCATGCAGATAAGGTAGTTCTGCGTACAAAACCTGGGTTTTTGCCTAAGGTGGTATCTACTAAGAATATCAATCAAGAGATTGTTGTTCCATCATTGTGTCCTAATCCTTCTTCAAAGAAGGAACGTCTTTTACATAATCTGGACGTGGTTCGTGCTTTAAAGTTTTACTTACAAGCTACTAAAGATTTTCGTCAAACATCTGCTTTGTTTGTTGTTTACTCTGGACAGAGAAGAGGTCAAAAGGCTTCGGCAACCTCTCTTTCTTTTTGGCTAAGAAGCATAATCCGCTTAGCCTATGAAACTGCTGGACAGCAGCCTCCTGAAAGGATTACAGCTCATTCTACTAGATCTGTGGCTTCCACTTGGGCCTTTAAAAATTAGGCTTCTGTTGAACAGATTTGCAAGGCGGCGACTTGGTCTTCGCTTCATACTTTTTCCAAATTCTACAAATTTGATACTTTTGCTTCTTCGGAGGCTATTTTTGGGAGAAAGGTTTTACAGGCAGTGGTACCTTCCGTTTAAGTACCTGCCTTGTCCCTCCCTTCATCCGTGTACTTTAGCTTTGGTATTGGTATCCCATAAGTAATGGATGATCCGTGGACTGGATACACCTTACAAGAGAAAACACAATTTATGCTTACCTGATAAATTTATTTCTCTTGTGGTGTATCCAGTCCACGGCCCGCCCTGTCATTTTAAGGCAGGTCAAAATTTTAGATTAAACTGCAGTCACCACTGCACCCTATGGTTTCTCCTTTCTCGGCTTGTTTCGGTCGAATGACTGGATATGGCAGTTAGGGGAGGAGCTATATAGCAGCTCTGCTGTGGGTGTCCTCTTGCAACTTCCTGTTGGGAAGGAGAATATCCCACAAGTAATGGATGATCCGTAGACTGGATACACCACAAGAGAAATAAATTTATCAGGTAAGCATAAATTGTGTTTTTTTGAGTGATCACAATGCAAAATTGATTCATTCGTTAAAAGCAGCCGTGAACGTGTTTTCGCTATAAAAGTTCCTGAAAAGGCCTTTTCATTTACGTAGAACTTGTTATCAGGATAGAACTTGGAATTTGTTATCAGGATAGAAACTGGAAAAAACCCAAAACTGTCATACACAATGGCCCTTTCACGCCTCTTAAAGGGACATTATACACTCATATTTTCTTTGCATAAATGTTTTGTAGATGATCTATTTATATAGCCCATAAAGTTTTTTGTTTTTTTTAATGTATAGTTCTGCTTATTTTTAAATAACATTGCTCTGATTTTTAGACTCCTAACCAAGCCCCAAAGTTTTATGAGAATACCGTCAGATACCTAAACAGGTTGCTCCTGTTTGTGTAAACGGTCTTTTCATATGCAAAAGAAGGGGAGGGGGGAAGTGTCTTATTACCCACTTGCAGTGGGCTTTCCAGCTACCTTTTCAACAGAGCTAAACTGAGAGCTTCTAAGTAAGTTTTTAAACAGTTTTATACTGGATTTTTATATCAGTATCTGTGCATCTTATTCCTTATAGTAGTGTCTATTACCTGCAGTTATATGAACATGAGTGTATACTGTCCCTTTAAGGTTACAGTAAAAAAAAATCAAATGAACCCCTTTGTTAAAGGGACACTAAACTCAATTTTTTTCATTAACGATTCAGATAGAGCATGCAATTTTAAGCAACTTTCTATTTTACTCCTATTACCAATTTTTCTTCGTTCACTTGTTATTTTTATTTAAAAAGCAGGAATGTAACGCTTAAAAACTGGCCCATTTTTGGTTTAGAACCTGGGTTATGCTTATTTATTGGTTTGCTAAATGTAGCCACCAATAAACAAGAGCTATCAAGGGTGCTAAACCTAAAACAGGCTGTCTCCTAAGCTTTAAACTCCTGCTTCTTTATCCAAATAAGTTTTTATTGAGGTTAAGCATATGGACAGATATTTACCAAACTGACAAGAGTTGTACATACATAAAGTTGCCGTAGACAGGCGAAACCGGATGACCTGCAAAATAAAAGGAGTTATACAAATAGTCGTCTGTCAGTATTGTCTTGAAACCTCATTTTTTAGATAGATATTTGCTTATGGTCGTAAGTCTTTTACTGGCCCCAAGAGTACATCGGATGTAGGAAAAACATAAGCGTATGGTAGCTACTTGTAATGTCCAGAACTGACCTATTTCATAGTATAAGAGGGGGAATACAACAATGTAATAATAATAGTAATGTTGCTAGAAAAAAAATAATGTTGTAATTCAGCGGGTAAGCACCGCTCAATCAATTAAAATATGGTAGAGGGTGAGATGGGGGGAGGGGGGCAGACTCTCTCTTGGGTTTAAAGGTACTTAGGGTTCTACTGGTAAATTAGCCGCAGCATGTGCAAGAATATTCAATCGCTGATATAGGTGCCTAGTTCAGAGAAATACATTAATTTGCAGCTGTGTGTAGTTTACCCTAGTTACTAGTCACTAATATAACACATAAACAATGGAACCGTAAAGGAAGGTTTAAGGTTGTAACATCAATTGTCAATTTACACCAAAAGTGTTCGAGTAATCTTGATAGTATGAAATATACATGCTCTAGACAAACTGACGCTGTGCAAATTTCTGTTAATAGAATATGAATTACATTTATGGTACATAAGCTAGCAAGAAATAAACCTCATAGGGAATAGGAGGGGTGTGGCTGCTACTGATAAAATTACTGTAAAATAACTTTCTGGGAAAATAGCAGGTATACAGTACATTTTACATCTATTTTCAGATGGGGCAAACAGATACTTGATATATACAATGGCAGATTATAATCTCTGTATCTGTGAGGCTACTCAAAACAAACTAAAGCAGAGGAGGCCCTAGTGCCTCGGCCGCCGACAGAAGGTCCACCAGTGATTGGTATTAGTGAGTAGTATATCATACCTTAACTACCTCTAGATAAAAAATAGAAACATTTTAGAGGTTATATATAAGCATTGAGGATATTGATGCCCTCAGTAAAAGGAGAGTACAGAAAGTACCAGAGTTCTTTAGGTATACCAGGTATCTTAAGGCATGGAGAGCACAACATTTAAGTAAATGTATGCCCACCTTGATATTTGTGTCTGGTCTATACAACATATTATAATATAATTTTCCATTGCATGACAAACTGGTATTTATGACTGTTTAGAAAATACATATATCTTAGGAACACTTAAGTAGCTCTAGTGAACAATACTGTTATATTAATCTGCAGAATACGTCAGTATACCATACTGTTTGATAAGGTCATCTATGTCTACCAAAGTACCACAAAAATAATGAGGATTTAGAGAAGTTCAGGGTATAAATAATAAACAGATATAACACTTCTCAACTATTAAGAACATATATCCGGTAACAACATGTCTTAAATATCAAACAGCAGTGTCGTCATTAAAGACCAAAATTACAGTAGTGGTGTTGATATGTGTCTGTGTCTCAAAGTTTAGCAGGGGAAAGTCCTCTGGACGTTGAAATCTTGGCTCCCTCTCCCTGCTAACAGAAAACCTTACTTCTGCACAGAGGGTGAAAGCCACTCAGGCATGAATAAGTACACAGTAGCTTAACCCACCCCGGCTCTCCTTGGGGTTTGAGTCAGCCCTAGCCGGGAGGGTTTCATGGTCAGTCTAGTGTTCCAGTGTACTGTGGGAGCCGTGATGGAGCATGAAGCAATGATATCTCTCCCTCCGATGTAGTGGGAATGTGTGTGGCCACTCGGTAATCTCCTCCGATACGTTCTGACCGCTCTTGGAGATGCATGCGTCTTCGTAGACCTCCGTCACTTCTCTAAGTCTGTCAAAGTGTTCACAGCATATGTGATACGGGTAACCTCATCTCCTGGCCATGGTCTCTCCCTCGAGACCTCAGTGAGCCTACGTTCTTTCTGCTGTATAATCCTGGCACACGGATTACCCGATGAGCTGCTAGCGAAGTAGGCTTCAGTGAGCGGGGAGGAGGGTAAGCTGACTGCAGTCCACAGGATAGCTAAACAACTCGCTTGATGATGGTCTAGGCGAGTGCACATATCTTTCAGGAGAGATGTGATTATCTTCAACGTGGTCGTCGAGCGTGCTGTATCGTGAAGGCCCTCCATGTTATTGCGCTAGCTTAGCTTGGTCTTATAGAGGGGCAGTAGTATGTGAGCTTTTTAGGTTTCTGGAGTTCCTTAAACTGTAGAATTCTACTGTAGATCACGTTCTTAACTGTGAAGTGTAGTGTACGCAGGTATTCGGCTAGCCACCAGGAACTGTCAACGTGGATGTCACCTAGGCCTCAGAGATCAGCGTCATCATGTGGAGATTATAGGGGATATTTGGCCCCAAAAAGTAAAACAAGAGTTTCAACCACCTCCTTTCTGTCCGTGGATAAAGAGGGCATCTGTTAGAAAAAGTAGTTTGGAGTTTTTTGGTATTTTATATGTCGACCATTGTTGGAGCACAAGGCAGATGCGACTGCTCTCCTCAGCTGTTAGCTCTGCCCCCAAACTCATGCTTTTTAACCCCTTAAGTACCGGAACTTTCAGACAAAAACTTGCCCAAAATATCAGTGAATTTTTATCATTTCTGCTATCACTCCATTTAAACAGAAATAGAGCCTTGTTTTTTCTTTATTTACCTGTCAAAACTATATATTTATATATATTAAGTAGACAACCCTAGGTATTGATCTAGGACCATTTTGGTATATTTCATGCTACCATTTCACCGCAAAATGCAATAAAAATTTTTTTTTTTTTTTTTAAAAATTGCAGCTGTGCACCACACTTCTATTATACCTGGCAGTGAAGGGGTTAATTAGTCAAGAAAATTTTATTTTTAGTGTAGAGATTAGCCTCCCACCTGACACTTCCTACACCCTAATCCCTGCCTGATCCCTCCCAAACAGCTCTCTTCCCTCCCCCACCTTAGGTACTGGCAGACAGTCTGCCAGTATGAAAATTAAAAGGCTTTTTTTTTAATACAATTTTTTTTTTATTATTATTATATTTTCTTCAGTGTAGGATCCCCTCTTAGCCCCCCCAACCGCCCTGATCCCCCCCAAACAGCTCTCTAAACCTCCCCCCTCTAACTGTTAGGCGCCATCTTAGGTACTGGCAGCTGTCTGTCAGTACCTATTAACTGCTCTAGTTTTGTTTTATATATTTTTTTTAATACCTTATTTCTGTAGCGTAGTGTGTCCCCCTCCCCCCACCTGCGAGTTCCCTCACCCCCAGATTCCCTTTTCTGTAGCCCAGTTGCCCCATCCCTCCCTGTCCCTTTATTTAATTTTTGCCGTAGTGTAGGGCCCTCCCTCTCCCTCCCGCCTCCCCTGCTGGGCTGCCCACCCGCCTCCCGCCTCCCGCCCACATCTCCCGCTGGCACCAGTAGAAGATAATTACAGACGGTGACACACACAGTGTCACCGTCTGTAATGATCAGGCATCTGCCCTCATATGGAGCAGGAGCATGCCTTTAGCTTCATTAGCTCTAGCTCTCTGCTGTACCTTAACAACCGAGAGTGCTGGAGCTTCCTGAAGCTAGGACATATATATACGTGGTGCGGTACAATAGCCAAAGTACAATGTATATATACCTCTGATTGGGTTAAGGGGTTAAATAAAGTTTGTAAGAAAAAGAAGAAAACTTGATAATAGGAGTAAAGTAGAAAGTTGCTTAAAATTGCATGCTCTATCTGAATTATGAAAGAAAAAAACTGGGTTTAGTATCCCTGTATGTGTGTAAGGGAAGTGCTCATTTATAGGTTTGAGATTAACCCCCAGCACTACTAATCCATCTGAATGCCATTTGTTTAGGCATGATAGGCATACTTGCATGTTTGCTCAATCACTACATTGTCACTTTTAACACCTAATATGGAGCAGTATCACATTTAATAGTACGGTTAAAATCCAGTATAAGAAGATGGCATAAGTCCTTCTAATTGGAGCCTATAGTCTTCTCCTTGTTTCCAGGTGTAGATAAACCCAAACTGTAAAAGGATGCTTTTAGATAAATTAAGGTAAATATTGTTAAAAAAACCAATACCTTTAAAATATTAAAAGTGACAATTTAGTGATTAGCCCAGTATGGCCATCATTCGAACATACAAATGACATTCAGAATTATTTATTTTAGCACTGGTAATGATGGATTTGGATGACAATAGGTTTCTTTTAACTCACTATTGTGCAATCCAGTATTAAAGCTGATTATGAAGACGCTTTTACTTATAGTGAAAATCACAACACTTAGAAAAAAAACATTAATATAAATAGATTGCGCCATGACATTTCAGGCTGGTAGCATCTAGATCTCGCTTTTCCTGCAGATCCCTTTAACTGTACAGGATATCACATACTTAATACATATACATATGTACATGAACATATTCCAATGCACACAGACTATACAATAAAGATGAATCAATACCATGTATGCTACTGCACCTCTGAAATGCTTTCTGTCTTGCACCTGTGGACCATAATAGAATGATTACAAAAAGTCTTGGAATACTTACAGAGATGTCCTAAAGGCAATAATTGGGCTTTATCAAGTCCTGAAAAGTGCTGAAAAGTCTCTTTAAAATGGATTGTGAGACAAAAACTTGCAGGATTATGGAAATACCCCAAAATATGCTATTGTGATTGAATCAAAGTGAAAAGTGTTATTTGCGACTACAGCGAATCCTTCAAGACACCTTTTGTTCCATCCAGTAAGACGACTTTACCTTATAAAACAGACATCCAAATAGTTTACAAACTGTTTACACAAACTGTTTTTCAAGTGTGTTGTGTTTGTTGTTTTTCTGTATTGTAAGTGGTTCTCATTTCATAAAGAAGATATTATGTATTGTTCGCCTCGCGCAACTATACATTTTAATAGTAGGAACTCCCAGTAACAAAACTGTGGAAAATATAGTTAAAGTGATGCTCAATGACTTTTGAACATGAGCTCGAAATTATGAGTTTCAATTACAGGGTTAAATTACAAGTGGTGCGCTAACTGTTGCGCAAAGCTTAATCTGTTTTTTTTATTGGCTTTTTGCGCACGACAAAAATAGTGCAAGTATTACAATCACGATTTTACCTCGTTAGGTTAGCATGATTTTAGAGCTCGTGTAAATGGTAGGAGAAGGAAAAAAATTGCATTAAATACAACATAAATGCACTTAAAAGTAAAGTTACACTAATATAAACACTGATAGCATTGTTTTTTTTTTAAGTATCATATATATATAGAAATACCATATTTTATAATATAAAGTACATTATTTTCTATGTGAAGAAAATAGTAATGTAAAATATGCATAACTCACTCAGGGTTCGCAATTTAGAAATAACATGGCCAGGTTAGCTCACATACGGCGAGATTAAGAGTTTTGCGGTAACAGGGGTGCGGTGCTAACAAGCAGTTTTTTCTCACCGCTCACTTACCTACAGCACTGGTATTACAGGTTTTTACAAACCCAGCGTTAAAAGACAAAAAGTGAGCGTAGAGCAAAATTGAGCTCCACACTTCACTCCAATACCAGCGCTGCTTAAGTCAGCGGTGAGCTGGTTGTACGTGCTCGTGCACGATTTCCCCATAGACATCAATGGAGAGAACCGGCTGAGAAAAAGTCTAACACCTACCAAAAAGCAGCGTAAAACTCTGTAACGCAGCCCCATTGATTCCTATGGGTAAACACATTTTATGTTTATGCCTAACACCCTAACATGAACCCCGAGTCTAAGCACCCCTAATCTTACACATATTAACCCCTAATCTGGCGCCCCGACATTGCCGCCACGCCACCTACATTATTCTTATTAACCCCTAATCTGATGCCCCCAACATCACCAACACCTACATTATATTCATTAACCCCTAATCTGGCACCCCCAATGTCGCTGCAAGCTACCTACACTTATTTACCCCTAATCTTCCGCCCCAACGTCGCTGCCACTATATTAAATGTATTAACCCCTAAATCTAAGTCTAACCCTAACACCCCCTAATTGAAATATAATTTAAATAAATCTAAATAAAATTACTATCATTAACTACATTATTCCTATTTAAAACTAAATACTTACCTGTAAAATAAACCCTAAGCTAGCTACAATATAACTAATAGTTACATTGTATCTAGCTTAGGGTTTATTTTTATTTTACATGCAAGTTTGTATTTATTTTAACTAGGTAGAATAGTTATTAAATAGTTATTAACTATTTAATAACTACCTAGCTAAAATAAATACAAACTTTCTTTTAAAATAAAACCTAACCTAAGTTACACTAACACCTAACACTACACTACAATTAAATACATTACCTACATTAAATACAATTAAATAAATTAAATTAAATTAGCTAAATCACAAAAAAACCCACCAAATTACAGAAAATAAAAAACAAATTACAGATTTTAAACTAATTACACCTAATCTAATAGCCCTATCAAAATAAAAAAGCCCACCCAAAATAAAATAAAAACCCTAGCCTATCCTAAACTACCAATAGCCCTTAAAGGGCCTTTTGCGGGGCATTGCCCCAAAGAAATCAGCTCTTTTTCCTGTAAAAAAATAAATAAAAACACCCTCCCAACAGTAAAACCCACACCCACACATGCAACCCCCCCAAATAAAATACTAACTAAAAAAAACTAAGCTCCCCATTGCCCTGAAAAGGGCATATGGATGGGCATTTCCCTTAAAAGGGCATTTAGCTCTATTGCAGACCCAAAGCCCTAACCTTAAAAATAAACCCACCAATACACTCTTAAAAAAAATCCTTACACTAAGCCCCGAAGATTCACTAAATGGGAGAAGTCTTCATCCAAGCGGCAAGATGTCCTCAATGAAGCCGGCAGAAGTGGTCCTCCAGACGGGCAGAAGTGGTCCTCCAGATGGGCAGAATCTTCATCCAGACGGCATCTTCTATCTTCATCCTTCCGGCGCGGAGCGGGTCCATCTTCAAGACATCCGACGCAGAGCATTCTCTTCCAACAAAGTCTTCTTGCTGAATGAATATCTCTTTAAGTGACATCATCCAAGATGGCGTCCCTTAGATTCTGATTTGCTGATATAATTCTATCAGCCAATCGGAATTAAGGTAGAAAAAATCCAATCAGCCAATAGGATTAAGCTTGCATTCTATTGGCTGTTCCAATCAGCCAATAGGATTTTTTCTACCTTAATTCCAATTGGCTGATAGAATTCTATCAGCCAATCGGAATCTAAGGGACGCCATCTTGGATGACGTCACTTAAAAAGATATTCATTCAGCAAGAAGACGTCGGAAGAAGAGGATGCTCCGTGCCGGATGTCTTGAAGATGGACCCGCTCCACGGATGAAGATAGAAGATGCCATCTGGATGAAGACTTCTTCCCGTCTGGAGGACCACTTCTGCCCGTCTGGAGGAACACTTCTGTCGGCTTCGTTGAGGACATCTTGCCGCTTGGATGAAGACTTCTCCCGGTAAGTGAATCTTCGAGGGTTAGTGTTAGGATTTTTTTAAGGGTGTATTGGGTGGGTTTATTTTTTAGGTTAGGGCTTTGGGCCTGCAATAGAGCTAAATGCCCTTTTAAGGGCAATGCCCATCCAAATGCCCTTTTCAGGACAATGGGGAGCTTAGGTATTTTTAGTTAGTATTTTATTTGGGGGGTTGGTTGTGTGGGTGGTGGGTTTTACTGTTGGGGGTGTTTGTATTTTTTTTTACAGGAAAAAGAGCTGATGTCTTTGGGGAAATGCCCTGCAAAAGGCCCTTTTAAGGGCTATTGGTAGTTTAGGTTTGGCTAGGGTTTTATTTTTATTTTGGTGGGCTTTTTTTATTTTGATAGGGCTATTAGATTAGGTGGAATTAGTTTAAAGATCTGTAATTTGTTTTTTATTTTCTGTAAATTAATCTATTTGTTTTTTTTGTGATTTAGCTAATTTAATTTATTTAATTGCATTTAATTTACGTAATTTATTTAATTATAGGTGTTAGTGTAACTTAGGTTAGGTTTTATTTTACAGGTAAATTTGTATTTATTTTAGCTAGGTAGTTATTAAATAGTTAATAACTATTTAATAAGTATTCTACCTAGTTAAAATAAATACAAACTTGCCTGTAAAATAAAAATAAACCCTAAGCTAGCTACAATGTAACTATTAGTTATATTGTAGCTAGCTTAGGGTTTATTTTATAGGTAAGTATTTAGTTTTAAATAGGAATAATTTAGTTAATGATAGTAATTTTATTTAAATTATATTTAAGTTAGGGGGTCTTAGGGTTAGGGTTAGACTTAGGTTTAGGGGTTAATAAATTTAATATAGTGGTGGCAATGTTGTGGAAGGTAGATTAGGGGTTAATATTATTTAACTAGTGTTTGCGAGGCTGGAGTGTGGCAGTTTAGGGGTTAATATGTTTATTATAGTGGCGGTGATGTCCGGAGTGGCAGATTAGGGGTTAAAATTTTAATTTTAGTGTTTGCGATGTGGGAGGGCCTCGGTTCAGGGGTTAATATGTAGTTTATGGGTGTTAGTGTACTTTTTAGCACTTTAGGTATGAGTTTTATGCTACGACTTTGTAGTGTAAAACTCATCACTACTGACTTTAGAATGCATTAGGAATCTTGGAGGTAGAGGGTGTACCGCTCACTTTTTGGCCTCCCACGACAGACTCGTAATACCAGCGCTATGGAAGTCCCATAGAAAAAAGGGTTTACGAAGTTTACGTAAGTCGGTTTGTGGTAAGGCCAAAAAAGTGTGCGGTGCCCCTGAACCTGCAAGACTCGTAATACCAGCGGTAGTGAAAAAGCAGCGTTAGGACCTGTCAACGCTGCTTTTTCAACTTACCGCAAAACTTGTAATCTAGCCGATAAAGATTTGCTAACTTCAATGTTCGTTATTGAAAAATTAAATATAAATAAAAATTATTTAAAAATATTATACATACTGTAAAAAATATAAATATATTATATGGCTTATTTAGAATACTTGACAGTATGTATTATACTTTTTAATAATTTGTATATTTTGTAATATTTTTTAATATTTTAAGTAGGGCTGGTAAGTAGTGCCAGAGAAGATCCAAAGCCAAAAACAGGAGATAACCAATGTCAAACTCGAAGATTTGTCAATCAAAAGGAGGTACAGGTGGACTGCAGTATTCCCTCTAAGGCCAGTTTTGTGTGCAGCCCACCAGTGAAACAGTTAATTAACCACCCCCTGCAATTAGCAAACACTGCACAATGCAGACCGCAAGGTACGGTTCTCTTATTAACTGTTTCACTCCTGAGCCATACACAAAACTGGCCTTAGAGGGAACACCGGTGGGCAGAGGCAGCAGGCTAGGATGGTCAATGTCAGTAACAAGAAGACAGTACACCAAGTATCAATTAGCAGGGGTAAGGCAAATTGATATTAAAACATCAGGCCAAAGTCAAACCAGAAATCAGTCCTATCAGGCATCAGCGCCAAGAGGGGAGCAAGTCTAGAGCCAAATTTGAAACCAGAAGTTAGGGGACCAAATGACAACAGGAAACAGAGAGCTGGAAGGAGGCAAGAGATACTGAAGTGCCAAGAACACCAACAAGAGTATCTGGAAGCTAGGGATACTAATGACTTGTCATTAGAATAATCAACCAAGTTCTGGAGTAGACATGTGCGTTTCGTTCCAAATCAAAATTTGGATGAATTAGCCAAATTCGGAGATTCAAATCTATTAGAATTTCCGAATTACCCTAGCAATGACACTAAACTAATCCGAATGCATTTGTAACGAATAAATCCGAATGAATTTGGATTTATTCATTACATTCAAATGGCCATGGACTAATCACAATTCAGTAAAAAAAAATAAAAAATTGTGAGGTAGAACAGTGAAATAATTCTGTTTGTGTAACTTGGAACCTTCTGAATCAACATAACACATACCGAACTTCCGAATTTATGAATCGAATCCAAAACTAATACATCTGAATTTATTAGAATCCGAATGAATCCGAAACAAATAAATTCAAATGTATCTGAATTCTAATCGATCTGAAACAAAATTCGAAAAAATCCGAATCAGTCCAAAACAAAACAAAACTAATTTTTCCGTTGTGCTTGTGCACATGTCTATTCTGGAGGGTTTTTATAGAACAGTGTGTGATGTCATCATAACGTATATAGGAACTACTTGGATACAAAAAGCAGTGTAAGGCTCAGAATGGGGCTGTAGCAATCTAAGGGTTAAGGCCAAAGGAAGTAAGGTGGAGCCCCCTTCCTTACCTTAAAAGTGGTGAGCACAGTTTCCTCCCCCTCTTCATCACTGCTGATCTGCAAGAAACCTTGTTCCTTCACCATGCAGCATTCTAGACATTCCATCCTGCCTCCAAAGCGGTTCCAGGAGCTTGAATTTGAAAAATCTAAGAATAAGAAGCAAGCAGAACAGATAAGTGAAATGGATGTGATTGATGAGTAAGAGGATGTCATTCCCCTAACACAATACACACAGTCACAACCTGCACAAACATCTACAATAGTTACAAAACCAGCTACAATAGTAGTAGCTGATATTCATGCACCACCTGTAATGGGGGAATCTACAGCCTCTGTCTCTGAGACAATGGTCCGGCACGCTCAAGATACCGTTGTTTTTTCCCCTCAGTTACTGTTAGGGACCAGAATAACGTTGGCGGTACAGTGTCACCAACTACCCCATTTCTAGGCCCCAACCGGTACCCACACCGGTCGCTAGGCCTCAAATCACACCAGCTAGGCCTCAACCTGATATTAGGCCTCATGGTACCCCCTTAGAAGTCGTTAGGCCCAAACTAAGCAAAAGGCCCCAATGTACTTCCACTACGGTTGCCAGGCCCACACATGCAGAAAGGCCTCAACTTGACAAAATATAGTTGGTGGTTTAGTGGCTTCCCCTAACCCGATAGCAAGGCCCGAAATTTACCTTGTAAGTGAGACTCCTGGCGCGGGATCCCTTGCTCCCCTTCCCCTCTCAAACCTCTTACCTTTAACTTCCCATCGCTGCAGTGATAGCCTCGCCGGTCCCTCTCGCTCCGGTTGGTGCTGCATCCATGTCACCAGAAGTTGCCGTCACATGTTTGGCCCCTTCCGGTGACATCACCGGAAGTCACAATCAGCACAGTCAGCCAAGGAAGAGGTTGGGTCCTCGAGTGCTCCCCACAGGTGAGTACCATGAGAGGACACCGGCAAAGGAAGGATTACCATATTCAGGGCAGTGCAAGCAGGTTAATAGAGGGCCTTCAAAAAGTATATCAATAACAGGCGGAGCTATCCGCGGGAATACATTGGGCCGCAAGTCTGTTTCCTGGGGGTCACGTGGCAGCACATATAAAGGGTCATGATCCGACATGCAAAGGAGGCCTTTTCTCAAGTGCGTAGTGGGGCTTGTTCACTAAGAAAGAGAGTAGCTTCATTAATCCTAATATGCCTAATGTTGGTATGCAAGTTATGAATGAAACATCATTAGTTCAAAGCCATGGAAGCCCAGGGCCAAATATTAACCCTTATATGCCTAATGTTGGTATGAATGACACATCATCAACACAAAATTTTGGGAGCGTGTGCGTGAATGATAACATAGCATCCCAAGATGGTGCTTCGCGCAATAGAAGTATGTATAATGTTGTTATTAATGATGCGAATATGCAACATCACAGGAATGTATCAAATATGGAAACAGTGAGTGTGGATGCGCAGCAAACCCCTATTAGGGATGCACAAGATTTGTTAGGGTCTGCTAATACTTTGGAAATCCAATTGTAGCAAAGAAGACCATCAAACCTCAAAGCACTCAAATAAACAGCTTTCTTTATTGGAGATAAAATACAGCATAAAAGCAAGTAGCCCTTGCAACCTATGATAGTGAACAGTCCACTAATACTTCCATTCCCTGTGTTCACAGTGCTTGCGAGTTATTCTCTCTCTTGCAGGGTGTAATAGAGCCTGAGGGATCTCTGTCTGCCATGTCTGGAGCATCCGATATTGCATCATCTTCAAACACACCTGCTCAGATGTCCTCTGAATCGTCAACAGGGCCCTGTCCACAGCAGGTTCTGGAGAATTATTTGATCCAGCCAGATGGGGGTGGGGGAATCTGCATCAGCTAGCACAGTACAAGCTGCTACATCATCTGGTCTTGGTAAGTCCTGTGCAATTACACATGACAGGCCTTACTTGGCTGATTCTTGTTATCTGATTTAGAATCTGACACTACAGTGACACTTCCTTGGGGTTGAAGGGTAAGGGACAGAAGCGAATGTTTACTCTAGTTAACAGAATGTGGCAGGAATTTCAATTGGGTTAATTTACACATGTCAAATCATAGTACAGCATACAGAGTTAGAAAGAAGATCAACTCAGCAGTTGGTAAGACCATCACAGGAATAGGGGGATTCATGGTTAGACACAATTCCATCACGACCAACAAGTTGCAATACCATAGGCGAGATAGGGTTCATTTGAAGTATGTGGTCCTAGATATTTTATAAAGGATATACGTAGGTCTATAGCACCCTTCCTGTAAGTCAGGTTGTGGTTTTTTATTTACGGGTGGCGGCAAGTATATCATCTGAGATGCCATCTTGTGGCGGGAGATAGCGGCCCTGTTGCACTGGAAAGGGCGAATGGGGGGGAGTGATGACCAATCTAAAAGCCGAGAGGGGTAGACAGCCTCAAGTGCACATGAGGTTCCCCTCCTTCCCTTTGTGGGTTGGTCATGTGATCTCAGCAACCCCTTAGTAGCATTTCCATTGAGCAGAGGGCCCCTCTGCTGCAGATTCCGTTGTAGCCGCTGACCTATTGCAGTGCTCGGTTATTTAGCATTCTCGTTTGCCGCCATCTTAGTTCTTGGCGGTTCTTTTATTTAGGGTAGTTTATGTTTAATAAATATTTTGACCTGTGACGGTCACAATTTCCCATAAAGCAGTTGTGCGTTTATTTAATTTACCAAAGTTGTATGGTTATGTTCACCTTTCTGCTTGTAACGACTGATAGGCCTTTAATATCTAAAGGCATTAAGATAAAGGGAAGTCCCTCAGGCGCCTCTAGACGAAGGCAGGGGGTATAGGTATAGGCAGGGGGTATAGGTATAGGCAGGGGGTATAGGAATTGTGATGAGGATTTGGATTTTACTATTGAAATTATGAATCAGAACCAAAATAACTTGAGATTTACATATGAGTCAAGTCAGACCGAGATAGTCTTTCTAGATCTAAAAATAACGGTGAATGAAGGAAAAATAGAGACCTTCACACACTTCAAAACCGTAGATAGCAACAATTACATTCACAAGACCAGTTGCCATCACGACCAATGGAAGAATAATATTCCAAAGAGTCAGTTGCTAAGAATAAGGAAGAACTGCTCGACACAAAAAGGATGGGAGGAACAATCGCAAGTAATAAAAACGAAGTTCTTAGAAAGAGGCTACTCCGAAGATCTACTAGAAGAGAACATTCAACAAGTGGGCAATATAGAACGTACGGAGCTGACTAAATATAGAGATAGAGCTAAACGATCTGAAAATGGAGATGATGGACCATTAGACATCCCGATGATCACTGAATACAGTGCGAATAAAAGAATTATCGAAAACATCTTCAATAAGCATTGGTCAATCCTCAAGGAAGATGAGATAATTGGAGACAGACTACCTATGAGACCCAGATTCATCTACAGAAAGACCAAAAATCTCAAAAGTATAATAGCACCAAGTCTGCAGAAAAAATTAGGGGTAACAGATGTCTATGGAAAAAAGATTAAAGGATTCTTTCCTTGTCCATCTTGCAAGGCCTGTAAACATGGAATTAAATCATCAACTTTTAAGAGTTACAACACCGGAGAAAACTTCAGAATTCATGACATGATCAGATGCCATGACAAAGGTGTCATATACATGTTGCAGTGTCCTTGTGGACTACAATATGTAGGCCAAATGTCACGTACCCTCAGGGATAGGATACGTGAACATTTACTATCAATTGAAAAGTGCAGAATGGATACCCCATTATACAAACATTTTTCAATTAGACATAATGGAAATGTAAAAGATCTGAAATACCTAGGCATACAAAAGGTGAATCAAAGATGGAGAGGAGGAGACTTTGAAAAAAGCCTACTAACCACTGAATCCAAATGGATTTTTAATATGGACTGCCTCCATCCTAAAGGGCTAAATAATAAGGAAGATCTATCTCACCTTTTGAATATGACATGAAATATAGAGAAATATTCCACCATACTAAAGTGAATTCTGTCAATAACACCAACTATGAGTCTCAACTTGAAACCTCATATCGAACTGTTGGAATAAACCAACCAACCAGGGAGATTTAACACTCCCAGAAGAGCTCCTATTTAATACTCCCCTAAGAGCCCCTATGTAAGTTTCTATATATAATATCCGTTTTTATAAAAACTTATAAAAAGTCTAAAGATATTTCACCATTTATGCTAAAGTTATCCATATACATACACCCACATCCAAATCCATCTGTATAATTGCCAACTCTGACTAAGAATTGGACTAACAAATTGACTATACAAATCAATTTGCTATTGTGGCATTTCATTCTATAAATCTCTCAAATATGACTGTCAGCATATGTTGCTTATAATACATCACATTGGCTTGATGTATATCACGTCTATAGTAGTAGCCTATATATATACAGGGACAAACAAGAGCCGTCAATCATTTGATACATAAGCCCCCATTGTATACAGCTAAGTAGGATTCACTTTATTTCAATATGTAAGTCATCATGTACTATATTAACTCACGTTATCCATAGAGACCATTCTTCATATTTATCATTTTTAATATGTATCTCCGCCTCGTTCATCCCCAAATTTAGGCTTCTCCTAAACATTTCACCTTTAAACCAAGTCTATTATGTCAAGTTTATTATATCAAGGACCTCTTAGTAGGACCGTTACTAATCCTCTAAATTATGTAATACATCCTCTTTATCTGAATAATACTCCATATACACTGTTAAACACCAGGAACAACTGAAAAAAGATGTAAAAGCCCAAACTAAGATTAATTCAGACTAAAAAGAGAAAATATATCTCCAATGCGTATAACTCAAGGTGTGATCCCCAACTGTTAATATACGAGTCCAAACTAACTCAATTTCAGCATATACTTTTATGCGAGGGAGCAGCATAAATTAATTAGGAACACTTCCATGTTGAGCTATACCTACAAATAGAGATTATGCTACTCTATAAACACATATGTAGAAAACCAGACACCTCAGTTTGTGACGTAGCAATTGCTAATCTCGAGATCGACCAACGTAGATAAACAACATCGTAATGTGAGAACAATTTTTACGATATCATAACCCCCTGGCCATGTTAAAGTGATACCACATAATAGATAATCCAACCCGAATTGTCTTTACTCGTAAAATAGAGAATTAATCTCTGAGAGAATTGAGCGTATCATATTAAGGAACTAGAAGTCTCTGTCATTAAGTATTCACACTCATTTAAAAATAGAAAACAATGTTCATCAGTGTTCTGAGTTAAATCATTGCTACTGAACTAATCAGATAGCACAAGAAAGAAACACATAGAAAGATGACATCAGAAAGAATTTTAAAGAAAGTCAGAGGAAATCCAATCCTAAGAATACCCCCGAGCATCTACTTAAATAAAACGGGAGCTTACTTATAGTACCCTCCTAAAAGAGATATTAAAAACAAGATCTCTCCTTTTCTAAAATCGAACCATATTTGTCCCCACATTTCTAACACTATTGGAAAGGGCAATCAATATTTGACCTAGTAGATCGTTATTCATATTTTTAAAGATAAACCTGGAAAGGGCAATTAGTATTTGACCTATTAGATCGCCATTCATATTTCTAAAGTTACACTCTGACGCAAAAGATATACCTCCAAAGATTCATCCTATCACAGGAAGAATATATACACACACCCACGACTCGGTACATAACAATAGGTACTGCCTCAGCAGGCAGACATTCGACCAAATCTATAAACTCCTCTATTCTGAAGGTACAAGACCGTGAATAACCCACTCTTTATACACATTCTATATATGATAAAGAAAAACGAGCGAATACATTTTATTCACTGTTCTGTTTAGATTCCCATCCTAAAGACGCCATGTGTGATGTCACGACCAATCAGAAGGCCATAAAAACGATCATCACAATCATAATATTAAATAAGGGATATATCATAGACCTTGATAGGATATAGTCAAAATAATTTGAATCGTAGTATAATATGAACTATTAAAGCTTCATAAAAACACTGACCGGAAGTGACGTCACAATAAAGACGGAGGCACTATACAAATATTATATTATCCTTCTGCCAAAGATCACAACTTACATTGATTAACAACCTGGAAATAGAATTTGAAGATAAGTATATGTTAATCCTAGTGCCTAAATTAATGACAATTAAACTCCCAAAAACGGAAATGGGCAGAAATGAACACTTCCGGTAATGGGCTATAAAAGGCTTACAATTAAGATTCAGAATCAGTCTTGATAAAGGCCTACTACGGGCCGAAACGCGTTGACCGATAGGTAAGCCTTATTCCTTTTATACTTTTCATTTTGAGACGTTATTGCGCTATGTTGCTTTTTGTTTCCTTCTAGGTTGATGCACATCGCTCCACCTATTTTCTACTTGCAATATACAGGGAGTCCGTATTCCAATACCTTGGATTACCAACACCTATATAAATTCTCTACATATATATACTCTTCTCCACAGTATGCGCACATCACCTAATTTTTGAGGATTTGAGTGTTTAAACTTTTTGTATGTTACATCTTTTTATTCCGGATTTCACATATTGACATTTTTTGGATATCACTCACCTTATCTGCTAACTTTTATTTTTTCACACATTTTTTTCACATTTTTATTTTTTATTTTTTATTTTTTCACACTTTTACATCAATTTGGATATCAATTTGGACATCAAACACTGACATTATTTTTATCTTAATTTTATATTTTTACCTCCAGCGGACCGTGTGCTTTTTCCAATTATTTTTTTCCACTTCTTCTATTGCATATATATTTTTTCACAGAGTATATATATTTTTTCACAGAGTATATAATTTTCACAGATTATATATCGCTCACGGACTATGTTATTTTGTGATTTGTGTTCTGTACCATACAGTGACTTTTAGGATTTACCAACCTTTCCAGTATTTGTCCACACGTTGGTCTATCCAGACAGTTCATATTCCAACCCATTGCTGTTTGAGGTTGTAATTTATATTTTTATGTTTTTATCACCTCTTTTTTCCTCATGGATCCATGAAGGTTTTTTTTATGTGATTTTAGAAGTTTACCATTGTACTGCAATACCTGATTTTAGGAGTTTACCATTGTACTGCAATACCTGATTTTGTTTATTTTATTATTTGTGTACATCTATCTAGATTTGTGATCATTTTTATCTCAGTGTCCATTAAATTCTTTTTACTGTGCCTAACAAATAGTAGTAACTTTCATCACAAGTTTTAAAATAGTATTATATGAAGTAACTTTTATCTCGAGTGTCAAGTAACTTTCTCACTGGATTGTCCGCATCACAATTCCTATACCCTCTGCCTCCGTCTAGAGGCGCCTGAGGGACTTCCCTTTATCTTACTATACATTATCTCGGTGGCTACTAGGTGCCACCACCCTTAGGCCTATAGGGGGCGGTTTGGCGCAGGTCCACTGTATATCCATACCTAAAGGCAGTGTAAGGCTCAGCATGGGCCTGTAGCAATCTAAGGGTTAAGGCCAAAGGGAGTGAGATAGGAGAAGAGGGCTGACTTATGAGGTTAGTGCCAACAATGTTGCTAGAGTAGGGTGGAGCTCCCTTCCTTACCTTAAAAGTGGGGAGCACAGTTTCCTCACCCTCTTCTTCCTGGATCCTGGAGCAGAGACGTTTTCCCTCTCTCCCCTGACACTTTATGATGGTGGCTATCGCAAATTACACAAATAGGTGCAATGGCATAGGTATGTCTACTCAGGCTAACCTCAATAAGTCCAGAGCAATAAACTACGTTTTTCCCATCTCTGTTTGCCGGGTTCAAGCTGCTGAGTAACAGATACCCTCCTGGGGGATGAACGTCTTGCACCCTGACTGCAGGAGGTAGTGTCCCTGTTGCGCTGGAAAGGGCGAATGGGGGGAGTGATGACCAATCTAAAATCCGAGAGGGGTGGACAGTCTCAAGTGTACATGAGGTGCCCCTCCTTCCCTTTGCGAGTGGGTTATGTGATCTCATCATCCCCTTAGTAGCATTTCCATTGAGCAGAGGGACCCTCTGCTGTAGATTCCGTTTGGGCCGCCGCTGACCTCTAGCATTGCTGTGTTATTTAGCATTCTCTTTTGCCGCCATGTTAGTTCTTGTTGGTCTTTTATTTATAGTTATTTATGTTTGATAAATATTTTGACTTGTGACTGTTACATTTTCCCATAAAGCAGTTGTGTGTTTATTTAATTTACCAAAGTTGTATGGTTATGTTCACCTCTCTGCTGGTAACGACTGATAAGCCTTTATGCCTTATGGCATTCAGATGGTTTAGCAGTAGTAGGGATAGAATCAGATTATAATAGATTATTCTCACACTTGTAAATAAGCATTTCCCTCTGACAGTGAAAAAAGGGGTTCATTCAAAGTACTTTATGAAAGGGCTATTGTATATGTCAGTTTTGGGCAACCTCCCAGTTTTTATGTTGATAACATGTACTTAAAACATTAATAGGCTTTTTCAGGAACTTTTTTGTTGAAACAGTATTTATGACTATGGCTTCCTTTTTTTCACTTAAATCTATATTAAGATCTACATGCAAACTAATACAGCAGAGTCAGTTATGTACTTCTTACTAATATTCATCGGCTGATTAGAACAATTTCCATAGCTTAGCCTTTGTTTGTGACAAGAAAATGTCATGTTATTTAGGACAGGATTGTACATTTTTCAAACACCAAAAAAAATTAATAATTCAAAAAAATGTTCAGTTTTTTTAGAAAAAAAAAATTGAATGCATTTGAAAAGCATTTGTAACGCGCTAGATTTATGAAGCAGCATTTTGGGCAATGTGGAACAGGTTTACTTAAAGGGACAGTCAACACCAGAATTGTTGTTGTTTTAAAATATAGATAATCCTTTAATTAAGCATTCCCCAGTTTTGCATAACCAACACAGTTATAATAATACACCTTTTACCTCTGTAATTACCTTGAATCTAAGGCTCTACAGACTGCCCCTTATTTCAGTTCTTTTGACAGACTTGCATTTTAGCCAATCTGTGCTCACTCCTCGGCAAATTCACGTGCATGAGCTCAATGTTATCTATATGAAACACATGAACTAACGCCCTCTAGTGGTGAAAAACTGTCAAAATGCATTAAGATTAGAGGCGGCCTTCAAGGTCTAAGAAATTAGCATATGAACCTCCTAGGTTTAGCATTCAACTAAAAATACAAAGAGAACAAAACAAAATTTATGCTAAAAGTAAATTGGAAAGTTGTTTAAAATTATATGCCCTATTTGAATCATGAAAGTTTTTTTGGACCTGACTGTCCCTTTAATCAAGCCTGCTGCCAGGTATTTTAGAAGTAGAATCTGCTTCTTTTTCCTCTCTGCAACCTCAGAGGTGGCGAGATCAATCACCTGAACACTCGCTAATTTTGGGTGATTGACATGCCTGTTAAACGATCTTAGGCAAGCTTACTGGTGCCGTTAAATGCAAGTAAGTTGACGGCTTGATAAGTAGGCCTCTAAATGTGAGTAGCATCTAAAAACTCCAAAACAGCACAGTACAGGGTGGAAATGGCCCAGCAGTTAAAAGGTTAAAGTATGGCAACAAATTAAGCACATAGCTAACAAGTACAGTATTCTGGAGCGTGATTGATATATACAGCTCTTAGGACTAGATTACGAGTTCAGCTCTAACAGTTTCGTGTGAGCAATAAGGGGCTTATTGTGAATGTTTGCGCATGTTGGGTTTTCCGCTCGTATTACAAGTTGAAAGTAAACGCGATCGCGACTTACACTAGAATGATTACAACATCCTTAGAGCTCTGGTTAATTGTTTTGCAGGAAAAAAATTGCAGAAAACACATCAAAATTACAATACAAAGTACAGTTACACTCATAATAATACCATCTATTAAAACATTATTCAAAGAATTATTGCATAAAAAAGTTATAAGATATGAGATCTCAGGTGTTAGAAAAAAAGGGCAGGCAAAGGAATATAACATTGAGAGACATAGATATACATGTCCAATGATGTATATGTACAGTATGATTGAAGATCCTCAATAAAGTTGTAAAGACTTACAGGACTTGTTGTCGAAGTAACCTCCTTGTTATTCCGCTACTTTGCGGTTTCCATCCGTGAGTGTACCCGCTACTCGACCACCTCTGTGATAGAAGATCTCCGGTTGAGCTCCAACATGGAGGGTACAGCTGTTACCCTCACCGTGTAATTGCTTCTAGCAACGCGCGTTTCACCCTCATTGGTCTGTCAAAACAGGGCTTCATCCGGATGAAGCCCTGTTTTGACAGACCAATGAGGGTGAAACTTCGACAACAAGTCCTGTAAGTCTTCGACAACAAGTCCTGTAAGTCTTTACAACTTTATTGAGGATCTTCAATCAAGGTAAGCGTATAATCTATAACGCTGTGACTGCTTGAAACAAATAAGCAGTAAGGAGAGTGAACTGCCTACCTGGTGAGGCGTGTTTGTTTACCTGAGATATATGCTGACAAATCTGGGATGAGAAGTAATTAAACTCAGTAAGATGTATAGACACACCACAATATCAAGTTGTTACTATGGGATTACAAATGTCCGTGAGTGTTTAAATACCTTGCCATAATCTCCCACTGAAGATTGTAACAAAGTATAGAAGTGTGGAGCATAAGTGACACTTATAAGCAGAGTGGAATGTTACAATTATCCACTTCGAAGGAACTTTCTTTGCTTTTTTCTTCTTTTTATGCTTAAGCTGACTTATTTTTGGTATACCAATAGTTCAAGTGGGCCCACACTCATTGTTACAAATGTTAATTTACCTGTGCAATCTCCTGTTGCAATAAATACTTAGTATAATTATTTATTGGTTTGTATATCTTTTGTATAATATGTATGATTAACTGCTGATCTGTGGAGGCATTATTAGGGACCCAATTGGAGTATGTTAAACTCTATATTGATACAGTTCTTATGTTAAACCGCAAGCTCTGGTGCTGGATATAGGGAAGCTGTCTTTCTTTTCTAGTAAACAATTCATGCTTTTTTTCCCTTCTGTGCACTAGTTTTCCTGATATATATTGGGATAATCAGGGGAACTAAAGGAGCAGGTTATATATATATGTGTAGTGCAATTAGTTGTTTTGATATAACTATATATATATATATATATATATATATATATTGTAACTTAGGTTAGGTTTTATTTTACAGGTAAATTTGTATTTATTTTAGCTAGGTAGTTAGTAAATAGTTAATAACTATTTAGTAACTATTCTACCTAGATAAAATAAATACAAACTTGCCTGCAAAATAAAAATAAACCCTAAGATAGATACAATGTAACTATTAGTTATATTGTAGCTAGCTTAGGGTTTATTTTACAGGTAAGTATTTAGTTTTAAATAGGAATTATTTAGTTATTAATTGTAGGTTTTAATTAGATTTAGTTTAATTATATTTAAGTTATGGGGTGTTAGGGTTAGACTTAGGTTTAGGGGTTAATAAATATAATATAGCGACGGCAATGTTGGGGGCGGCAGATTAGGGGTTAATAAATGTAAGTAGGTGGCGGCGATGTTAGGGACAGCAGATTAGGGGTTAATAATATTTAACTAGTGTTTATGAGGTGGGAGTGTGGCGGTTTAGGAGTTAATATTTTTATTCTAGTGGCGGCGATGTCCGGAGCGGCAGATTAGGGGTTAATAATTTTATTTTAGTGTTTGCAATGCGGGAGGGCCTCGGTTTAGGGGTTAATAGGTAGTTAATGCGTGTTAGTATACTTTTTAGCACTTTAGTTATGAGTTTTATGTTACAGCTTTGTAGTGTAAAACTCATAACTACTGACTTTAGATTGCATTACGAATCTTGCGGAATAGGCTGTACCGCTCACTTTTTGGCCTTAAAAAAAAAGAAGCTTGTTATACCGGTGCAATGGATGTCCCATTGAAAAAAGACTATACGCAAATTGCGTAAGTTGATTTGCTGTAAGGCAGAAAAAGTGTGCGGGACAGCTGTACCTACAAGACTCGTAATACCAGCGGTAGTAAAAAAAACAGGGTTATGAGTCTTAACGCTGCTTTTTTACTCATAACGCAAGACTTGTAATCTAGCCGTATCTTTGGACTTGTAATATGAGCACAAAAATACAGCACTTGACTACTGATAGCGATTGAGCGATGTTAACACATTATAGCACTAATATTTTTGTGCTCCACTTGTAATCTAGCACTGTATCTTGGTACATAAATTAAGGCTCTATTTTTTTTTCTTTTAGTTGAATGAAGCAACTTTAAAGACTTAAAGGGACATGACACCCAAAATATTTTTTTTTAGGATTCAGACAAACATTACAATTTTAAACAACTTACCAAATATACTTCTATCATCTAATTTGCTTTATTCTCTTTGTTTACTTTGATAAAGGAGCAGAAATGCTCTACTGGGAGGTAGCTTAATACATTGGGTGAGCCAATAACATTAGGCATGTATGTGCAGTGACCAATCAGCAGCTACTGAGTCTAGGTATCCTTTTCGACAAAGGATACCAAAAGAGCAAAACAAATTAGATATTAGAAGTAAATTGGAAAGTTGTTTAAAATTGTAAATTAAAAAAATTGGGTTTCATATCCTTTTAATTGGCTTCTCATTGCATGATCAACACCCCAAAATCAGTTAAGTGCTGACACTATTTATGGTCAGCACCTTTGTATTTATTTAAAACTCAGATCATTCAAGACCAGCAATCCAGAATCAATCATCTTCTTGGACTATCTCAAGTGAGTATTCTTGCAAATATACTAAAAAGCACATTTATGCCAATTTGAACATTTAAAGCTTTTATTCCAGAATTAAAAAAATGCAATGAATGCTTGAAGTTCATAATGAAATACAATGAGTGTTTAAAGTTGATACTTCTATAAATAACCTAAAAATAATAAGATTACGAGTTTATTGTTCTTGCTTGCTCATTAACTCTCCTAAAAGTAAGGTTTTTGCGTGTGTCGAGTTGTGCACGTATTACAAGTTGAAAGTCTATAAGGGAATACGTTAACATGATAGTAAATTTGCAAAGTTTGCTCTAATTCAAACTTTATATTTTCAGCTTGTAATACAAGTACAACCTGATGTGCGCAAAAAGCTCCCATCTAGTAAATTTAACGCACAAGCGGGAGCACAAAAAAGCGCTCCACTTGTCATCTAGCCCTAAATCTCTAAACATTCTAATTATTTTTATTTGAGAGGGTAAAATCTTATAATCCATATGTAATAATGCTTCAAGACTAAATGGTTAGATCATACATTCTTCCAACTCTAGCAAGAAGTCCCTTACCAGTGAGCCAATGTACTGTGGATTTAGCTAGACATGATAAAGAGTATAATTCTTAAAGTAGGTAGCTTAAAACCCCCTTGTTCCCTCATTAAATGTAATTTCTTGGCCACTATTTGAGATTTCTTATTTCCCCATATAAATGTTATAATTGCAGCATTATCAACTTTCAAATCTTGTTTTTTGACTAATATGGGAACATTCTGAGAAATATATAATAGTTTAGGAAAAATGATCATCTTCACCATATTGATTTTACTGAGAAAAACATTCAATCTCTTCAGTATTTCTTGTATATCTCCAATTAGTTGTCTATTATTCAAATCATACCAAAGAAGTGGAGATAGTGAAAAACATAATTTATGTAAGAACTTACCTGATAAATTCATTTCTTTCATATTGACAAGAGTCCATGAGCTAGTGACGTATGGGATATACAATTCTACTCAAAATGCCTATAAATACACCCCTCACCACACCAACAATTTAGTTTAACGAATAGCCAAGTAGTGGGGTGATAAAGAAAGGAGTAAAAAGCATCAACAAAGGAATTTGGAAATAATTGTGCTTTATACAAAAAAATCATAACCACCATATAAAGGGTGGGCCTCATGGACTCTTGCCAATATGAAAGAAATTAATCTATTAGGTAAGTTCTTACATAAATTATGTTTTCTTTCATGTAATTGGCAAGAGTCCATGAGCTAGTGACGTATGGGATAGCAATACCCAAGATGTGGAACTCCACGCAAATCACTAGAGAGGGAGGGATAAAATAAAAACAGCCATTTTCCACAACCCAAAATATAAGTTTATTCTCATAAATGAAAGGAAAAAACTTAAAAGATAAGCAGAAGAATTAAACTGAAACAGCTGCCTGAAGAACTTTTCTACCAAAAACTGCTTCAGAAGAAGCAAATACATCAAAACGGTAGAATTTAGAAAGTATATACAAAGAAGACCAAGTTGCTGCTTTGCAAATCTGATCAACTGAAGCTTCATTCCTAAAAGCCCACAAAGTGGAGACTGATCTAGTAGAATGAGCTGTAATTCTCTGAGACGGGGCTTGACCCAACTCCAAATAAGCTTGAAGAATCAAAAGCTTTAACCATGATGCCAATGAAACGGCAGAATCCTTCTGACCTTTCCTAGAACCAGAAAAGATAACTAATAGACTAGAAGTCTTCCTGAAATCTTTAGTAGCTTCAACATAATATTCCAGAGCTCTCACCACATCCAAAGAATGTAAGGATCTCTCTAAAGAATTCTTAGGATTAGGACACAAGGAAGGGACAACAATTTCTCTATTAATGTTGTTAGAATTCACAACCTTAGGTAAGAATTTAAATGAAGTCCGCAAAACTGCCTTATCCTGATGAAAAATCAAAAAAGGAGATTCACAAGAGAGAGCAAATAATTCAGAAACTCTTCTAGCAGAAGAGATGGCCAAAAGAAACAACACTTTCCAAGAAAGTAGTTTAATGTCCAAAGAATGCATAGGCTCAAATGGAGGAGCCTGTAAAGCCTTCAAAACCAAATTAAGACTCCAAGGAGGAGAGATTGATTTAATGACAGGCTTGATACGAACCAAAGCCTGAACAAAACAGTGATATCAGGTATCAGGAAGCTTAGCAATCTTTCTGTGAAATAAAACAGAAAGAGCAGAGATTTGTCCCTTCAAGGACCTTGCAGACAAACCCTTATCCAAACCATCCTGAAGAAACTGTAAAATTCTAGGAATTCTAAAAGAATGCCAAGAGAATTTATGAGAGGAACACCATGAAATGTAAGTCTTCCAAACTCGATAATAAATCTTTCTAGAAACAGATTTACGAGCTATTAATCACAGAGTCAGAAACCTCTATGACTAAGCACTAAGCGTGCAATTTCCATACCTTCAAATTTAATGATTTGAGATCCTGATGGAAAAACGGACCTTGAGACAGAAGGTCTGGCCTTAATGGAAGTGGCCAAGGTTGGCAACTGAACATCCGAACAAGATCCGCATACCAAAACCTGTGAGACAATGCTGGAGCCACCAGCAGCACAAACGATTGCTCCATGTTGATTTTGGAGATCAGTCTTGGAAGAAGAACTAAAGGCGGGAAAATATAAGCAGGTTGATAACACCAAGAAAGTGTCAATGCATCCACTGCTTCTGCCTGAGGTTCCCTGGACCTGGACAGGTACCTGGAAAGTTTTTTTGTTTAGTTGAGAAGCCATCAGATCTATTTTTGGAAGACCCCACATCTGAACAATCTGAGAAAACACATTTGGATGAAGGGACCCCTCCCCCGGATGTAAAGTCTGACAGCTGAGATAATCCACTTCCAAATTGTATATACCTGGGATATGAACCACAGAAATTAGACAGGAGCTGGATTCCGCCCAAGCAAGTATCTGGGATACTTATTTCATAGCTTAGGGACTGTGAGTCCCACCCTGATAATTGACATATGCCACAGTTGAACAAATGAGTTCCAAAATATTGATTGGTAATCTCGCCTCTTGAGATTTCCAAACCCCTTGTGCTGTCAGAGATCCCCAAACAACTCCCCAACCTGAAAGACTTGCATCTGTTGTGATCACAGTCCAGGTTGGACGAACAAAAGAGGCCCCTAGAACTATACAATGGTGATCTAACCAGCAAGTCAGAGATAGTCGAACATTGGGATTTAAGGATATTAATTGTGATATCCTTGTATAATCCCTGCACCATTGGTTCAGCTGAAGAGGTCTCATGTGAAAACGAGCAAAGGGGATCGCGTCCGATGCTGCAGTCATGAGACCTAAAACTTCCATGCACATAGCTACTGAAGGGAATGACTGAGACTGAAGGTTCCGACAGGCTGCAACCAATTTGAAACGTCTCTTGTCTGTTAGAGACAGAGTCATAGACACTGAATCTATCTGGAAACCTAAAAAGGTGACCCTTGTCTGAGGAATCAAAGAACTTTTTGGTAAATTGATCCTCCAACCATGTTTTCAAAAAAACAACACTAGTTGATTCGTGTGAAATTCTGCAGAATGTAAAGACTGAGCTAGTACCAATATATCGTCCAAATAAGGAAACACCGCAATATACCGCTCTCTGATTACAGAGAGTAGGACACCGAGAACCTTTGAAAAGATTCTTGGAGCTGTCGCTAGGCCAAAAGGAAGAGCGACAAATTGGTAATGATTGTCTAGAAAAGAGAAAGTTGGTACTCTTACATAACAATTCAAAATTTTCAGATCCAGAACTGGTCTGAATGAATTTTCTTTCTTTGGGACAATGAATAAATTTGAATAAAACCCCAGACCCTGTTCCTGAAACGTAACTGGCATTATTACCCTTGAAAACTCCAGGTCTGAAACACACTTCAGGAAAGCCTGAGCCTTTACTGGATTTGCTGGGATGCGTGAAAGAAAATATCTTCTCACAGGAGGTCTTACTCTGAATCCTATTTGGTACCCCTGAGAGACAATACTCAAAATCCATTGATTTTGGACAGAATTTGTCCAAACATCCTTGAAATATCTTAATCTGCCCCCTACCAGCTGAGCTGGAATGAGAGCCGCACCTTCATGTGGACTTAGGGACTGACTTTGGTTTCTTAAATGGCTTGGATTTATTCCAATTTAAAGAAGGTTTCAAATTGGAAACAGATTCCTTGGTGGAATGATTAGGTTTCTGTTCCTTATTCTGTCGAAAGGAACGAAAATGGTTAGAAGCTTTAGATTTACCCTTAGGTCTTTTATCCTGAGGCAAGAAAACTCCCTTCCCCCCAGTAACAGTTGAAAAAATTCAATCTGAGAATCCAATTGAGAACCAAATAACTTATTACCTTGGAAAGAAAGAGATAGCAATCTGGACTTAGAAGTCATGTCCCAAGATTTAAGCCACAAAGCTCTTCTAGCTAAAATATCTAAAGACATAGATTTAACATCAATTTTGATGATATCAAAAATGGCATCACAAATAAAATGATTAGCATGTTGAAGCAAGCAAACAATGCTAGTCAAATCAGAATCCAATTCTTGTTGCGCTAAATTTTCCAACCAAAAAGTTGATGCAGCTGCAACATCAGCCAAAGAAAATGCAGGCCTGAGAAGATGACCCAAATATAAATAGGCTTTCCTTAGATAAGATTCAAGTTTTCTATCTAAAGGATCTTTAAAAGAAGTACTATCATCCATAGGAATAGTAGTACGTTAAACAAGAGTAGAGATAGCCCCATCAACTTTGGGGATCTTTTCCCAAAACTCCAATGTAACTGCTGGCAAAGGATACAATTTTTTAAACCTTGAAGAAGGAATAAAAGAAGTACCAGGCCTATTCCATTCCTTAGAAATCATATCATAAATAGCATCAGGGACTGGAAAAACCTCTGGAGTAACCACAGGAGGTTTATAAACAGAATTTAAACATTTGCTAGTTTTAATATCAAGAGGACTAGTTTCCTCAATATCCAATGTAATCAACACTTCTTTTAATAAAGAACGAATATACTCCATTTTAAATAAATAAGTATATTTGTCAGTGTCAATATCTGAGGAAGGATCTTCTGAATCAGATAGATCCTCATCAGAGGAGGATAATTCAGTATGTTGTCGGTCATTTGAAATTTCATCAACTTTATGAGAAGTTTTAAAAGGCCTTTACGTTTATTAGAAGGCGGGATGGCAGACAAAGCCTTCTGAATAAAATCAGCAATAAATTATTTTAAATTCACAGGTATATCTTGTGCATTAGATGTTGAAGGAACAGCAACAGGCAATGTACTATTACTGATGGACACATTCTCTGCATGTAAAAAGTTTATCATGACAACTATTACAAACCACAGCTGGAGATATAATCTCCACAAGTTTACAACAAATGTACTTAGCTTTGGTAGAACTGTTATCATGCAGCAGGGTTCCAACAGTGATTTCTGAGACAGGATCAAATTGAGACATCTTGCAAATGTAACAGAAAAAACAACTTATAAAGCAAAATTATCAATTTCCTTATATGGCAGTTTCAGGAATGGGAAAAAAATGCAAACAGCATAGCCCTCTGATAGAGAAAAAAGGCAAGAGGCATATAGGAATGGGGTTCTAAATAATGAAAATATTTGGCGCCAAGTATGATGCACAACACAAACAGAGTTTTTTTTTTTACGCTAACATCCGGAAATGACACACTCGCGTCATTGAAGATGCAACCTTGTGAAAGGACTCAGCGTTGACTAAGATGCCGGAAATGACGAATTTGCATCATCGAACGTAACTTCGCGACCAAAAAATCTTGCGCCAAAAATGACGCAATATACTTTGGCAATTCTGCCCAGGAATTTAAAAGACAGTCAATTTGAAAAAGAGACTATACCCCAGGTAAGAAATAAATTTTTCATAAAAAAGTATTTCCTAGATATGATCAGTCTGCAAAAGAAAATATACTGAAACCTGAATCATTGCAAATATAAGTACAATACATATATTTAGAACTTTATATAAATACATAAAGTGCCAAACCATAGCTGAGAGTGTCTTAAGTAATGAAAACATACTTACCAAAAGACACCCATCCACATATAGCAGATAGCCAAACCAGTACTGAAATGGTTATCAGTAGAGAGTATATTGTCGATCTGAAAAGGGAGGTAGGAGATTAATCTCTACGACCGATAACAGAGAACCTATGAAATAGATCCCCCGTGAGGAAAACCATTACATTCAATAGGTGATACTCCCTTCACAACCCTCTGACATTCACTGTACTCTGAGAGGAATCGGGCTTCAAAATGCTGAGAAGCGCATATCAACGTAGAAATCTTAGCACACACTTACTTCACCACCTCCACAGGAGGCAAAGTTTGTAAAACTGAATTGTGGGTGTGGTGAGGGGTGTAATTATAGGCATTTTGAAGTTTGGGAAACTTTGCCCCTCCTGGTAGGATTGTATATCCCATACGTCACTAGCTCATGGACTCTTGCCAATTACATGAAAGAAATCTAATCCCTAAATAAGTGAAACTTTTATCAATCATTTTAAATGGGACATTACAACATAATAATAATAACTAGTATTTATATAGCGCCTTTCTCCCAGTGGGACTCACAGCCCTTTTTCAGCGCCCGCTCTCGGAATTGACCAAATCGGCAGCTGAATAGTAATAGTTGTTATTATTACCCAATTTAATGGTACTCATGAGTCTACCTTTCTAAGAACCAATAATATTTCTGCTTTGTTGGCATTGATTTTATATCTTTAAAATGATCCAAGTTCATTAAAAGGACAGTATACACCAATTTTCATATAACTGCATGTAATAGATACTACTATAAAGAATAATATGTACAGATAATGATCTAAAAATCCAGTATAAAACCTTTAGTTTCTTAGAAGCTCCCAGTTTAGCACTGTTTAAGAGGTTAGGCTGAGACACCCAGTGAAAGGGGCTGGGAAAACAAGAAGAGCAGATACTTCCCCCTTCTCCCTTCCCTGCATTTGCAAAGACAGATAACATAAACAGGAGCCAGCAGGAGTCTGTAAACGCGTGTATACATCTAACACTATGGGGCTTGGTTAGGAGACAGAAAATCAGCACAATGTTCTTAAAAAATAAGCAAAACTGTACATTGTTACAAAAACACTCCCAGATGGGCTATAAATAGATCATCTACAAAACATTTATGCAAAGAAAAATTTAGTGTACAAGGTCCCTTTAATGATTTTTAGTAATTTGGGGAAATTAATCTTTGCGTTTTGAACAAAATTAACAAGTCATTTGCAAAAACTTTGCAGAGGTTAATAAATAAGGTTCTACCTTGTATAAAACCTTTCTGGTCCTCATGGATAATATCTTTAATCATTATTTATTTATCATTTATTTTGTGAAATCCTTAGACACATCATAAGACTTTTGCAGGAGATTATTAAAGGGACAGTCTACTCCAAAATTGTTATTGTTTAAAAAGATAGATAACACCTTTTTTTACCCATTCCCCAGCTTTGCACAACCAACATTGTTATATTAATATACTTTATAACATTTAAACCTCTAAATTTCTGCCTGTTTCTAAGCCACTGCAGGCCGTCTTTACCTCATTGCATTTTTATAGCTTTTCACAGCAAGTTACTGCTAGTTCATGTGTGCCGTATAGATAACATTGTGCTCATTCCCGTAAAGTTATATATGAGTTAGCACTAATTAGCTAAAATGCAAGTCTGTAAACAACACTGAGATTAGGAGGCAGCCTGCAGAGGCTTATATACAAGGTAATCACAGAGGTAAAAGTATATAACCGTGTTGGTTATGCAAAAATGGGGAATGGGTAATAAAGGGATTATCTATCTTTCTTTCATGTAATTGGCAAGAGTCCATGAGCTAGTGACGTATGGGATATACAATCCTACCAGGAGGGGCAAAGTTTCCCAAACCTCAAAATGCCTATAAATACACCCCTCACCACACCCACAATTCAGTTTTACAAACTTTGCCTCCTATGGAGGTGGTGAAGTAAGTTTGTGTAAGATTTCTACGTTGATATGCGCTTCTCAGCATTGTTGAAGCCCGATTCCTCTCAGAGTACAGCGAATGTCAGAGGGACGTGAAGGGAGTATCACTTATTGAATACGATGATTTCCCTAATGGGGGTCTATTTCATAGGTTCTCTGTTATCGGTCGTAGAGATTCATCTCCTACCTCCCTTTTCAGATCGACGATATACTCTCAATTTACCATTACCTCTACTGATAACTGTTTTAGTACTGGTTTGGCTATCTGCTATATGTGGATGGGTGTCTTTGGTAAGTATGTTTTTTATTACTTAAGACACCTCAGCTATGATTTGGCACTTTATGCATTTATATAAAGTTCTAAATATATGTATTGTACTTATATTTGCCATGAGTCAGGTTCATGTATTTCCTTCTGCAGACTGTCAGTTTCATATTTGGGGAATATAAACATTTTTTTTTAAGAAATGTATTTCTTACCTGGGGTTTAGTCTTTTTTTCAATTGACTACTTCTTGCAAATTGCGGGCGGTATTAGGCCCGCGGGTGCATCAAATGCTAAACTTTATTGCGTCATTCTTGGCGCGAAAATATTTTTGGTGCGAAAAAATACGTCTATGACGCAACTTCGTCATTTCCGGAGTTATACTTGACGCCCAGACCTTTCACACGGTTGCGTCATTAGTGACGCGAGTGTGTCATTTCCGGTTATTTTTGGCGCTAAAAAAGTTTGTTACGTTGTGCGTCATACTTGGCACCAAACTTTTTCATTATTTCAATACCCTATTGATGTTTGCCTCTTGCCTTTTTCTCTATCAGAGGGCTATGCTATTTGCATTTTTTACCATTCCTGAAACTGTCATATAAGGAAATAGATAACTTTGCTTTATATGTTGTTTTTTCTCTTACATTTTGCAAGATGTCTCAATCTGATCCTGCCTCAGAAGTTTCTGCTGGAACATTGCTGCCTGACATCGGTTCTACCAAAGCTAAGTGCATTTGTTGTACAATTGTAGAAATTATTTCGCCGAATGTCATTTGTAATAGTTGTCATGATAAACTTTTACATGCAGATAGTGTATCCATCAGTAATAGTGCATTGCCAGTTGCAGTTCCTTCAACTTCTAATGTGCATTATATACCTGTAAATTTTAAAGAATTTGTTTCTGATTCTATCCTGAAGGCTTTGTCTGCATTTCCACCTTCTAATAAACGTAAAAGGTCTTTTAAAACTTCTCATTTAGTTGATGAAATTTCAAATGACCAACAACATAATAATTTATCCTCTTCTGATGAGGATCTATCTGATACCGAAGATCCTTCCTCAGACATTGACACTGACAAATCTACTTATTTATTTAAAATAGAGTATATGCGTTCTTTATTAAAAGAAGTGTTAATTACTTTGGATATTGAGGTAACCAGTCCTCTTGACGTTCAGTCTAATAAACGTTTAAATGCTGTTTTTAAACCTCCTGTGGTTTCTCCAGGGGTTTTTCCTATTCCTGAGGCTATTTCTGATTTGATTTCTAAGGAATGGAATAAGCCAGGTACTTCTTTTATTCCTTCTTCAAGGTTTAAAAATTGTATCCTTTACCAGCAAAATCTATAGAGTTTTGGGAAAAAATCCCCAAAGTTGATGGGGCTATTTCTACTCTTGCTAAACGTACCACTATTCCTATGGAAGATAGTACTTCCTTTAAGGATCCTTTAGATAGGAAGCTTGAATCTTATCTAAGGAAGGCCTATTTATATTCAGGTCATCTTCTCAGACCTGCAATTTCTTTGGCTGATGTTGCGGCTGCATCAACTTTCTGGTTGGAGAATTCAGCGCAACAGGAATTGGATTCTGATTTATCTAGCATTATTCGCTTACTACAATATGCTAATCATTTTATTTGTGATGCCATTTTTGATATTATCAAAATTGATGTTAGATCCATGTCTTTAGCTATATTAGCTAGAAGAGCTTTGTGGCTTAAATCTTGGAATGCTGATATGACATCTAAATCTAGATTACTATCTCTTTCTTTCCAAGGTAATAATTTAATTGGTTCTCAGTTGGATTCTATTATTTCAACTGTCACTGGGGGAAAGGGAGTTTTTCTGCCTCAGGATAAAAAACCTAAGGGTAAATCTAAGGCTTCTAACCGTTTTCGTTCCTTTCGTCAGAATAAGGAACAAAAACTCAATCCTCCCCCCAAGGAATCTGCTTCCAATTGGAAGCCTTCCTCAAATTGGAATAAATCCTTACCATTTAGGAAACCAAAGTCAGCCCCTAAGTCCGCATGAAGGTGCGGCCCTCATTCCAGCTCAGCTGGTAGGGGGCAGATTAAGGTTTTTCAAGGGGTAATCATGCCAGTTCCTTTTCAGGAACAAGGTTTGGGGTTTTATTCAAATCTATTCATTGTCCCAAAAAAGGAAAATTTATTCAGACCAGTTCTGGATCTGAAAATTTTGAATCGTTATGTAAGAGTACCAACTTTCAAGATGGTGACTATAAGGACTATTCTGCCTTTTGTTCAGTGAGGACATTATATGTCCACAATAGACTTGCAGGATGCATACCTTCATATTCCCATTCATGCAGAACATTATCAGTTTCTGAAATTCTCTTTTCTAAACAAGCATTACCAATTTGTTGCTCTTCCATTTGGCCTAGCAACAGCTCCAAGAATCTTTTCAAAGGTTCTGGGTGCCCTACTCTCTGTAATCAGAGAACAGGGTATTGCGGTGTTTCCTTATTTGGATGATATCTTGGTACTAGCTCAGTCTTTACGTACTGCAGAATCTCACACGAATCAACTAGTGTTGTTTCTTCGGAAACATGGTTGGAGGATCAATTTACAAAAAAGTTTCTTGATTCCTCAGACAAGGCTCACCTTTTTAGGCTTCCAGATAGATTCAGTGTCCATGACTCTGTCTCTAACAGACAAGTGACGTTTAAAATTGGTTGCAGCCTGCCGGCACCTTCAGTCTCAGTCATTCCCTTCAGTGGCTATGTGCATGGAAGTTTTAGGTCTCATGACTGCAGCATTGGACGCTATCCCCTTTGCCCGTTTTCACATGAGACCTCTACAGCTTTGTATGCTGAACCAATGGTGCAGGGATTATACAAAGATATTACAATTAATATCCTTAAATCCCAATGTACAACACTCTCTGACGTGGTGGATAGATCACCATTGTTTAGTTCAAGGGGCTTCTTTTGTTCAGCCAACTTGGACTGTGATCACAACAGATGCGAGTCTTTCAGGTTGGGGAGCTGTTTGGGGATCTCTGACAGCACAAGGGGTTTGAAAATCTCAAGAGGCGAGATTACCAATAAATATTTTAGAACTCTGTGCAATTCTCAGAGCTCTTCAGTTTTGGCCTCTGTTAAAGAGAGAATCGTTCATTTGTTTTAAGACAGACAATATCACAACAGTGGCATATGTCAATCATCAGGGTCAGACTCACAGTCCCCAAGCTATGAAAGAAGTATCTCGGATACTTGTTTGGGCGGAATCCAGCTCCTGTCTAATCTCTGCGGTGCATATCCCAGGTGTAGACAATTGGGAGGCGGATTATCTCAGCCGCCAGACTTTACATCCAGGGGAGTGGTCTCTCCATCCAGATGTATTTTCTCAGATTGTTCAGATGTGGGGTCTTCCAGAGATAGATCTCATGGCCTCTCATCTAAACAAGAAACTTCCCAGATACCTGTCAAGGTCCAGGGATGTTCAGGCGGAAGCAGTGGATGCGCTGACACTTCCTTGGTGTTATCATCCTGCTTACATTTTCCCGCCTCTAGTTCTCCTTCCAAGAGTGATCTCCAAAATCATCATGGAACAATCATTTGTGTTGCTGGTGGCTCCAGCATGGCCACACAGGTTTTGGTATGCGGATCTGGTTCGGATGTCCAGTTGCCCACCTTGGCCACTTCCGTTACGGCCAGACCTATTATCTCAAGGTCCATTTTTCCATCAGGATCTCAAATCATTAAATTTGAAGGTATGGAAATTGAACGCTTAGTACTAAGTCATAGAGGTTTCTCTGACTCAGTGATTAATACTATGTTACAAGCTCGTAAATCTGTCTCCGGAAAGTTTTATTATAGAGTTTGGAAGACTTACATTTCATGGTGTTCTTCTCATAAATTCTCCTGGCATTCTTTTAGAATTCCTAGAATTTTACAGTTTCTTCAGGATGGTTTAGATAAGGGTTTGTCTGCAAGTTCCTTGAAAGGACAAATCTCCGCTCTTTCTGTTTTATTTTACAGAAATATTGCTATACTTCCTGATATACACTGTTTTGTACAGGCTTTAGTTCGTATTAAGCCTGTCATTAAATCAATTTCTCCTCCTTGGAGTCTTAATTTGGTTCTGAAGGCTTTACAGGCTCCTCCATTTGAACCTATGCATTCTTTGGACATTAAACTACTTTCTTGGAAAGTGTTGTTCCTTTTGGCCATCTCTTCTGCTAGAAGAGTTTCTGAGCTATCTGCTCTTTCTTGTGAGTCTCCTTTTCTGATTTTTCATCAGGATAAGGCAGTTTTGCGGACTTCTTTTCAATTTTTACCTAAGGTTGTGAATTCTAACAACATTAATAGAGAAATTGTTGTCCCTTCCTTATGTCCTAATCCTAAGAATTCTTTGGAAAGATCCTTACATTCTTTGGATGTGGTAAGAGCTTTGAAATATTAAATGGAAGCTACTAAAGATTTCAGGAAGACTTCCAGTCTATTTGTTTTATTTTCTGGTCCTAGGAAAGGTCAGAAGGCTTCTGCTATTTCCTTTGCTTCTTGGTTGAAACTTTTGATTCATCAAGCTTATTTGGAGTTGGGTCAGGCCCCGCCTCAGAGAATTACAGCTCATTCTACTAGATCAGTCTCCACTTCGTGGGCTTTTAAGAATGAAGCTTCAGTTGATCAGATTTGCAAAGCGGCAACTTGGTCCTCTTTGCATACATTTACTAAATTCTACCGTTTTGATGTATTTGCTTCTTCTGAAGCAGTTTTTGGTAGAAAAGTTCTTCAGGCAGCTGTTTCAGTTTAAATCTTCTGCTTTTGATTTAAGTTTTTTTCTTTCAATTATGAAAATAAACTTATTTTTTTGGGTTATGGATTATTTTTTTCAGCAGAAAATGGCTGTTTTTATTTTATTCCCTCCCTCTCTAGTGACTCTTGAGTGGAGATCCACATCTTGGGTATTGCTATCCCATATGTCACTAGCTCATGGACTCTTGCCAATTACATGAAAGAAAACATTATTTATTTATGATAAATTCATTTCTTTCATATTGGCAAGAGTCCATGAGGCCCACCCTTTTTTATGGTGGTTATGATTTTTTGTATAAAGCACAATTATTTCCAAATTTCTTTTGTTGATGCTTTCTACTCCTTTCTTTATCACCCCACTGCTTTGCTATTCATTAAACTGAATTGTGGGTGTGGTTAGGGGTGTATTTATAGGCATTTTGAGGTTTGGGAAACTTTGCCCCTTCTGGTAGGATTGTATATCCCATACGTCACTAACTCATGGACTCTTGCCAATATGAAAGAAATGAATTTATCAGGTAAGTTTTTACATAAATTATGTTTTTAAAACAATAATTTTTTTAGACTGTCCCTTTAAAATATAAGGACATGTTTTATGACGTTACGAGCAGATCAGAAATGTATATGACTAGTCCACATGTATATTTCAAGTTAGGTTAAATGTTTAATTGTTTTATTATTTATTTTTGTATAAGAGAAAATTAAGAGTTCCAGCACCTTACTGAGGTACCGACTGTTTAGATAAGTCAAATATACAGTTAAGACCGCAAGATGTTCTGAATATAAAGATCTGGTTACAAGACACTGGGGGGTAGTTATCATCGTGTCAACATTCCTGCCTTCGCCGGCCCAATACGCCCGCCTAAGCTCGCCTACCTTCGCCGCCGCGGACCTGAAAAAATACACCTAAGTTATCAAAAAAAGCTGTCAAAAAGCCGCGGGGCGATGAGCAGCGGACTGTGAGAGTTATCACTCATCCGATCTCGCTGCTCTTCGGCTGTTTGACAGCTTTCTTGCTAGCCTGTCACTAAGCACTCACACTAAACTACACTGCTCTAACCCCTATACCGGCGCCCCCGGAGCCCCCTGCAACTAAATAAAGTTACTAACCCCTAAACCGCCGCTCCTAGACCCTGCCGCAACACTTATAAATTTATTAACCCCTAAACCGCCGCTCCTAGACCCCGCCGCAAGTCTTATAAATGTATTAACCCCTAAACCGCCGCTCCTAGACCCCGCCGCAAGTCTTATAAATGTATTAACCCCTAAACCGCCGCTCCCGGACACCGCTGCCACCTACATTATACCTAGTAACCCCTATCCTGCCCCCCTATACCGTCGCCCTCTATAATAAAGTTATTAACCCCTATCCTGCTGATCCCGCACCTCGCCGCAAATAAATAAATAGTTTAACCCCTAAACCGCCGCTCCCTGAACCCGCCGCAACCTATCTTAAATTTATTAACCCCTATCCTGCCCCCCTACACCGTCGCCACTGTAATAAAATTATTAACCCCTAAACCTAAGTCTAACACTAACCCTAACACCCCCCTAACTTAAATATTAATTAAATAAATCTAAATAATATTTCTATTATTAACTAAGTTAATCCTATTTAAAACTAAATACTTACCTGTAAAATAAACCCTAATATAGCTACAATATAAATAATAATTATATTGTAGCTATCTTAGGATTTATTTTTATTTTACAGGCACCTTTCAATTTATTTTAACTAGGTACAATAGCTATTAAATAGTTATTAACTATCTAATAGCTTACCTAGGTAAAATAAAGAGAAATTTACCTGTAAAATAAAAACTAACCTAAGTTACAATTACACCTAACACTACACTATACTTTAATAAATTATTCCTATTTAAAACTATATAGTTACCTGTAAAATAAACCCTAAGATAGCTACAATGTAATTAATAATTACATTGTAGCTATCTTAGGATTTATATTTATTTTACAGGTAACTTTGTATTTATTTTAGCTAGTTAGAATAGTTATTAAATAGTTATTAACTATTTAATAACTACCTAGCTAAAAGAAATACAAAATTACCTGTAAAATAAATCCTAACCTAATTTACAATTAAACCTAACACTACACTATCATTAAATAAATTAAATAAACTACCTACAAATAACTACAATTAAATACAATTACATAAACTAACTAAAGTACAAAAAATAAAAAAAGCTAATTTACAAAAAATAAAAAAAAATAAGTTACAAACATTTAAAAACATATTACAACAATTTTAAGCTACTTACACCTAATCTAAGCCCCCTAATAAAATAACAAACCCCCCCAAAATAAAAAAATGCCCTACCCTATTCTACATTAAAAAAGTTCAAAGCTCTTTTACCTTACCAGCCCTTAAAAGGGCCTTTTGTGGGGGCATGCCCCAAAGTTCAGCTCTTTTGCCTGTAAAAGAAAAATACAACCCCCCCAACATTAAAACCCACCACCTACATACCCCTAATCTAACCTAAACCCCCCTTAAAATAACCTAACACTAATCCCCTGAAGATCATCCTACCTTTAGTTGTCTTCACTCAGCCGAGCCACCGATGGAACTGAAGAGGACATCCGGACCGGCAGAAGTAATCCTCCAAGGGGCGCTGAAGAAATCTTCCATCCGATGAAGTGATCCTCCAAGCGGCGCTGAAGAAATCTTCCATCCGGGCGAGGTCATCTTCCAAGAGGCGCTGAAGAAGTCTTCTATCCGGGCGAGGTCATCGTCGAAGCCGGGTCTTGAATCTTCATCCCGCCGATGCGGAACATCCTCCTTTCCCGACGAACTACCAACGAATGAAGGCTCCTTTAAGGGACGTCATCCAAGATGGCGTCCCTTCAATTCCGATTGGCTGATAGGATTCTATCAGCCAATCGGAATTAAGGTAGGAAAAATCTGATTGGCTGATGAAATCAGCCAATCAGATTCAAGTTCAATCCGATTGGCTGATCCAATCAGCCAATCAGATTGAGCTCGCATTCTATTGGCTGATCGGAACCCGGATTCAAGACCCGGTTTCGACGATGACCTCGCCCGGATAGAAGACTTCTTCAGCGCCTCTTGGAAGATGACCTCGCCCGGATGGAAGATTTCTTCAGCGCCGTTTGGAGGATCACTTCATCGGATGGAAGATTTCTTCAGCGCCCCTTGGAGGATAACTTCTGCCGGTCCGGATGTCCTCTTCAGTTCCATCGGTGGCTCGGCTGAGTGAAGACAACTAAAGGTAGGATGATCTTCAGGGGATTAGTGTTAGGTTATTTTAAGGGGGTTTGGGTTAGATTAGGGGTATGTGGGTGGTGGGTTTTAATTTTGGGGGGGGGGGTTGTATTTTTCTTTTACAGGCAAAAGAGCTGAACTTTGGGGCATGCCCCCACAAAAGGCCCTTTTAAGGGCTGGTAAGGTAAAAGAGCTTTGAACTTTTTTAATGTAGAATAGGGTAGGGCATTTTTTTATTTTGGGGGGGTTTGTTATTTTATTAGGGGGCTTAGATTAGATGAAGTAGCTTAAAATTGTTGTAATATGTTTTTAAATGTTTGTAACTTATTTTTTTTATTTTTTGTAACTTAGCTTTTTTTATTTTTTGTACTTTAGTTAGTTTATGTAATTGTATTTAATTGTAGTTATTTGTAGGTAGTTTATTTAATTTATTTAATGATAGTGTAGTGTTAGGTTTAATTGTAAATTAGGTTAGGATTTATTTTACAGGTAATTTTGTATTTCTTTTAGCTAGGTAGTTATTAAATAGTTAATAACTATTTAATAACTATTCTAACTAGCTAAAATAAATACAAAGTTACCTGTGAAATAAATATAAATCCTAAGATAGCTACAATGTAATTATTAATTACAGTGTAGCTATCTTAGGGTTTATTTTACAGGTAAGTATTTAGTTTTAAATAGGAATAATTTATTAAAGTATAGTGTAGTGTTAGGTGTAATTGTAACTTAGGTTAGTTTTTATTTTACAGGTAAATTTCCCTTTATTTTAGCTAGGTAAGCTATTAAATAGTTAATAACTAATAGCTATTGTACCTAGTTAAAATAAATTGAAAGGTACCTGTAAAATAAAAATAAATCCTAAGATAGCTACAATATAATTATTATTTATATTGTAGCTATATTAGGGTTTATTTTAAAGGTAAGTATTTAGTTTTAAATAGGATTAACTTAGTTAATAATAGAAATATTATTTAGATTTATTTAATTAATATTTAAGTTAGGGGGGTGTTAGGGTTAGTGTTAGACTTAGGTTTAGGGGTTAATAATTTTATTACAGTGGCGGCGGTGTAGTGGGGGGCAGGATAGGGGTTAATAAATTTATTATAGGTGGCGACGGTGTGGGGGGGGGGCAGGATAGGGGTTAATAAATTTATTATAGGTTGCGGGGGTCCGGGAGCGGCGGTTTAGGGGTTAAACTATTTATTTAGTTGCGGCGAGGTGCGGGATCGGCAGGATAGGGGTTAATAAATTTATTATAGAGGGCGGCGGTATAGGGGGGCAGGATAGGGGTTACTAGGTATAATGTAGTTGGCGGTGGGCTCCAGGAGCGGCGGTTTAGGGGTTAATATGTATAGAGAAGCTTGCGGTGGGCTCCGGGAGCGGCGATTTAGGGGGAAAACACTTTATTTAGTTGCGGCGGTGTAGGGGTGGCAGATTAGTGGTGTTTAGACTCGGGGTACATGTTAGGGTGTTAGGTGTAGACAGCTCCCATAGGAATGAATGGGATGTCTGGCAGCAGCGAACTTGTACTTTCGCTATGGTCAGACTCCCATTGATTCCTATGGGATCCGCCGCCTCCAGGCTGGCGGTTTGAAAGCCAGGTACGCTGGGCCGTAAAAGTGCCGAGCGTACCTGCTAGTTTTTTGATAACTAGCAAAAGTAGTGAGATTGTGCCGCACTTGTGTGCGGAACATCTGGAGTGACGTAAGAATCGATCTGTGTCGGACGGAGTCCGGCGGATCGAAGTTTACATCACAAAATTCTACTTTTGCCGGTCTGAAGCCTTTGATAACTAAGGCGAATCAGCCTCGCCACAAATACGCTGCGGAATTCCAGCGTATTTGAGGTTGACGGCTTGATAACTACCCCCCCTGGAGTGACGTAAGAATCGATCTGTGTCGGACGGAGTCCGGCGGATCGAAGTTTACGTCACAAAATTCTACTTTTGCCGGTCTGAAGCCTTTGATAACTAAGGCGAATCAGCCTTGCCACAAATACGCTGCGGAATTCCAGCGTATTTGAGGTTGACGGCTTGATAACTACCCCCCTACGTCTACTAGATAACATGTTCAAGCTACAGTAATAGATCCATGACTGAGATTGTGTATGATTGTGTATGATTATCATTATCGCCCCCATATTTATATGTGGTCTGTAACTCTGTCTACAAAGGTATCACTTGGAGTATGATTTGTAATACCCAAGATGTTGTTCATGTATTTTATATATTATGCTGGAACTAAATAAAAAAGAATTTCAACATAAAATATAAGGACAAAGGGTGAATAATCTGATCTTTTAATATTTTGTAATATTCTGCTGGGAGTTGATCTAGACCAGATGCTTTATTGATCAACATCTCTTTTACATCCTTAACAATATCATCTTCTTGAATTGGAGAATTCAAGTGTGTTAATTGAGTTTCAGATATCTTAGGTAAATCAATATTATTCCAAAATGTATGTTTATTGGACACATCACATTCTCTTTTTGAATAAACTTTTTAGTAAATGTTTATGTTATATCTCTAGTTTGAGTATAGCATTGTCCTCCTATTCTAACAAAATCTATGGAATTATTTTTCTTCTGATTTTTTACTATATTAGCTAGGTATTTCCCAGTGTTTCCGTCCCCCCATATATATAAAATCATATTCAGCTTCTGATATTCTCTTGTGCTGCATATTGTAGATAATAAATATCTCTTTTTTTGTGTGTGTAATTATCCCAATTGTATCTCAGGTAAAAATTAACAAGTTGATAAGACAACTGAATTGTTTTTTCTTACTTTATTATTATTATTATTATTATTATTATTATTTTTGGAGGGGTCCTTTTTTTGCTCACTTTGATGGTTAGGATTGTAGCCTGGGTGAATTTTTTTTAAATTTTTTAAATATATAATTGAAAAGATAAGGCATATAATATGCTTTGGTGTAATTTATTATCTATAATAGCAATCTATAAAACAATAACAATCAATCCAAGCAAAATACAAATTTTATACATGGAGGTAGATTTATCAAATGTCGGGCGGACATGATCCGATGTAGCTGAAAGCATATGCTTGTGCATTGCCGCCTCCTGCACATTTGGGGCCAATCGGCCGCTAACATGGGGTGTCAATCATCCCGATCGTATCCAATCAGGATGATTGCTGTCCGCTGCCTCAGAGGTGGCAGATGAGTTAAGGAGCAGCGGGGGTAGATTGCAACATCCGCTGCTTGATAAATCTACCCCATGGTGCAGTGTTTTTGAGCATGGATGGTTAAAGGAACAATCTTACTGTGTGAAAATAATGAAACCAGGATATATAATATACTGTTTAGGTGTAATTATATATTGATGTTATAGCCAAGAGACTTGTGGTATGTTTTTAGCTTTTGATTCAAAATTGCACACTGGTGAGACCTTTAATAGGTCTCGGTTTTAAAAATCTGTGATTTTATGAAGGAGTTGCTGCAATAGTTTATAATGTCCAGGTTTCTGCTGTTTGCCAAAATGAGTCCCAAAATGGTTACTTGTTACTGTTTTACTTGAAGCTTTAGTAATATTCTGTGGTCTCTGGCTAATAATGTTATAAACAAATCCACTGCTATATAGCAGAGGTATAAGAGATCACACACATAATTCCCACTGTCTGTCATTTGTTTTATTTCTACAAAACTGCAACAATAATAGTGAAATATAGTAAAATCTCTCAGTGTTTTTGCACAGTAAAAGTGTTTGTTGTTTATTTACGTTTTAGAAGGGAAAATTTTTTTTTTCTTAAACTGTGTTTTTTTCTAAACATATATTATTATTATCATTATTATCAGTTATTTGTAGAGTGCGAGATTTCGCAGTGCTATGAACAGAGGTATGATATGCAAGGTAACATTTATAGGGAACAAGTGCAAAGAGGTATATATGCACATTATATTACTTTTCATTTCTTAGGGAAAAACAAAGAGATTATTTGGCAAAGAAACTTACATTAAAGCCAGAGTTTAAAACATTTAAAAGCAAGAAAATTCCTATTTTAACCTGCCCCCTTGGGAGCGTTACATGACATTATCAATGACATCACTGATCACATCACACATGACATTGCTAGTGAAATTAATATGTGTGTATGTACAGTGTGTACAGAAATATATAATTATATTTATTATTTAAAAAAAACAAAAAAAACAAACAGTATAGGTAATGCCACTAGATAAATGTGTGTGGTTTTGAAGGCTCAACAGGAGTTATATGCTAAGGGATGACAGGTAGTGATGTCGCAAACCTAAAAGTTTGCGTTCGCAAACGGCGAACGCGAACTTCCACAAATGTTCGCAAAACGGGCGAACCGGGCGAACCGCCATAGACTTCAATAGGCAGGCGAATTTTAAAACCCACAGGGACTCTTTCTGGCCACAATAGTGATGGAAAAGTTGTTTCAAGGGGACTAACACCTGGATTGTGACATGCCGGAGGGGGATCCATGGCAAAACTCCCATGGAAAATTACATAGTTGATGCAGAGTCTGGTTTTAATCCATAAAGGGCATAAATCACCTAACATTCCTAAATTGTTTGGAATAACGTGCTTTAAAACATCAGGTATGATGTTGTATTGATCAGGTAGTGTAAGGGTTACGCCCGCTTCACAGTGACAGACCAAACTCCCCATTTAACGCACCGCACTGCATTATTCTAGGGCCAAAGGGAATCACAGCACCACAACCTCAACGGCCCCTGCGGGGTGGCCTGCCTCTACCTGTCACTTTTTTTTCCGATTAGTGGTACTATGCGTGCAAGCTACTGTGACAACAGATATGAGTGGCACTGTGCACTGGCAGAAGTTGGCAGAGTAGACGCTGTAGGCCTGACACACACGCTTGCAGACAACTAACTGCTATTCAATCTATTACAGTCAAAATTGTATTTTTTTTTTTTAAATGTACACTACTGTTACACCAGATATGAGTTGCACTGGTGTGACACTGTGCCCTGGCAGGCCCTGAAACGCACACGTGTGAAGGAAACTGACTGCTATTATTTCACAGTCAAATTTCTAGTTTTTTTTTTTTAATGTACACTACTGTTACACCAGATATGAGTTGCACTGGTGTGACACTGTGCCCTGGCAGGCCCTGAAACGCACACGCGTGAAGGAAACTGACTGCTATTATTTCACAGTCAAATTTCTAGTTTTTTTTAATGTACACTACTGTTACACCAGATATGAGTTGCACTGGTGTGACACTGTGCCCTGGCAGGCCCTGAAAAGCACACGCGTGAAGGAAACTGACTGCTATTATTTCACAGTCAAATTTCTAGTTTTTTTTTTAATGTACACTACTGTTACACCAGATATGAGTTGCACTGGTGTGACACTGTGCCCTGGCAGGCCCTGAAACGCACACGTGTGAAGGAAACTAACTGCTATTATTTCACAGTCAAATTTCTATTTTTTTTTTTAAACCCCTTAATGACCGAGGACGTACGCCATACGTCCTCAGAAAAAATACAGTTAATGCCTGAGGACGTATGGCGTACGTCCTCGGTTTGGAAAGCAGCTGGAAGCGATCCTGATCGCTTCCAGCTGCTTTCCGATTATTGCAGGATGCCTCGATATCGAGGCATCCTGCAAAAACAAATTTTACCCCTCCGGTGCAGAGAGAGCCACTCTGTGGCCCTCTCTGCACCGGGCATCGATGGCCGCATTCGTTGGTGGGTGGGAGCTGAAGTGGGAGGCGGGTGGGCGGCCATCGATGCGGTCCTTGTCAGAGAGGGGGGGCGGGATCGCTGGGGGCGCGCGCGCGTGCACGGGAGGAGGCGGGCGCGTGCACGTGGAGGGAGCGGGTGGGAACCGCTACACTGCAGAAAAAAATGTTTTTATAAGTGGCAGAAAGGGGTGCAAAATATTTAGTACTTGGAAATCTAAGTGATCTGGGAGCGGGTGGGGGATTGGTCTTGGGTGGGGGGGGGAAGCTACACTACAGAAAAATGAAATAAAAACTAAAAAAAAACATTTTATTTGCAAACTGGGTACTGGCAGACAGCTGCCAGTACCCAATATGGCCCCCAATAAGGCAGAGGGGGAGGGTTAGGAAGCTGTTTTGGGGGGGATCAGGGAGGTTGGGGGCTAAGGGGGGGATCCTACACAACAGCATATGTAAATATGCTAAAAAATATATATTAAAAAAAGATACCTTTTATTTTAGTACTGGCAGACTTTCTGCCAGTACTTAAGATGGCGGGGACAATTGTGGGGTGGGGGAGGGAAGAGAGCTCTTTGGGAGGGATCAGGGGGTCTGATGTGTCAGGTGGGAAGCTGATCTCTACACTAAAGCTAAAATTAACCCTGCAAGCTCCAGGGTCGGCTCCAGAACGAATGAAATGGGGGGGCATTTTTTTTTCACGAGGGGGCACACATTTAAAAAGCATGTATGAGAGTCAAAATAAGAGCAGACCTACTGTGGCAGTCCAGGGGTTACATTTATCAGATCTCTGGCTGTGCATGAGTTAGATTTGTTTATATTTCTGGAAGTGCAGCAGTTACATGTGTCATATCTCAAGGAGTATAGGGGTTACATTTATAGGATGTCTGGCAGTGCCGCAGCAGTTAAATTTACCAGATTTATGGCAGTGCAGGGGTTACATTTGTGACATCTCAGGAATGTCTCCCACATATGACACAGCCAGTGGACACTGTTTGCATGCGTAGCTCTACCAATGACCCTAGTAATGATCAAATAAGCTTTTACGTGACAATAAGTTTGAGTGCCAAGCAGTACATTACTTGTACAGATATTATTAATGATATTTACCAGCACACACACAGTATATACAGTATGTATATACACACAAATTATATATATATATATATATATATATATATATATATATACACACATATATACACACACATACACACACACAGTATATATATATATATATATATATACATACATACACACACACACTGTGTGAGGCTATGATTACGGCCCTTCTTGGCCGAAACGCGTAAGCCTGTTGCTTACTCCTCTTGCATACATTGTTCCCCCTTGTGATCTACCGTTTGCTGTTTTTTAACGGTTTCATTAAATAAAAGTTAATTTTTATATACTTCATCCTTGGCGACTTTTTGTACATTTGTCTGCCTCACCCACCTTTGACTAAAGGATTTCTCTACGGAGCTGCATTGGATCGCGGACCTACTCCTCCTCCTTCTCAGGTGACGCACCTCTGCTGCGTATGGTAGCGTAGCAAGCCTCCAGCTATTTTCGGCAATCGTTGCTGCAGGTGTGATCGACTGGGCGTCCTCTGTTCCCTTGGATTGGAATCGGGTTGACAGAGTTGCAGGCACTTATGGGGTAAGAGGTGACAGTTAAATCCTCCCCTGTTTGTGGCGACGCCGCTTGACTCATCTTGGCTTGCTTTGTGAGGTTTGGTCACCAGTCTCTGGGAGGCATTGGAGTAAGTAATGCTCAGACATTGTATCTCAGGCACCTGGTAGCTTGATTTCACGCTTTCCACTACTTTGCTATTGCTGTTTAACTTTTTTGCTCTCACTATATAAATATATACACACACACACACACACACACACTGTGTGTGAGTATATATATATATATATATATATATATATATATATACACACACATACACACGGTATATATGTATATACACATATATATATATATATACACACACAAACAATATATATATATATATATATATATACACAGTGTGTGTATTGTGTGTGTATGTATGTGTATATAATATATATATATATATTCACACAAACAATATATAAATATACACACAGTGTGTGTATTGTGTGTATGTATGTATGTGTGTGTATATATATATATATATATATATATATATATATATATATATATATATATATATATATATATAATAACAATGGGGACAAATAGGAGATGTTTTGACACATGTAAATAATAAACATAAGGCTATTTCACTCATTATCCCACAGCTACATTTGTGTATATATACAAGTGTGTGTATTTGAGCACCTATAATCTGACACACATTTTACACTGATCACTGCAGATAAAGCAGGCACAATGCACACTTGTTTTGTGTGACCTGCAGTGGGGAAACCAAGGAATTCCCGATTTGCTTCTTTATCTGTGGCTGTCAGGATATAAAGCACAATAGGGAAAGGATACTACTCTCACACACACATTGGTTATACGACTGTGTTTTCACAAAATTACTTCTGCCTTCCCTCTCACTGACGGTTAGCTTCTCCCAGCACTTCCTTCAGAGGTCTGATGATGTTATCATCTCACTTCAGCTCTGTAGTAAGTGGGCTAGCAGGAGGAGGGACATTGCAAGCCCTAGGTTAACTGTGAGAGCACCAGCAGGGAAATGCAACTTTATTTGTTATCTGGTTGTAAATAGAGGAGAGCAAAGAGATTAGCTGGGCCCTCCAGTGGTGGATCTCCAGGGTCCAGTGGCTGCAAATGGTTGATGCGACATTTGGGACCCTGGACGTTCCGTCACTTTTAACATGTAAAAAAAAAAAAAAAGATTTTTTTTTTTTTAAATCACTTCTTTTGTCCTGGGGGGCACAGAATTCCATTTGGGGGGGCATTTCCCCCCAATGCCCCCCCTTAGAGCCAACCCTGGCAAGCTCCTTACAAGCTACCTAATTAACCCCTTCACTGCTGGGCATAATTCATGTGTTGTGCGCAGTTGCATTTAGTGGCCTTCTAACTACCAACAAGCAACGCCAAAGCCATATATGTCTGCTATTTCTGAACAAAGGGGATCCCAGAGAAGCATTTACAACCATTTGTGCCATAATTGCACAAGCTGTTTGTAAATAATTTCAGTGAGAAACCTAAAGTTTGTGAAAAAGTTGACTATTTTTTTTAATTTGATTGCATTTGGCGGTGAAATGGTGGCATGAAATATACCAAAATGGGCCTAGATCAATACTTGGGGTTGTCTACTACACTACACTAAAGCTAAAATTAACCCTACAAGCTCCCTAATTAACCCCTGCACTGCTGAGCATAATACACGTGTGGTACGCAGCGGCATTTAGCGGCCTTCTAATTACCAAAAAGCAATGCCAAAGCCATATATGTCTGCTATTTCTGAAAAAAGGGGATCCCAGAGAAGCATTTACAACCATTTGTGCCATAATTGCACAAAATGTTTGTAAATGATTTCAGTGAGAAACCTAAAATTTGGAAAAATGTAACTTTTTTTTTATTTGATCGCATTTGGAGGTGAAATGGTGGCAGAAAATATACCAAGATGGGCCTAGATCAATACTTTGGGTTGTCTACTACACTACACTAAAGCTAAAATTACCCCAAAAAGCTCCCTACATGCTCCCTAATTAACCCCTTCACTGCTGGACATAATACACGTGTGGTGCGCAGTGGCATTTAGCGGCCTTCTAATTATCAAAAAGCAACGTCAAAGCCATATATGTCTGCTATTTCTGAACAAAGGGGATCCCAGAGAAAAATGTACAACCATTAATGCCATAATTGCACAAGCTATTTGTAAATAATTTCTGTGAGAAACCTAAAGTTTGTGAAAAAATTTGTGAAAAAGTGAACAATTTTTTTTATTTGATCGCATTTGGTGGTGAAATGGTCTCATGAAATATACCAAAATGGGCCTAGATCAATACTTTGGGATGTCTTCTAAAAAAAAATATATACATGTCAATGGCTATTCAGGGATTCCTGACAGATATCAGTGTTCCAATGTAACTAGCGCTAATTTTGAAAAAAAATGGTTTGGAAATAGCAAAGTGCTACTTGTACTTATGGCCCTATAACTTGCAAAAAAAGCAAAGAACATGTAAACATTGGGTATTTCTAAACTCAGGACAAAATTTAGAAACTTTTTAGCATGGGTGTTTTTTTGGTGGTTGTAGATGAGTAACAGATTTTGGGGGTCAAAGTTAGAAAAAGTGTGTTTTTTTAAATTTTTTCCTCATATTTAATAATTTTTTTTATAGTAATTTATAGGATATGATGAAAATAATGGTATCTTTAGAAAGTCCATTTAATGGCGAGAAAAAGGGTATATAAAATGTGTGGGTACAGTAAACGAGTAAGAGGAAAATTACAGCTAAACACAAACACCGCAGAAATGTAAAAATAGCCCTGGTCCCAAACGGACAGAAAATGGAAAAGTGCTGTGGTCATTAAGGGGTCATTAAGGGGTTAATGTACACTACTGTTACCAGATATGAGTTGCACTGGTGTGACACTGGAGGAAACTGACTGCTATTATTTCACTGTCAAAAAAGTTTTTTTTTTTTTTAATGTACACTACTGTTACACCAGATATGAGTGGTGGCACTGGGCAAGTGGGCACAGTATACGCTGTGAGCCTGACACACACGCTGGCAGGCAGGCAACTGCAATTAGATTACACAGGGAAAAAAAAAAGCAGACTGATGTTCTAGCCCTAAAAAGGGCTTTTTGGGGTGCTGTCCTTACAGCAGAGATCAGATGAGTCCTTCAGGAATGTAGTGGACACTGAATACACTAGCCTAGCTATCGATTTCCCTATTAAATCAGCAGCAGCTACACTGTCCCTCCTCTCACTAAGAATGCAGCTTCCAAATAAATCTAAAATGGATGCTGTCCAGGAGGTGGGACGGTCTGGGAGGGAGGGTCTGCTGCTGATTGGCTGGAATGTGTCTGCTGACTGTGAGGTACAGGGTCAAAGTTTTACTCAATGATGACGAATAGGGGGCGGACCGAACATCGCATACGTTCGCCCGCCGTGGCAAACGCGAACAAGCTATGTTCTCCGGGAACTATTCGCCGGCGAACTATTCGCAACATCACTAATGACAGGATTAGAAAGCTGTATGCAAAGGAGAGGGCTACTAAGAGGGTGGGCAAGGGCTGGCATGTGTGGGATAGTGAGCTAAGAGGATAAGCAGGGCTGTGTTTAAAGAATAAAGGGTGAGAGGATAAGGAGGGCACTGTGTGCAACATACAGCAGGTGAGGAGGGCACTGTGTGCGAGGAAGAGAGGAATAAGAGGGTGTGAAGCAGACTGAGAAGAGACTAGGTGGAGAGGAATCTGTGTGAGAGGGTAAGGAGGAAAGTGGATATTACAGAGGCGGGAAGAGAGATTGAGGCGGCCGGTGTGTTTGAGGAGGGAGGGCTAAAGGGATGAACACAAGTGTGAAAAGTTGACATGAGGCTTATATAAGGGAGAGGGAGCCAGGGCCGTCTTTAATATTGACTGGACCCTGGGCAAACATTTTCTTGGGCCCCCGCCCATGCAATTTCGCTCTCCACCCCAACATCCAACATCCTGAAAAACAACTAAATCAATTTTTTTTTTTTTTTTAAATGATTAGCCCAGCAGTGGATCATCCAATGTTGGGCTAATCATTTAAAATATATATATATATATTGCAATATGTGAAATTGGACCTAAGCAGTACTAATAAGTAAATAAATATATAAATTCCTCCACCCTCGATTAATTTAAAATATTTACTAATTAATTAATTACATGTTGGTTTTATATTTTTAAGTACATAAATATTTAATGCAATGCACGGCATTGCATAGTAAAAATCAGTGGTGGACCTAATGTCTACAGGGCCCCATTGCAAGAATTTATTTTGGGCCCCCCTAAAAGCATCTCACCAGCCACTGTACAGCAAAAGTACATGAATACCAAGGGAATTCCAAGGGAATGCTTAACATAAACTCCCCTAACCCATATACACACACACTCTCCAGAGCATACACATACACATGTACACACAAACACACACTATTCAGAGCATACACATATACATATACACATATACATGTACACAAAAACACACACTCTCCAGAGCATACACATATACATGTACACAAAAACACACACTCTCCAGAGCATACACATGTACACACAAACACACACTCTCCAGAACATACACATGTACGCACAAACACACATTTCCCAGAGCTTACACATGTACACACAAACACACACTCTCCAGAGCATACATATGTACACACAAACACACACTACAGAGCACACACAAATTTATGTAAACACTCTATATAATCCAATATTAAAAATACAAAGTATCTGTGCACTGTACAGTATACTGAGGTGTGTGTGACATGTAAGGGGGAATCCTGACATTTGGGGAGAACAAGATCAGCTATGGATCATCTAATCAATCAACCTGATGCTTTTCAATGTGATTCTGGTGTGAGGTTAGCTGGTTATATCGATTTAGGGCTGGTTAAAGAGATTTAGGGCAGCCAACAGGAGCAAAGCAAGGTAAAGACTGAGGAGGAAGCATGGAGGTACAGACAAATATAAGTTTACTGACTGGAACAGCAGAACTACTATGGGAAGCTGTAAAATCTGAGACAGAGAGAAAAAAATCTATAAAAATAAACCTTACCTTAATGTGTGGTATCAACATGACACTATACATCAGCCACAGAAGCACATGTCACTTCCCTCTCACCCTGCACTAGATGATGCTGCATGGGGGAGGGCATGTGTGCACTTATTCTTCCCACTGACACCTTTCTACAAAGCACTATTCCACTAGCAAACTTCAGTTAGTTGATCTGAGGGCCACAGCAGAAAGAGCAAGGCTAAGGGGACAAGCAGACTGGATGCTGTCTGTCCAAGGCTGCATTGATACAGTGTGAGACGAGTCACACAGCCTCAAGACTGAAGAGAGGAATGTCTGCAGTTGCACAGATGTTCAAATCCTCACATGCCTGCCGCTCCAGCTTTCTGCTGCATGCGCCTACAGTCAGTCCTACCCTGGACAATCTCCACCACCAGAGCAGTTACCTGGTAACAGTGGTCACCCCAGCAGGACCTTTTCTTATGCAGTGGGATTGGCTGGATGCCGAGTTAGGGCTTAGCATTCAGTGCTGCACAGTGCACACCTAAAACGGTACATGGCACTAGCTTGGCATGTCACATAATACCGACAGGGTCTGGCACAGTTTCTCACAAATAAATATAAGCAGAGAACTTTTGACTGTGACAGTATTAGAACTGACTGTGTGTGTTAGGACTGACATCAGCAGTTTTTAGGACTCTTGGGCCCCACAACAAAGACTGGGCCCTATGCAGCTGCCCCTTTTGCCCTGTGTTAAATATGGCCTTGGAGGGAGCATAGATGGTGCAGATTATACTATAAACAGTATAATAGATGATGTCACTAGCAATGTTGATGATGTCTTGTGTGATGTCATCATTAAGGTCGTTGATGATGCCATATAAAGCTCCCAAGGAGGAGTGGGGGCAGTTTAAGTTAGGTTTGATAGAAAAATAGAAAACTTAAACATTGGCATTAATGTAAGATTTTGCCAATTATGGGCTAGATTAGCAGTGGAGTGCTAACTGTTGCGCGCATACGATATCAGTTTTTTTCAGTCTGCAGAAGCTTAGATAGAAGATAATCACACTATCACAGAGGTAAAAAGTATGTTAATATAACTGTGTTGGTTATGCAAAGCTGGGGAATAGGTAATAAAGGGATTATCTATCTTTTTTAACAATAAAAATTCTGGATGCATATTTAAATAATGTGAATATTTCAGTATTAGGGGGAAAAAAACAAATAAATAAATAGAATAGGATACCTATTATTCCTAATTCTAGAATGAACAAAGGAAGCACATTCAACGTGTTTTCAAAATATTTTTCTTTTTATTCACAGAATGCCAGATATTATTTTTTTCTGCTAGCATTCAGTTTTAATAAACAGATTCATTCAAAAATTAGTCCTTGAAAATATTATCTGCTGCACAACCAAGGAAGAGGTTGGCGTTTCAATCAAACTAATAAGAGAGGAAAACTGGATGGTCTTGACTTTCAGGATGCTGCATTTTAAAAGATCATAATAATTTGTTGTGGGATAATATGAAAGATGATATCAAGGTAAGATAACCACAAGGTTTCATAAACAAGTTTTATATTTTACCCTTTTCATCTTTGAAGTGCCTATGTGGAAATTTTTCAGAGTAGTCAAAACAAAATTAAATTAAAGTGGTATTGATAGCTCACGGTGCAATATCTATATTGTAGAGCACAATCTGGTATTACAAATCAATGGTGAAAATGAATTACAAGAGAACGTTTAGTGCAACCAACATCTCTTTAACAAGCCCTATACTTAGCTTCAATGGATAGCACGGCTGCGATAAACATCACATATTACAAGTTGTGAGTTATGTGTTGCGCTCAAGTGCAACAAAAGGGCTAGATTGAGTGGCGTGTTAACTGATGTGCGCATGTGTTTGTGCGCGTCGGAAGTCGTGCGTGTATTACAAGTTGGAAGTAAACGTGTTTGCTCGAGTGCAATTGAATTTAACACACATCGGTTTAGTGCGACCTCAGAGCTCGGGTTAACAAATATGCTCGAATAAAAAGTTGCACAAAACATTTTAAAAATACATTAAAAAGTACGGTTACACTCATAATAACACCATCTAATAAAATTATTTTTAAAAATTGCATATAAAAGTTATAAGGGTACAAAGATATGAGGCCTCAGGTGTTAGAGAGAAAAAAAGTCTGTAAAGGGCATAGAGATACATAAATATACATGTCTAAATATGTATATGTATATATATATATATATATATATGTTTGTGTGTTTGAGTGTGTACATATGTATTTATATGTGTATATATTTATTTACCGACATATATAAACATATAAACACATAAATACATATGTTTACATATATAGACATATATATATGCATTGGAGCCCTTTTGTCAGTCAAGTAGCTGAAAACATGTAAATCATATTTATGCAATATTCATATTTAATAAAGTGTTTAACTATGTATTTACTGTAAATATTTCACATTCCAATGTTATTCACTAAAGGGAATATGTACTAAGTGGCTGGTTATTGCTATTGCAAGCTCGCGGTAGCAATTAGCACTCCAAAAATTAACCAGAGATCCAATCTCTCATTAATGTTCTAAAAGTGCCCCAAATGTCCTCAAAATAGAAGGCATTATAGATTTTTATTTAAAAAAAATATTTTTTTTTATAAAAAAACAACTACACTAGGCTGTTTTGGGGGTCTAAAGTTGGTGGGAGTGGGGTGTTAGACATTGCGGTCTATGGGAATTGTGTGTTCCCAGTAAATATATATGTTTATGACAATATATATATATACATTTTAACACATAAATATATATGTATATAGTCGTATACATATATTTAAAAATATGTTGCTATCGCTGCGCTACTTACCCCTTTGCTGCACAATGTTCTGATGTTGTCTCTGATGGCATCAGAGCGAGGCTCCAATTGAAGCCTATGGAAGCGTGCTCTCATGAATACAATGCTTCTGTGCAATGCAAACACAAGGTCACATTCGCATTGCACCTAAAAGTGATATATTGCGCTCCACCTATAATCTGACCCTAAGTATTTTAAATAAATATTACTATATCTCAAATACAAAGGGTTGAGTCAGTGCTCAGGGATAATCTGCAGTAATCTATTAGCAGGTATACAGTGCTCAGGGTCGGCTCTAAGGGGGGACATTGGGGGGCAATGCCCCCCCAAATGGAATGCTGTGCCCCCCAGGGCAAAAGACGTTATTTAAAAAAAAAAATCTTTTTTTTTTTTTACATTTTAAAAGTGACAGAACGTCCAGGGTCCCAAATGTCGCATCAACCATTTGCAGCCACTGGACCCTGGAGATCCACCACTGGAGGGCCCAGCTAATCTCTTTGCTCTCCTCTATTTACAACCAGATAACAAATAAAGTTGCATTTCCCTGCTGGTGCTCTCACGGTTAACCTAGGGCTTGCAATGTCCCTCCTCCTGCTAGCCCACTTACTACAGAGCTGAAGTGAGATGATAACATCATCAGACCTCTGCAGGAAGTGCTGGGAGAAGCTAACAGTCAGTGAGAGGGAAGGCAGAAGTAATTTTGTGAAAACACAGCCGTATAACCAATGTGTGTGTGAGAGTAGTATCCCTTCCCCATTGTGCTTTATATCCTGACAGCCACAGATTAAGAAGCAAATTGGGAATTCCTTGGTTTCCCCACTGCAGGTCACACAAAACAAGTGTGCATTGTGCCTGCTTTATCTGCAGTGATCAGTGTAAAATGTGTGTCAGATTATAGGTGCTCAAATACACACACTTCAAATGTAGCTGTGGGACAATGAGTGAAATAGCCTTATGTTTATTATTTACATGTTTCAAAACATCTCCTATTTGTCCCCAATGTTGTTTTATTTTATATATATATATATATATATATATATATACACACACACATACATACATACACACAATACACACACTGTGTGTATATTTATATATTGTTTGTGTGTATATATATATATATATATATATATATATATATTATATACACATACATACACACACAATACACACACTGTGTGTATATATATATTGTTTGTGTGTGTATATATATATATATATATGTGTATATACATATATACCGTGTGTATGTGTGTGTGTATATATATATATATATATATATATATACTCACACACAGTGTGTGTGTGTGTGTGTGTGTGTATATATTTATATAGTGAGAGCAAAAAAGTTAAACAGCAATAGCAAAGTAGTGGAAAGCGTGAAATCAAGCTACCAGGTGCCTGAGATACAATGTCCGAGCATTACTTACTCCAATGCCTCCCAGAGACTGGTGACCGAACCTCACAAAACAAGCCAAGATGAGTCAAGCGGCGTCGCCACAAACAGGGGAGGATTAACTGTCACCTCTTACCCCGTAAGTGCCTGCAACTCTGTCAACCCAATTCCAATCCAAGGGAACAGAGGACGCCCAGTCGATCACACCTGCAGCAACGATTGCCGAAAATAGCTGGAGGCTTGCTACGCTACCATACACAGCAGAGGTGCATCACCTGAGAAGGAGTAGGTCCGCGATCCAATGCAGCTCCGTAGAGAAATCCTTTAGTCAAAGGTGGGTGAGGCAGACAATTGTACAAAAAGTCGCCAAGGATGAAGTATATAAAAATTAACTTTTATTTAATGAAACCGTTAAAAAACAGCAAACGGTAGATCACAAGGGGGAACAATGTATGCGAGAAGAGTAAGCAACAGGCTTACGCGTTTTGGCCAAGAAGGGCCGTAATCATAGCCTCACACAGTGTGTGTGTGTATGTATGTATGTATATATATATATATATATATATATATATATATATATATATATACTGTGTGTGTATATATGTGTGTATATATATATATATATATAATTTGTGTGTATATACTGTGTGTGTGCTGGTAAATATCATTAATAATATCTGTACAAGTAATGTACTGCTTGGCACTCAAACTTATTGTCACGTTAAAGCTTATTTGATCATTACTAGGGTCATTGGTAGAGCTACACATGCAAACAGTGTCCACTGGCTGTGTCATATGTGGGAGACATTCCTGAGATATGACAAATGTAACCCCTGCACTGCCATAAATCTGGCAAATTTAACTGCTGCGGCACTGCCAGACATCCTATAAATGTAACCCCTATGCTCCTTGAGATATGACACATGTAACTGCTGCACTTCCAGAAATATAAACAAATCTAACTCCTGCACAGCCAGAGATCTGATAAATGTAACCCCTGGACTGCCACAGTAGATCTGCTCTTATTTTGACTCTCATACATGCTTTTTAAATGTGTGCCCCCTCGTGAAAAAAAAATGCCCCCCCATTTCATTCGTTCTGGAGCCGACCCTGACAGTGCTTAAGTATATAAATCAGTAATCTGGACAAAGGGTGTGTATATAGCACATATATAAGTATGTACAACACCACTATTGGAAAATAGATACTGCAATGGTAGGGAGGGTGTCCACAGTACTGTAAATCTATTACAATCCACGGAAACAGTTCCAATGTGGCCCAAATCTCGGCAGCTGCGTCCAGTACGAAGAGATCCCCTTCAAACTGAGGTTCCTCCCCAAAGATTTCTGAAAGATTGTAAGTGTGGACAAGCGCACATGAAGGCACTCCTAGTGTAATATTGTTTCTACTATAAATGTACCTGGTACAAACATATTACACTAGGAGTGCCTTCTTGTGCACTTGTCCACACTTACAATGTTTCATATATATATATATATACCTGTATACAAGTTAAAAGTACATTTTTGCGAACTTAGGAGTTTGGATATTATTGACCGCATTAACTTCCTCTGCAAAAGACTTATTTTTATTGTAAAAAATTAAAGAACTGGGAAATGCTGAAAATGTTTGCTCATAGATAAATAACTGGATAAAAAACAATGAGCAACGGGTAGTAGTAAATAGATCATACTCCGATTGGATAAAGGTAATTAGTGGAGTCCCTCAGTGATAAGTACTGGGGGCTGTACTTTTTAATATTTTTATTCATGACTTGGAGCAAGGATTAAATAGCAACATCTCTATTTTTGCAGATGATACAAAGTTGTGTTAGGTCATTAGGTCAGTGCAGGATGAAATTGCTTCTCAATGGGGATTTCAAAATTTTGAAGAATGAGCTGATAAATGCAAATTAGATTCAATACTGGCAAATGGAAGGTTCTACATTTTGTAAGTAAAAATAAGCAGGCAATCTGTTATTTATATGGGACTAGACAGTGAAAAAGAGGAGGAAAAGGGTTTGGGAGAACTTATAGATAACAAGTTAAAAATGGGTGCACAATGCAGGACAGCAGTTTCTAAATACTAGCATGTATTAAAAGAGGCATTGATGCAAGGGAGGAAGAAATAATTCTGTCACTATATAAATCCCTAGTACGACTTCACCTTCAGTATGGAGTGCAGTTTTGGGGACCAATCTCATAAAAAGACATTGCAGAGTTAGAAAAAGTTCAGAGAAGGGTACACAAAACTAATAAGGGGAATGGAGAGTTTCTAGAAAAAAAAGGTGCTTGAGAGGTGATATGATTACTTTATATAACTATATTCAATGCCTGTATACAGAGTTGGCAGCTCTCTTTATTCCAAGGAAATTGTTTGTGATAAGAGGTCACAATTTAAGGCTGGAGGAATGGAGATTTAATCTCCAGCAATGTTTTTTCCGCTGTAAGAGCAATAAACTTGTGGAACACATTGCCGAAGGAGGTGTTGAATGCCAATACCTTAGATACATTTAAAAATGGCTTAGATTCTATGGCTAGAAAAGTAATTCAGGAATATGATTGCTTGTGTTAAATTGGTCACCATTTTAATGGGATTACGTTCAATTGAAGCATTAATTGTAAATCAGGAAGGATCTGTATAGTTGAACTCAATGGACTTCTGTCTTTCAACTTCATCTACTATGTTACAATGTTACATATAGAAATACATTAATACACATGTATACACATACATACAGTATCCCACAAAAGTAAGTACACCCCTCACATTTTTGTAAATATTTTATTATATCTTTTCACGTGACAACACTGAAGAAGGTTTCAGGTGTGAATGGGGAGCAGGTATGTTAAATTTGGTGTTATTGCTATCACACTCTCTAATACTGGTCACTGAAAGCTCAACATGGTACATCATGGCAAAGAACTCTCTGAGGATCTGGAAAAAAATTTGTTGCTCTAAATAAAGATGGCCTATGCTGTAAGAAGATTGCCAAGACCCTGAAACTGAGCTGCAGCACAGTGGGCAAGACCATACAGTGGTTTCACAGGAGAGGTTCAACTCAGAACAGGCCTTGCCATGGTCGCCCAAAGAAGTTGAGTGCACGTGCTCAGCGTCATATCCAGAGGTTGTCTTTGGGAAATAGACATTTGAGTGCTGCCAGCATTGCTGCAGAGGTTGAAGGGGTGGGGAGTCATCCTGTCAGTGCTCAGACCATACGCCGCAAATTGCATCAAATTGGTCTGCATGGCTTTTGTCCCAGAAGGAAGCCTCTTCTAAAGATGATGCACAAGAAAGCCCACAAACAGTTTGCTGAAGATAAGTAGACTAAGGACATGAATTACTGGAACCATGTCCTGTGGTCCGATGAGACCAAGATAAACTTATTTGGTTCAGATGGTGGCAACCAGGTGAGGAGTACAAAGACAAGTGTGTCTTGCCTACAGTCAAGCATGGGGGTGGGAGTGTCATGGTCTGGGCCTGCATGAGTGCTGCTGGCACTGGGGAGCTACAGTTCATTGAGGGAACCATGAATGCCAACATGTACTGTGACATACGGAAGCAGAGCATGATCCCCTCCCTTCAGAGACTGGGCCGCAGGGCAGTATTCTAACATGATAACAACCCCAAACATACCTCCAAGACGACCACTGCCTTGCTAAAGAAGTTGAGGGTAAAGGTAATGGACTGGTCAAGCATGTGTGGGGCATCCTCAAATAGAAGGTGGGGGAGCGCAAGATCTCTAACATCCACCAGCTCTTTGATGTCGTCATGGAGGAGTGGAAGAGGACTCCAGAGGCAACCTGTGAAGCTCTGGTGAACTTCATGCCCAAGAGGGTTAAGGCAGTGCTGGAAAATAATGGTTGCCATACAAAATATTGACACTTTGGGCTCAATTTGGACATTTCCATTTAGGGGTGTACTCACTTTTGTTGCCAACGATTTAGACATTAATGGCCGTGTGTTGAGTTATTTTGAGGGGACAGTAAATTTACACTGTTATACAGGCTGTACACTCACTACTTTACATTGTAGCAAAGTGTCATTTCTTCAGTGTTGTCACATGAAAAGATATAAAAAAATATTTACAAAAATGTGAAGGGTGTACTCACTTTTGTGGGATACTGTATGTATATATACATGCATACACATATATGTATGCATATGTCCATAATATCCCTATCCATTCAAATACCTTGTTATATACCATAAACTTTTTACACTTATAATTATTTTTTTTAAATATTTGTATAAATAATTCTTATTAGATAGTTATGAGTCCAACACTTTATTTTAATATATTCATGTTGTATTTGGTCCAATTTTTTTGTTTTAGCTCTAACCCTTAATGCGAAGTCTTCAGTCACGCTAACCAGACCAGTGCAAATTTAATTTGCGCTGGTGCGGTCGCATTTACTTTTAGCCTGTAATACATGCACATTCGTAATGTAGCCCTAGATTGGAAGACTCTGCAGTAGAAACAGGGGAGGACTGACCTATCAGTCTATCAGTCACCATCCAAGGGCCCACAGTTGAAAGGGTTTACATGGGACTGTCATCCATCTGACTCCTTGATAATATGAAACAGAATCATAAGTTTTTTTCCAACTGATCTGGTCCATTTACACATGGACACTGTTAGATATCAATGTGGATGCACTGCTATTGTTTGCATGCACATTGGAAATGTTACCGCACCAACCATCTTTGAATGAACCTGACAGTAATTAAAGGAAACTCAGGACTGAGGAGATGGTTAAGGAGGCTCTTAACTGTTTCTTTTACCCAGGGCCCCATGGGTTTTCAATTAATTCCTGGTTAGAAAATGAGGTTACTGATGATGCTCTTGCTAAATTTATTTTAAAGGATAACCCCACTGTACTAATATTTTATTATTTACATACAGCTAGATTACAAGTTTTGAGTGCTATAGGGAAATTAACGACCGCCACAAAAGCGGCGGTATTTAACCTCCCTATAACGCTGCAATTACAGGTTTTGTAAAACCCGGCTTGCGTGGGCGATATGGTTGCATTGAGCTCCATACCTCACGCAAATACAAGCAGTGTTTTGACGTGCTCGTGCACGATTTCCCCATAGACATAAATAAGGAGAGTCGGCTATAAAAAAGCCTAACACCTACAATCGTGGAAAAAAAAAGCTCTGTAACGCAGCCCCATTGATGTCTATGGGGAAAGAAAAAGTTACATTTAAACCTAACACCCTAACATAAAAACCACGTCTAAACACCGCTAATCTGCTGCCCCTAACATCGCTGCAACCTACATAATGTTATTAACCCCTAATCTGCTGCCCCTAGCATCGCCGCCACCTAAATAAAACTATTAACCCCTAATCTGCCGCTCCCGATATCTCCGCCACCTATATTACAGTTACTAACCCCTAATCTGCCGCCCCCAATGTCGCCGCCACTATACTAAAGTTATTAAAGGGACACTGAACCCAAATTTTTTCTTTTGTGATTCAGATAGAGCATGCAATTTTAAGCAACTTTGTAATTTACTCCTATTATCAAATGTTTTTCATTCTCTTGGTATTTTTATTTGAAAAGCAAGAATGTAAGTTTAGATGCCAGCCCATTTTTGATGAACAACCTGGGTTGTTCTTGCTGATTGGTTTATAAATTCATCCACCAATAAACAAGTGCTGTTCTTGACTTTCTTTTTCAAATAAAGATAGCAAGAGAACGAAGAAAAATTGATAATAGGAATAAATTAGAAAGTTGCTTAAAATTGTATGCTCTATCTGAATCACGAAGGAAAAAAAATTGGGTTCAGTGTCCCTTTAACCCCTAAACCTCTGGCCTCCCACATCACTAACACTAAATAAATATATTAACCCCTAACCCTAACGTAACCCTAACCCTAAGCAAAACCCTAACCCTAACGTAACCCTAAGCCTAAGTCTAACCCTAACCCCCCCTAACTTAAATATAATTAAAATAAATCTAAATAAAACTTACAATTATTACCTAAATAATTCCTATTTAAAACTAAATACTTACCTATAAAATAAAACTAAGGTAGCTACAATATAACTAATAGTTATATTGTAGCTAGCTTAAGTTTTATTTTTATTTCACAGGTAAGTTTGTATTTATTTTAACTAGGTAGACTAGTTAGTAAATACCACAATAAAAGTGCGCTGCTTTAGATTCAGTAAGAAACAACTTCCAAGCTGCTCTGCTTTATATTGCCGGCTTTTTCCAACCAGTGGTAGGCACTTATCGAACCCGTACAATATGCTCTGTTAGTAAGTAGTACTAGGCTATTGCACAACGTACTTTATCTTTACTTCCATCAGTTCCTAAATTGGGGAATATGTGTAAACATACAACACTTAATAGCATGTAACAGCATATATATCTGCATATATTGAATACAGTGTCCAAAGTGTAAATTGTGTAAGATATTAAATCTATAAATACACTTACTCTTCAGATATGAATCTTCTTACATTACTCTTTTGTAGTGTGTGAGCCGGCTCCCATACTTGGGTTGTCAATATACTTCGCTCTGTTGCCCATATCATCAGTGATTTGTGACCTCCTTATTCAGATTAATACAATGCCCGGTGCCCTATGGGTGTCCTTAATGAGTGAAAAACTTCCTGTACACAAATACCCAGACTGGCTTCAAATGGTTCAGTAAAAATGAGAAGGTTTTATTTGATTCCATTAAAAATACACACACGAGACCACTCGCAAAGCAAACAGCTGCTGCCAAGTAAAAGATTCTGAGGCTACAAACGCGGCCCGAATGATGTCACTGACGCGTTTCAGGTGTTACCCGTAGTCATAGTACACATCATGGAGCCTTCCCCTTCCTTAAATAGGATAAGTATCAGGTGTAAGCCTCAGAATGTGAAACCCTGTGTCTAACAGACAGACAACTATTACCATTATTCTTAAGGGTGTCATGCCTATATTTCAATTCTAAGCAAACAGGATTACAATTCAATTCATCAATATAACATTTTACCTATCCTGATAGTGATTATATATTCATTCATTTATCTATGCACTTTTACTCAGCCTAGAACGATACATACATATTCGTTTATACATATACACATACACTGGGTATTAAAGAAAAACATGCCTACATTTCAGTGCTAAAACAGAAGGAATGTATAAGAATATGTAAAAAAGAAAGAAATATCCCATTTTTATAAATGGATCAATTAATTATTAGACACCATGAGATATATTACACGTTAATTTAAGAAGACATATTCATTGGTATATATAGAAATATACACCTAGTGTCACCAACAGATGGCCTAAATTAATATTAGTATTGCTGACATTTATTATTTTACAGCCATAGTTCTATAGTTCAGAAAAATTATTAGTTCCATAGTTAATTATTATTATCGCAACTGGCAAAACTTGTGCTGTCTTGGCATTTAATATAATATAACTAAATGAAATAATCCTTCAAAAAAAATTATTATAATGACTAAAAATCACAGATTATATTTACTGAACCTCTACACTGGGAAAATGTATGTGTTTGCTAGTACTTATCTTGGTTATTATTCTAAAAGATTAGTTTAAATTTAGAAACCTCATTTATTATTACAGTGTTTGTTGTTTATTATTTTTTTTTATATATATATATATATATTTTATTTTTGAATATAATCCATGTTTCAGCATATCACTGAATCCATCAATCATTCCCAATGATTGATCAGGTCAAAGGTAGAATTATACCCCCTTGGTATACGTGTCTGCAATGAGAAAATCCAGAATGCCTCTCTATGGTATAGGATCTTAGTCCTATCACCACCACGTTTAGGGGGTAGTATTATCTCAATCGCTTGCCATTTTAAAGTGTTCACATTTTTATTATGATCATGTATAAAATGTGAAGCCAGAGCTTAGCATTCTCTCTCGTTCTCTATGTTTTTAAGATGTTCCCTGATTCTCGATCTCACCTCCCTGGTGGTGAGACCCACGTACTGCTTCTTACATTGTGTACATGTAACCAAATATATGACATAACTCATGGAGCAGTTTATACATTGTAGCGTGTCGTATTCCTTCCCTGTTAAACAAGAAGAGAACTTGTCAGTTATAACAATGTGTTCACAGTCCTTACACCTGTTTTTTCCACACCTACTGTGGAATTTGCTCATCATATAACGCTTGCCTTGATGAGCGGACCTAGCTGCCTTAGAAGTTTTGTGATTATTAAGTGTACCTTGAGTATAGCTAACATAATTGCATATTGATTCACATAGGCTTGTCTATACCACTCATACACCGGACCACAGCAGAAGTGTTTCCAAGCATAACAACTACATTCTAATATAAATAGCAAGCAACAGCTACTAGGGATTACTATAATTAAAATCTTTAGAAATAAATAAATATAGTATCCCTCTGCCTTTAGTATGATTACCATTGGAGCTTAATTGGGACTGCCTACAAAGATACAGTTTTTTGTCTCTTAAAGATACAGCTACTACAGTGATTTTTTTTTTTAAATGGAGTTAGATACTGAAGTAAAATACTATTCTTTGGATAAAGCCTTTGGCAAAGAACAGAATAGTGTGGAATTTGAAAAAAAATTTCCAACAGTAGAAAAAATGCAGCACTTGGGGATCTCTTTTTTGAGATGGAAAGATTACAACTTAAAGAAACACGTCTAAAGTTAGATAAGTGGACTTTAGAGAGATATCATAACTTAAAGATGATCCCCCGGGGTTTAAGGCTAAATAAATATCCAACATTTGAGGTCAATGACCAAGATTTTGTAAATGAATGGAATAATGTACTACAAGAATGTTCTATAAGACTCCTCATTCTTATTATAAAATTTAAGACAAAAGAACTAGCGACAACAAGGGATAAAATTATGGAACTCCAAGTTAGTCTGGATACATGTACCAAGGAGCAAAATCAGAGATTATTAAAGTCAAACACAGTAAATACATCAGAGACTCTGAAGATTATAAGAAGTGTTTGTATGGAACAAAAACGAGCGAGTATCACACTACAGAACAGCAAATAGATCAAGAGGAAGAGGCAACAGAGGCAGAAGAGGAAGAAGGACATATACACAGAAAAACAACCAAAGTGATGAGAAAAAAGAAAGATTTAACAACAAAGACTTTCAGAATGGCAATAAAAGAGTGACTTTCTCAGATACAGAAGCTCAGACCTGTGAAGAGGATATCAAAGAGAATCAAGAGTCCGAAGAATACATAGAGGATTCAGAGAGTGAAAGTTTCCTACCTACTCCCAGAGAGAAGACCATTAGAGGTTCTATTCTTAGGTCAAGAGGTGGTAGAAGTAGGGGATGAGGACAGGTACTAAGTCACTCTGAGATGTCTAATAAGGATACAAATAAGGAGAAGTACGAGGAACAGGCACAGGAGTTCAGGGGGTCTAAAACATACTACAGGGGAAGTAACAGAAGGAGGTATCAAAATCCAGTAAATAAATATATGGTAAGGAATGTAGTGAAGTTGACTAAAAATAAAATGGACGAGGAAGAGGTAGATTCTATGCAACAGGTTTTTCACTTAGACAAAGAAAGAAATGAAGGGGGGGTCAAAGAAAAGAGCAGAGAGAACAAACAGAGAAATTAAGGTACCAACTAAGGACCCAAAAATAGATTATACCCCAGAATCTATTACCACCCTGTTGGGTAAAAAGGTCACCCTAGTGGGTAATGTTATAAATATGTCTAATGTAGAGCTCACAAAAGAAGAGTATAAAACCCTTAATCTTGGGCTAGGTTTTGTACCAGAAAAAGATTTTAAACTATTTGACACTTTGATAGATCTAAACAGATTCAAATGGAATCTTACTTTGAAATGTCATTTCTTTACTTATACACAAGTTGAAAATGATAGAGGTGATGAAAATACTCATGTAGCAGATTGCAGAAGTGAAACAAGCCAGAGCAAATTGTCTCAGAGAGATACAGATTTGAATTTTGAAGATGTATGCTGTCTGAGTGACTTAAAAGATTTGGAATGTGCAAATCATAAGGTCATAAACCCTCCAGATGAGGAAACACTTTTTGGAAATAAAATAACACGTACCTTTGCCTCTAAGTAATCTTTTTATCCACTACAATGTATAGGACAGGTATAAGAACTCTTTCATAAAACAATTGAGAGGGAACTTCCAGAGCTAAATTGAAGTATTACTTCACAAAACAAAACTAAAGGAAAATGATTAAAAACTATTACTACTACCCTTAAAAATAGAAAGGAATTGTTTTTTAAGAAATCAGACAAAGGGGGCAGTACGGTAGCATTATCAAGAACAGAGTACATTGCTGAATCTCTTAGACAGCTGGAAGATGAAAACGCATATCTTAAACTTCAAAGAGATCCTACTAAATTATATGTACATCAGGTTAGGTCAATGGTGGATGAGGGGTAGAAAATGTTTTTTTGGACCAAAAAACAGCTGAATTTGTGACTATTAAATATCCTAAAACTGCCCTCTTCCACCATTTACCTAAGGTCCATAAATCCCTTGATGGCATAAAAGGCAGGCCGATGGTGTCAGAGATCGGCTCCCTGCTGGAGCCCCTTTCAGAGTGGGTAGACTCGATAATACAGCCATTGGTAGGTGACTTGTGGAGCTACCTACAAGACACTAAGCATTTGCTAAAAGTACTTGATGATTTAGAATTGGAACCCCACTATAGCTGGCTCACGGTAGATGTGGTATCGTAGTATTCCCCAATACCACATGATCATGGTATCACAGCAATAGATAGTTTTTTGAGTAAGACAGTATACACACAGGAACAAAGGGAATATGTGCTGATGATAATTCGTTATCTGTTGGAACATAACTTTTTTGCTTATGAGGGCAATTTCTACCTCCATCGTACGCCAACATTTTTTTAGGTTGGTGGGAGGCTGAGTACATCTTTGGAGGTAGAAATCCCTTTAGGTCATGCATTAAGATCTATAAACGTTTTATAAATTACCTTATTTTTATCTGGACTGGTAGCAAGGAGGAAGCAATTCTCTTTGTGAAATATTTAAATGAAAATGAAGGGAATCTAAAATGTACTATGGAATTCATTGAAACTAAAATAGACTATTTGGATGTTTCTTTCATTGGAGTAAATTATACCAAGATTGAATGTCAACTCTACAGAAAACCTATTTCAAAGAATACACTGCTACATGCAGCCAGTAATCACCTGGCACATGTTCCCTTTGCCATAGCTAAAGGGCAGTTTCTCAGAATAAAAAGAAACTGTAGTAAACCAGAGGTATATAAAAGAGAAAGTGAGGTACTCATAGAACAACTAAAAGAGAGAGGCTACTCCAACAGAATAATTAAGAAAGCAAAAAGCCAGGCAGACTTTTGCAGCAGAAAAGTCTCCTATTGGATAAAAATAAGAACAATAACGAAGATTTGACTACAGATATGTATAGGACAACATTTGTAACAAACTATAGCAACCAATACAATAGTGTGTGCAAAATAGTGAAAAATCATCTTCCAATTCTTGTAGCTGATAAGAAGCTTAAACCTTATGTGAAAAACGGATGTAGGTTCTCTTACAGGAGAGGAATGACACTAGGTAAGATGTTGTCACCGACTCAGTTACCACCTATAGTTACAGGTGCAGGCAGTTCTTGGCTGACACACAAGGCTACTTTTAGGTGTGGAAAAAACAGGTGTAAGGCCTGTGAACACATTGTTATAACTGACAAGTTCTCTTCTTGTTTAACAGGGAAGGAATACGACACGCTACAATGTATAAACTGCTCCATGAGTTATGTCATATATTTGGTTACATGTACACAATGTAAGAAGAAATGTTGTCAATTTATCTCCAAGACCGCTCAGTGACATTGAATTAAGTGTGCTCAGTAAGGGTCTCTCATTTTGCCCGACTGAGCTACCGGACACTTTTGAACTTAATGTTGACTTGATGCGGTTCTTCAGATTATTACGGTTAAAAGCTTTTTTCAGCAATATTCCACATTTACCTAATGCTGAGTCACAGGTCACTGATAATGAGATGTTGGATTTAGATAAATTTGGTTTACGCAATAAAAGTAGTTTTTCTCCACCATGCACTAACTCTGGCATTGAGACATTCATTAAGGTGGTAGATAACCAATTTAAATCTTTAATTAACAAGAAATGCAGTAATAAACATGAGTTTATAATGTGTAATCTAACTAATGATGAAAAATGTGCATTGACCATGTTACAGAATGATGCTAGTATAACCATTAAAAATGCCGATAAAGGCGGGGCAGTGGTTGTCTGGGATACTAATGCATATATTGTTGAGGCCTTACGCCAGTTAAATGATGTATCTGTGTACACTGAATTGTCAGGGGATCCAACCTTAAAGATACAGACACAATTTCTGGGCTTGTTAGATCGTGCCTTTCACCAGGGTATAATCAGTAAGAAATTATATGATTTTTTATTTATCCAGCACCCCATTGTACCAGCTTTTTACTTGACACCAAAAATTCATAAAGACCCCGTAAACCCCCCAGGGCACCCCATAATGGCCGGTATTGGCTCTATCATGAGCAATGCATCTAAGTTTATGGATAAAGTTTTGGCACCTCTGGTACACACAGGAAAATCCTACATTAAAGACACTAATGATTTCCTGGTTAGGATAAAACAATTTAGTGGTCTTGATGATGATGTTGTACTCGGGAGGTTTGCAGTTTATATACTGTTATCCCACATAATGTGGGTATTGAGTGCATTCGCAAAAAACTGCATGCATGTGGCGACTACAATAATACTCAGATAGGTTTCATGATTGACCTATTGGAAGCTATTTTGACCCAAAATTACTTTCTTTTTGATAAAAATTGTTACATGCAGAAGACAGGCACAGCGATGGGGTCAAATGTGGCCCCATCCTATGCCTGTCTGGTCATGGATTACATAGAGGAATCTATTGTTTACAATCATCCTCTGTTTCAGAAACATTGCCTTGCATGGCATAGGTATATAGATGACCTTTTTATTATTTGGCAGGGCAGCCCCGAGTGTTTAAATCAATTAAAATATGACATTGAAAGATCAGCATCATTTATAGTATTCACTGCCAAACATGATTACACTAAAATTGAATTTCTTGACACTTTGGTTTACAAAGAGAATGGTCATTTAAACACAGACCTTTATGTCAAGACAACTGACAAAAACACATTACTTCATAGGAATAGTTTCCATCCTCCTGCTATATTTAAATCAGTACCTAAATCTCAATTTCTCAGGGTTGATAGAATTGTCTCGGACCCCTCAGTTAAGGTGAATAAACTTAATGAGATTCAATTAAAATTTAAAGAGAGAGGATACTCTGAGAAAGAGTTAACAGAAGTGAGGTCAAATTTCCAGTCTAGAAAGAGTCACCCCAACAATAATAGGTTAACTTTTGTCAGTACATACAATACTCTAAGCTATAAGATACAAGGTATTCTTAAGCACAATTGGCATATCCTAAAAGAGTCATGTCCTGACATTGAAGAATTTTCCCAACTCCCTAGAGCAGCATACCGTAATGGGTACACCTGTGGCAAAAGGATCGTTAGATCTACTGTCAACTCTGATAGCAATAAGTCTCCTTTTTTTGGGAAACCTAAGAATGGCACCTTCCCCTGTTTGGGTTGTCCACACTGTAACAGTGTCATTAAAGGGGGTGAAATCTGTCACCCCTACTCCGGGTGTAAATTTAAAATACCGGGGTTTTTTACCTGTAACTCATCCTACGTTGTATATGCCCTTAAATGTCCATGTGGGCTGTTATACATAGGTGAGACCACCCAAAGGGTAAGGGACCGTATAGGACAACATAAGTCCACTATCAGAAATGACAGTACTAAAGACCTTCCTGTGCCTGCTCATTTTTTAAAAATGGGACATCAAGTAAACCAACTTCGGTTTATGGTATTAGATCAAATAAAAAGAAAACCTAGGGGGGGGGGTGATAGACATAGAGAGCTTCTATACAGAGAGGCTAAGTGGATATGGAAATTAGACACACTTTACCCTAAAGGCATGAATAGGGAGTTTGATCTCAATCCATTACTATGATTTTATTTTCATGTTTCTCTAGTTTAAATCCCTTTCTATCTAGATGGCTATGTATTCATCTTTAATTGTCCCCTCTCATATGATGTTTTTAATTTAGGCCCTTTAGGATACCATTTTTGGCAATATGGGGTTAATTAAATGAATGTTACTATGTATGAGAAAAGTTTTGTCTCTCTTGTGCAACCCCGCCTTCTACATGTGCTCATATTGGTCCTTGTTTTAATTGACTGTGCTATAAAGTGTTTGCTTGTGCATTACATTTTTAGCTTGACAAAGGGGCAGTAGCCCCGAAACGTTGCTGTTCACTTTAATAAAAGCCCTTTCACTTCATTGAGTGCATCATCATTTGCTTTTGCTCCATGAGTTATGTCATATATTTGGATACATGTACACAATGTAAGAAGCAGTACGTGGGTCTCACCACCAGGGAGGTGAGATTGAGAATCAGGGAACATCTTAAAAACATAGAGAACGAGATAGAATGCTCAGCTCTGGCTTCACATTTTATACATGATCATAATAAAAATGTGAACACTTTAAAATGGCAAGCGATTGAGATAATACTACCCCCTAAACGTGGTGGTGATAGGACTAAGATCCTATACCATAGAGAGGCATTCTGGATTTTCTCCTTGCAGACACGTATACCAAGGGGGTATAATTCTACCTTTGACCTGATCAATCATTGGGAATGATTGATGGATTCAGTGATATCTATGCTGAAACATGGATTATATTAAAAAATAAAAAATATATATAAAAAAATAATTAACAACAAACACTGTAATAATAAATGAGGTTTCTGAATTTAAACCAATCTTTTAGAATAATAACCAGGATAAGTACTAGTAAACACCTACATTTTCCCAGTGTAGAGGTTCAGTAAATATAATCTGTCATTAAAATACATTTTTTGAAGGATTATTTTGTTTCGTTATATTATATTAAATGCCAAGACAGCACAAGTTTCGCCAGTTGCGATAATAATAATTTTCTGAAGTCTAATAATCCTGGAACTATGGAATTATGGCCGTAATATAATAAATGTCAGCAATACTAATATTAATTTAGGCCATCTGTTGGTGACACTAGGTGTATATTTCTATATATACCAATGAATATGTATTCTTAAGTTAACGTGTAATATATCTAATGGTGTCTAATAATTAATTGATCCATATATAAAAATGGGATATTTCTTTCTTTTTTACATATTCTTATACCTGTTTTAGCACTGAAATGTAGGCATGTTTTTCTTTAATACCCAGTGTATGAGTATATGTATAAACGAATATGTATGTATCGTTCTAGGCTGAGTAAAAGTGTATAAATATATAAATGAATGAATATATCATCACTATCAGGATAGGTAAAATGTTAAATTGATGAATTGAATTGTAATCCTGTTTGCTTAGAATTGAAATGTAGGCATGACACCCTTAAGAATAAAGGTAATAGTGGTCTGTCTGTTAGACAAAGGGTTTCACATTCTGAGGCTTACACCTGATACTTATCCTATTTAAGGAAGGGGAAGGCTCCATGATGTGCACTATGACTACGGGTAACACCTGAAACGCATCAGTGATGTCATTTGGGACGAGGTTGTAGCCTCAGAATCTTTTACTTGGCAGCGGCTGTTTGCTTTGCGAGTGGTCTCGTGTGTATTTTTAATGGAATCAAATAAAACTTTCTCATTTTTACTGAACCATTTGGAGCCGGTCTGGGTATTTGTGTACAGGTAGTTAGTAAATAGTTATTAACTATTTAATATCTACCTAGTTAAAATAAATACAAAGTTACCTGTAAAATAAAACTTAACCTGCCTTACACTAAAACCTAACATTACAATAAAATAAATTAAATTAATAAAATACAAAAAAAATAAACACTAAATTACACAAAATAAAAAACGAAATTATCAAAAATAAAAACAAGCCCACCCAAAATAAAAATAAAACTAGCCTACACTAAACTGCCATTGGCCCTTAAAAGGGCCTTTTGCAGGGCATTGCCCCAAAGAAATCAGCTCTTTTACCTGTATAAAAAAAATACAAACACCCCCCAAAAGTAAAACCCACCACCCACCCAACCAAACCAAACCCCTAATCTAAATAAACCTATAATAACCATTGCCCTGGAAAGAGCATTTGGATGGGCATTGCCCTTTAAAGGGCATTTAGCTCTTTCACATTGCCCAAACCCTAAGCTAAAAATAAAACCCACCCAATAAACCCTTAAAAAAAACTAACACTAACCCCCGACGATCCACTTACAGTTTTCGAAGACTGGACATCCATCCTCATCCAGGCCGCATAAGTCTTAATCCAAGCAGGCAGAAGTCCTCATCGAAGCCGGCAGAAGTCTTCATCCAAGCGGGCGGAAAGCTTTATCCAAGCGGGCAGAAGTCTTCATCCAGATCTTCTATCTTCAACCATCTGGCGCAGAGCGGGTCCATCATCAAGACATCGGGCGCAGAGCATCCTCTTCTTCCGATGGTGGCTGAAGAATTAAGTTTCCCTTTAAGTGACGTCATCCAAGATGGTGTCCCTTGCATTCCGATTGGCTGATAGAATTCTATCAGCCAATAGGAATTAAAGGTGAAAAAATCCTATTGGCTGTTGCAATCAGCCAATAGGATTGAGCTTTCATCCTATTGGCTGATCCAATCAGCCAATAGGATTAAGCTCGTATTCTATTGGCTGATTGGAATAGCCAATAGAATGTGAGCTCAATCCTATTGGCTGATTGCAACAGCCAATATGATTTTTTCACCTTTAATTCCTATTGGCTGATAGAATTCTATCAGCCAATCGGAATGTAAGGGTCGCCATTTTGGATAACGTCACTTAATGGGAAACTTCTTTCTTCAGCCACCATCTGAAGAAGAGGATGCTCTGCACCGGATGTCTTGAAGATGGATCAGCTCTGTGCCGGATGAAGATAGAAGATGCCATCTGGATGAAGACTTCTGCCCACTTGGATGAAGACTTCTGCCACCTGGATGAGGATGGATGTCCGGTCTTCGAAAACTGTAAATGGATCGTCGGGGGTTAGTGTTAGGTTTTTTTAAGGGTTTATTGGGTGGGTTTTATTTTTAGAGTAAGGTTTTGGGCAATGTAAAAGAGCTAAATGCCCTTTTAAGGGCAATGCCCATCCAAATGCCCTTTTAAGAGCAATGGTAAGCTTAGGTTTATTTAGAGGGGGTTTTTATTTGGAGGGGAGTTTGGTTGTGTGGGTGGTGGGTTTAACTGTTGGGGGGTTGTTTGTATTTTTTTTTACAGGTAAAAGAGCTCATTTCTTTGGGACAATGCCCCGCAAAAGGCCCTTTTAAGGGCTATTGGCAGTTTAGTGTAGGCTACGGTTTTTTATTTTGGAGGGGCTTTTTCATTTTGATAGGGCTATTAGATTAGGAGTAATTTGTTTTTATTTTGGATAATTTCATTTTTTATTTTGTGTAATTTAGTGTTTATTTTTTTTGTAATTTAGATAATTGTATTTGATTAATTTAATTTATTTTATTGTATTTTATTGTAATGTTAGGTTTTATTTAAGGCAGGTTAGGTTTGTATTTATTTTAACTAGGTAGCAAGTAAATAGTTAATAGCTATTTACTAACTAGTCTACCTACTTAAAATAAATACAAACTTACCTGTGGGTTAGGGTTAGACTTATGCTTAGGGTTACGTTAGGGTTAGGGTCAGGTTTATGGGTTAATATATTTATGTAGTGATGTGGGAGGGTGACGGTTTAGGGGTTAATAGGTTTATTATAGCGGCAGTGTGGGCGGATAGCAGATTAGGGGTTAATAATATTTAAATAGTGTTTGCGATGCGGGAGGGCGTTGGTTTAGTGGTTAATAAGGCCTAGATTTGGAGTTTGGCGGTAGATGGGCTGTTAACGCTACGCAGGCTTTTTTCTGGCCACACCATAAAATTAACTCTGGTATCGAGAGTTCAAAAAAATGCTGCGTTAGGCTCCAAAAAAGGAGCGTAGAGCATTTTTACCGCAAATGCAACTCTCGATACCAGAGTTGCTTACGGACGCGGCCAGCCTCAAAAACGTGCTCGTGCACGATTCTCCCATAGGAAACAATGGGGCTGTTTGAGCTGAAAAAAAACCTAACACCTGCAAAAAAGCCGCGTTCAGCTCCTAACGCAGCCCCATTGTTTCCTATGGGGAAACACTTCCTACGTCTGCACCTAACACTCTACCATGTACCCCGAGTCTAAACACCCCTACCCTTACACTTATTAACCCCTAATCTGCCGCCCCCGCTATCGCTGACCCCTGCATTATATTATTAACCCCTAATCTTCCGCTCCGTAAACCGCCGCTACCTACATTATACCTATGTACCCCTAATCTGCTGCCCCTAACACTGCCGACCCCTATATTATATTTATTAACCCCTAACCTGCCCCCCACAACGTCGCCGCCAGCTACTTACAATAATTAACCCCTAATCTGCCGACCGCAAAGCGCCGCCACCTACGTTATCCTTATGTACCCCTAATCTGCTGCCCCTAACTCCGCCGACCCCTATATTATATTTATTAACCCCTAATCTGCCCTCCTCAACGTCGCCGACACCTGCCTACACTTATTAACCCCTAATCTGCCGAGCGGACCTGAGCGCTACTATAATAAAGTTATTAACCCCTAATCCGCCTCACTAACCCTATCATAAATAGTATTAACCCCTAATCTGCCCTCCCTAACATCGCCGACACCTAACTTCAATTATTAACCCCTAATCTGACGACCGGAGCTCACCGCTACTATAATAAATGGATTAACCCCTAAAGCTAAGTCTAACCCTAACACTAACACCCCCCTAACTTAAATATAATTTACATCTAACGAAATTAATTAACTCTTATTAAATAAATTATTCCTATTTAAAGCTAAATACTTACCTGTAAAAAAAATCCTAATATAGCTACAATATAAATTATAATTATATTGTAGCTATTTTAGGATTAATATTTATTTTACAGGCAACTTGGTAATTATTTTAACTAGGTACAATAGCTATTAAATAGTTAATAACTATTTAATAGTTACCTAGTTAAAATAATAACAAAATTACCTGTAAAATAAGTCCTAACCTAAGTTATAATTTAACCTAACACTACCCTATCAATAAATTAATTAAATAAAATACCTACAATTACCTACAATAAAACCTAACACTACACTATCAATAAATAAATTAAATACAATTTCTACAAATAACTACAATTACATAAACTAACTAAAGTACAAAAAATAAAAAAGAACTAAGTTACAAAAAATAAAAAAAGATTTACAAACATAAGAAAAATATTACAACAATTTTAAACTAATTACACCTACTCTAAGCCCCCTAATAAAATAACAAAGACCCCCAAAATAAAAAAATGCCCTACCCTATTCTAAATTAATAAATTTAAAAGCTCTTTTACCTTACCAGCCCTGAACAGGGCCCTTTGCGGGGCATGCCCCAAGAAATTCAGCTCTTTTGCCTGTAAAAAAAAACATACAATACCCCCCCCCCAACATTACAACCCACCACCCACATACCCCTAATCTAACCCAAACCCCCCTTAAATAAAACTAACACTAAGCCCCTGAAGATCTTCCTACCTTGTCTTCACCTCACCGGGTATCACCGATCGGTCCTGGCTCCGATATCTTCATCCAACCCAAGCGGGGGCTAGATATCCACTGAAGAAGTCCAGAAGAGGGTCCAAAGTCTTCCTCCTATCCGGCAAGAAGAGGACATCCGGACCGGCAAACATCTTCATCCAAGCGGCATCTTCGATCTTCTTCCATCTGGTGCGGAGTGGGTCCATGTTGAAGCAGCCGACGCGGATCCATCCTCTTCTTCCGGCGTCTCCCGACGAATGACGGTTCCTTTAAGGGACGTCATCCAAGATGGTGTCCCTCGAATTCCGATTGGCTGATAGGATTCTATGCCGGATGGATGCCGCTTGGATGAAGACTTCAATCGGATGGAAGACCTCTTCTGGCCCGCTTGGATGAAGACTTCAGCCGGATCATGGACCTCTTCAGCCCCCCGCTTGGGCTTGGATCAGGACATCGTAGGAGCTCTTCTGGACCGATCGGTGAACCTGGTATGGTAAAGACAAGGTAGGATGATCTTCAGGGGCTTAGTGTTAGGTTTATTTAAGGGGGGTTTGGGTTAGATTAGGGGTATGTGGGTGGTGGGTTGTAATGTTGGGGGGGGGGTATTGTATGTTTTTTTTTACAGGCAAAAGAGCTGAATTTCTTGGGGCATGCCCCGCAAAGGGCCCTGTTCAGGGCTGGTAAGGTAAAAGAGCTTTTTAATTTATTAATTTTGAATAGGGTAGGTCATTTTTTTATTTTGGGGGTCTTTGTTATTTTATTAGGGGGCTTAGAGTAGGTGTAATTAGTTTAAAATTGTTGTAATATTTTTCTTATGTTTGTAAATATTTTTTTATTTTTTGTAACTTAGTTCTTTTTTATTTTTTGTACTTTAGTTAATGTAATTGTAGTTATTTGTAGAAATTGTATTTAATTTATTTATTGATAGTGTAGTGTTAGGTTTTATTGTAGGTAATTGTAGGTATTTTATTTAATTAATTTATTGATAGGGTAGTGTTAGGTTTAATTATAACTTAGGTTAGGACTTATTTTACAGGTAATTTTGTTATTATTTTAACTAGGTAACTATTAAATAGTTCTTAACTATTTAATAGCTATTGTACCTGGTTAAAATAATTACAAAGTTGCCTGTAAAATAAATATTAATCCTAAAATAGCTACAATATAATTATAATTTATAGTGTAGCTATATTAGGATTAATTTTACAGGTAAGTATTTAGCTTTAAATAGGAATAATTTATTTAATAAGAGTTAATTAATTTCGTAAGATTTAAATTATATTTAAGTTAGGGGGTGTTAGTGTTAGGGTTAGACTTAGCTTTAGGGGTTATTCCATTTATTATAGTAGCGATGAGCTCCGGTCGTCAGATTAGGGGTTAATAATTGAAGTTAGGTGTCGGCGATGTTAGGGAGGGCAGATTAGGGGTTAATACTATTTATGATAGGGTTAGTGAGGCGGATTAGGGGTTAATAACTTTATTATAGTAGCGCTCAGGTCCGCTCGGCAGATTAGGGGTTAATAAGTGTAGGCAGGTGTTGGCGACGTTGAGGGGGGCAGATTAGGGGTTAATAAATATAATATAGGGGTCGGCGGTGTTAGGGGCAGCAGATTAGGGGTACATAAGGATAACGTAGGTGGCGGCGCTTTGCGGTCGGCAGATTAGGGGTTAATTATTGTAAGTAGCTTGCGGCGACGTTGTGGGGGGCAGATTAGGGGTTAATAAATATAATACAGGGGTCGGCGGGGTTAGGGGCAGCAGATTAGGGGTACATAAGTATAACGTAGGTGGCGGTCGGCAGATTAGGGGTTAAAAAAATTTAATCGAGTTGCGGCGATGTGGGGGGACCTCGGTTTAGGGGTGCATAGGTAGTTTATGGGTGTTAGTGTACTTTAGGGTACAGTAGTTAAGAGCTTTATGAACCGGCGTTAGCCCAGAAAGCTCTTAACTCCTGCTTTTTTCCTGCGGCTGGAGTTTTGTCGTTAGAGCTCTAACGCTCACTTCAGAAACGACTATAAATACCGGCGTTAGGAAGATCCCATTGAAAAGATAGGATACGCAATTGACGTAAGGGGATCTGCGGTATGGAAAAGTCGCGGCTGAAAAGTGAGCGTTAGACCCTATTTTGAGTGACTCCAAATACCGGCGGTAGCCTAAAACCAGCGTTAGGAGCCTCTAACGCTGGTTTTCACGGCTAACGCTGAACTCTAAATCTAGGCCTAAGTTTTTTATAGTGGTGACGATGTCGGGGAGCGGCAGGATAGGGGTTAATACATTTTTTAAGTGGCGGCGATGTCTGGAGCGGAAGATTAGGGGTTAATAATTTTATTTTAGTGTTTGCGATGCGGGAGGGCCTCGGTTTAGGGGTTAATAGGCAGTTTATGGGTGTTAGTGTACTTTTTAACACTTTAATTAGTTATGAGTTTTATAGTACAGCTTTGTAACGTAAAACTTATAACTACTGATTTCAGATGGCGGTACGAATCTTGTGGTTATAGGGTGTACCGGTCACTTTTCGGCCTCCCAGGCAAACTTGTAATACCGGCACTATGAAAGTCCCATTGAAAAAGGTCTTTTTTAAAAGTGCGGTACTGACGTTGCGTGATGGCCAAAAAGGTGTGCGGTACACCTATACCTGCAAGACTTGTAATAGTGGCGTTAGGAAAAAAGAATCTTTATGAAGCATAAACTCGTAATCTAGCTGAGTGCGCATTCGGCTATGATTGTTGCTTCAAGATGCCCCATTGTGGCATTTTTTAAAATTTATTTATTTTAATAATTTTTTTAAATTTATTTATTTTAATAATTTTTTAAATTTAGACGGGAACTATGTGATTTTTCTTTTGACATATAATTTTTTTAAGGTATTTGTTTTCTTCAAAGGTGTAAGACAGCTATGGGTGGGCAAAATTTACCCCTACATATGCCAGACTATTTTTGGGTTTTTGGGAGTCGCTCCTACATCTATGGCAAAATGTCATCCTTATGGAAAACAGATTTACTTTTATGAACACTCTATCCATGACCTTAATCTAATAAAACCTGTTAGTAAATAAAAGATCTCACAGAACAAACTCAAAAATCACAAATTGAAAACTGGACAATTCAAGGAGTTTGGTAGTCACCATCGTCGTGTCTATGAGTTGCTAGTGAGACAACCTTGTCAGCTCTAAAATAGCCATATAAATATGACCAGGAGACAAGATACTTTGCAGGACAATGCAGTCCTAGGGCTCCATGTACTAAGCCGTCAATTCATCCGTCATTGTAGACGCGGATAAACTCGCCGTTACTCGCCGCGGGCGAAATGGTGTCCGCTGTCGCTATGTACTAATATTCCCCCAATAAAAAGACAAGTCTAGCCCGCCGCGAGCAGTTGCGGATTGTTGATAAATTTGACGCCTCGCTCGCCGCGACTAAGCTGATGGTACTTAACTTTCAGTTGAATTGTCTGGCCAATTATTAACACGTGACATGCAAGGTGTCACGAACATCATAGTAGTCGCGGGAATAGAATTTTGCTCCTATAAAAGTTCAACTTATCTAAACAACTTTATTATTGTTCAAAATTTTTTGAAGAGTGATAACAGAGCGTTATTTTTGTAATATTTATTTACAATTTGGATATGGCTTCATCTGGATCTGATAATATATAAATATTAATATAAAAATAATTATAAAGATTGACAACTAACAATACAAATTTAAATAGATTACTCTTTAATTACAGTCGACAAATTGGGCGCAATTTATGTACATGGAAATGAGAGACAAATTAGATGCCAGTTATGCTGTAAGTACAATGCTGATATTACTGCCTTTTATATATGTCTAGACTGGCGTCTAGATTGACTTTCCTATTGTTTTGTACCTTGCCCGCCACCTAAAAGGTGGCGAGGCAAAAATAGCGAGGTGGGAGCGGAAATTGTAGCGAGCGGACAAATAGATTTTTTAGTACATTCGTTTTTTGGCGAGTTGGTGGTCAAATGTGTCTAATTACAGTGAAAAATGGAGCGGTAGCGAGGTTTGGCGGATAAGTACGCTCGCAATTTTAAAGATGCGAGTTTTAACATAATTGACGGCTTTGTACATATGAGTTTGCGAGTTTTGACGCGAGATTTGTTGCGGGTAGCTCGCTGACTGCTTAGTACATGGAGCCCCTAATGGTTTCTGCTTGCTTGACATTAGTGTCAGTGAAAAATCACAATCACGTCCATAGAATACCCACAGTCAGCCCTTCATTCATGTCTTGAAGGCCTCTAAGACAACTCTTGTTCAATTCACAGAGACTACTTTTCTATAACAAAACAGACATACACATATTTTACACTTTTACACACATTTACAGTAACAGTGTTGCCGGTGTGTTTCAGAAGTTTTTGCAGGTTTAACAGCTTAGTAATAGGCTCTTGTTTAATGTGCAAGATATTAGGTATTGGGCACTTCATGCAACTATAGATGTTAATAGCAGGAACACCTATTAAAATATCTGTAGAAAATATTAATATTGCTCAATGAAATTTGAACATAATTTTGCCCACACAATTAAACGCAGCAGCAACCTCATGAGCATCCAGGGCCTTTCTAGGAGCAGCAGAGCAGGCAGTTGTCCGGGGCACAATAGGGAGCAGTGGGGAGCAGTATTTTTTTAAATTTCCTTTTTTTTTTTTTTTTTTTTTTTTTTAGCACAATTGTTGCACCGGCAAGAGTGCTAAAGTTTGAGGCCATTAGCGCAGACTTTTTTTTTGCCGGGTCTTAGGTCTGTGAGTGACAGTGTCACTGAGTGGCTGTCTGCAGGGCAAGAGCGCTAACTGTCTGAAGAGGAAGGAAGTCAGAGGCAGACAGGCAGTTAGCGCAGGAGGAAGTTGTTTCATTTTCCCGCACCTTCAGTCTGTCTTTGTCAGTGTGACTGAGTGTATTGCGCGGCTGGCAGTTGCAGTCAGTGACTTTTCCAAAATGCAGCTTTATCCCTACAGATCTAGAACGTGAGACAGGCAGTAGCGCATCCGTTGGGTTTTGGCATTAGTATGATCAGCATCATAGAAGGTGCGTGTCCAACACTACAGTATCCTCAAAGCTAACAAAGGTAAGTTGTGCACTCTCTTCCTCACAGGCTGCCCCCCAGACCTGAAATTGAGCACATAGACCATCCTGAGGGTCGGACCCCTGCTTGCCGAGCCACTGAGTGCCCTGGCCCCTCACCACCTGAACTCCTCCTGGGGGTTCTTGAACTAAAAGTCAGACACTGTCATTGTAGAGAGGTTGCTGGGCTGATCCACTGACTCCAGCCTGCTCCTGAACACCACTCATTGGTTTAACAGCTTTCTGTACAGCTGTAAAGGTTCCAGTACTGGCCATGTTGCTGCCTGGGTAGGAGGTAATATGGTAGTTGTATATAGAGAGCAAGATACTCTACAAAGATAATGTCAAATATTCTGCTGTCATATTTTATCTAATATTATACTTCTGTATGCAGAATTCAATACTTCACTCCCTATCATCAATATCTATTCACAATGCTCACAGCACTGATTATACTACTGTCATATTTTATATAGTATTATACTTCTGTACTCATTCAATACTTCACTCCCTATCATCAGTATCTACTCACAAAATACTATTGCAATCTAAATTCGAATTTTTCGAAAATAATATTTTCGAATGTAATCGTAAAATTCGAAACCGAACATTCAAAAATCGAATGTTAGAATGTTATGTAAACATTCGAAATTCGATTCGAACGAACGAATGTGTTAAAATTCATGCCGTTTTTCGAATGTTGCAAAACATTCGCCTATCCCTACTCACAATGCTCAGAGCAGTGAGTATACAGCAGTCCTATTTTAGCAGTATACTCAGTGCTGTGAGCATTGTGAGTAGATACTGATAATAGGGAGTGAAGTATTGAATGAGTACAGAAAGCATAGTGGTATTATATGTGGAGAGGATATTGATGATAGGGAGTAGACAGAGTGAGATAGGGAGTATCAGTAAAAGGTGTGATAAGGAAAGCATGGTACTCAGGGAGGGTATTGTGTTAAATTTTGTGGGGGTGATAGAGGACATGATACTGCAGGTACACAGAACAGGATACTGTAATACTCAAGCAGAGAGGATGCCAGGGGAATAAACCAGGATACAGGAGGAGAATAAAGAATTGCATAGTGAGGGGGCAAAGGACAGGATACTGCTCAGTCACTTAAATTTTAAAGCAAAATCCTCCTTAGAGGGACAGTCAAGTCAAAATTAAACTTTCATGATTCAGATAGGGCATGCAATTTTAAACAACTTTTCATTTTACTTTTATCATCAAATTTGCTTTGTTCTTTGGTATTCTTTATGAAAACCTAGGTAGGCTCATATTCTAATTTCTAAGACATTGATGGCCACATCTTATCTCATATCTCAGTGCATTTTGACAGTTAGACACTGCTAGTTTATGTGTGTTATATAGATAAACTTGTGCTCACTCTGATGGAGTTCTTTATGGTTGGGTCAGCACTGATTGGTTAATTGGGGGGGCACATTTTAGAATTTGGCCCTGGGAGCCGGACTCTCTAGAAACGGCCCTGTGAGTCTAGATCTGACAAAAACGGAAAAGCGTAAAGAGTAGAAGAAATCCTGCTGTATCTAAGGGATCCCTCTAGATCAGCTCTAATATACAATACAAACTTAAAAAAAAGATACATTGCTACTAAAAGCATGGATTAGCTATATTAGTAATAAATTAATGTGTCAAAAAATAAATAGCAAATGGCAATTTATTAAACAAGTATTATACACATATAAAATTATATAAAGGGACGTCTCCCCTATGAACAGTTAAAAAGCAAGGTACATGCACATATAAAAACACCTTATAGTTAAAGTGAAAGATAAAAATCGGATCGTCTCTTAGACGGCATCCAAGTGAAATGATAGCCTTTACAGTTGGCAAAAAAATAGGGCAGAGTTTAAGGTCTTAGAATAGTGCTTGCGTATTAGTTTTAAAATGAATAAGACCTGCTGTCCGTTTCCAAAAAGTTACTCACAGGATCCCTCTGCTGTAAGGCACAGAAAACAGAACCTCAGAGGGATCCTGTGTGTAAATTTTTGGAAACAGACAGCAGGTCTTATCCAGATTGAACCTAATACGCAAGCACTATTCTAAGACCTTAAACTCTGCCCTATTTTTTTGGGATCTGGATATCCGTCTTAGGCTTATAGCTTTCTTCCAAATCATTGGGTGATGACTGACAGCTAATGAAGACTCCCATTGTCAGATAGGTGGGGATTTTAGTGGAGGTGGGGAGTTCAGAAGACTCTGATAGGAATGTGTTAGCAATTTTCTTGCAGTATCACTAGTTTCCCATCTAATTTCCCACCTAGTTTTATCCCTAAGAGCTGTATTGGTAAAACCCCAAGATCTTAGAAAGCTTCATAATCTCCAATACTCAAAATGTAAAAGCGTGGGAGGTGCGAATCGTAAGATGAAACTTTGGTGGGAAAGAAGGTTTTCTCCTTGATATAGATCAGTTAGTGTATATACATTTATTTCTTGTCAGAGATATATGTGAGTATCAGGTAATGTGAGCAAAAGGCCTCGAATTGTGCATGATGAAGACAGATGAGGAGCTATCCCTGGGAGATGGTGAATCCGGTCTTAAAACTTAAAGTTGCAAGTGATAATATAGTTAAGAAAGAGAATTTTTGGCCTTTTATATTTGGGGATCTAGATAAGGTTTTGTAGTGTAAACCCAGGTGGCAAGCTAGCCTCTTCTAGTTCTTTCCATTTGCTGGTAGAGGAGGTTACTCCCCATATAGTAATATGTGAGAGTCTAGCTGCTTCCAGGTAATTTAAAATATTGGGGGCTGCTGCTCCGCCTGCTGTTATAGGGTGTTGCAAGATTTTAATAGCTACTCTTGGGATCTTATTTCTCCAAATACATGTATTACAAAGTTGCTGAAACTGACTAATCAAGGATTTTGGGATCGGAATTGGGAGGGAACAAAATAGGTAAGTGAGTTTGGGAAGAAGCTACATATTAAATGCAGCAATTCTCCCTAGCCATGAAATGGAGGAAATACTCCATTTGTCTACACTGGAGTAGAGAATGGAAGTTGGTAGAAATTATCACGTCAAGGTTGTGAGATAAGAAAACTCCTAGATGCTTGATACCAGTTATGGACTATGAAAAACTGTATTTAAGATTTAAGCTCCTGAATGGCTTCCTCAGAGAGGTTAATGGCGTAAGCTTCCGTCTTAGACAGGTTTAACTTGCAATGGCTTATACGTGAGAAGTATTCAAGCAATTGAAATAAGTATGGTATAGAGGAAAATGGATCTGAGGGTAAGATCATCAGTGAATAATGCTGTTTTTTTACGTCTACCATGAAGATCGATCCTGAGGATTCCAGGATTAGTGAGAATTGCCTCAGCTAGAGGTTCCATTAGAAAAGCGAACAAAAGGGGTGAAAGGGGGCACCCTTGGCGGGTTCCATTAGATATAGGGAAAGACTTTGAACAAAATCCCAAGCCTCTGACGGTTGCAGATGGATTAGAATATAATGACATGATGGCTCTGAGGAATGTGGGTGAGAAGCTGTATTTTTATAGGACATGAGACAAATAGGTCCAGTTCACCATGTCGAAGGCCTGTTTCAGCGTCCAACATCAGGGTGACACAGGGAATGTTCAAGAGTTTTACCTCAAAGAGGACATTTAGAAGTTGTCAGGTGTTATCCGGGCCATCTTGCTCCATAGTGAATGCTATCTGGTCCAGATTCACCAAGAATGGCAAAATATGGCGTAATCTTGAGGCAAGAATCTTGGCATACAATTTAAGATCTACGTTCAGTAAAGAAATGGGCCTATAGTTAGCAAAATTATAAGGGTCCTTCCTGGGTTTGGGAATCGTAATTACTGTTGCTTGGAAAAATTCTTTAGGGAAAGAGCATATAGAACTAGCTTTAGAAAAGACCCAAAGAAGAAGGGGTAACAATAGTGGTTGAAATTTTTTGCAAAATAGATCCGTATATCCATCTGGACCCAGCGATTTTAAGGGTTTCAATGATTTGATAGCAGTTTTCAATTCCGTTATGGCCACAGGAGAGTCAAGGAATTATTTTTGTTCTGAAGAAATGATAGGGAGGTTAAGATTGGAAAGGAATTCAGTGATAGTATCCCTAGTTGCAGTAGGGAGATTGGGGTCATTGGATAAGTTGTACAGAGAGTAGTAATATGTGGAAAAAGAGAAGCCAATATCACAGGGTTTGGTATATGTTTGACCCTTTACCCGTAAAGAGGAGATCCTGGCAGCAGCTGTTTTCTGATGCAAGAGATTGGCTAAGAGCCTATCCTCTTTGTTACCTTTGTGAAATAATTGCTGCTTAAGTTTAAGTAGTCTAGAAGTGGTTCGGTCATTTTCAAGTTTTAGAATAGTTTCTTTAATCTCTGTTAACTGAGTTAGGAGTTCTGGAATAGAGTTGGTTTTATGGGCTGCTGAAGTTGCACAAAGCTTAACCTGTAGTTGGGCAAGACTGGCTTCTGCCCTTTTCTTTGGGTTGCTGATATCTTGATAAAAAAGCCACACGGATATTCCTTAAGGGATGCCCAGAAAGTAAAGTCATCAACTTGACCATTGTTGTTAGTCTGAATGAGATTAACAAGGTCTTGGGTGATAGAAGCTATCGCCTCTGGGGATGAGAGTAAAGTGGGAGATAACCGTTAAGTCGATTACATATGTAGGGGTGAGCATAAGAGGAGATGAAGAGAATCATGATCTGACCATGGACACAGAGTGATCCAAGACCTGAAAATATTATCTAGAAGGTGTGGTTGGCAGAAAACGAAATAAATGCGTGAGTAGGAATTGTGAACAGTGAAGAAGTAGGTATAATCCCTTGCAGAACTGTTATGTGAGCACCAGACATCAAATAGGTAAAATTGTGCCATGAGTGATTGAAACCTGTGGGATAAGTCAATTGTAAGTTTGTCAGGTCTGCGGTTAGAAATATATTTTATATTGAGGTAAGGATCCCAAGTTTAATTGAAATCTCCGGCTAGTAATAAGTGTCCCTGGGTCAGATGCCAGAGTGATTTGATCTGACATTTATAAAGGCCATAGTACGAGGCTAAAGTGTAAAGTACATTGTCAAGTTTACATATTAGGATGAGATATCATCCTTAAGACTGATTCCACATGTATTTTTTCATAAGAGATATTTTATGCATCATTATAGCCACTCTTCTTGATTTTTGCGAGAACGGGACAACCTTGAGGACTGAGAGGGGGAGGCTTGTCATTAGTCCAGTGTGGGATTTAAAGGGACAGTCTACACCAGAATTTTTATTGTTTTAAAAGATAGATAATCCCTTTATTACCCATTCCCTAATTTTGCATAACCAACACAGTTATATTAATACATGTTTTACCCTCTTTGATTACCTTGTATCTAAGCCTCTGTAAACTGCCCCTTATTTCAGTTCTTTTGACAGACTTACATTTTAGCCAATCAGTGCTGACTCCCAGGTAACTCCACATGTGTGAGCACAGTGCTATCTATATGACACACATGAACTAACAACCTCTAGTGGTGAAAAACTGTTAAAATGCTTTCAGATAAGAGGCCATCTTCAATGACTGAGAAATTAGCATATGAACCTCCTAGGTTTAGCTTTCAACTATGAATACCAAGAGAACAAAGCAAAATTGGTGATAAAAGTAAATTGGAAAGTTGTTTAAAATTAAATGCCCTATCTGAATCATGAAAGTTTATTTTAGACTAGACTGTCCCTTTAAGTAAGGTGCACAAAAATGCACTTCTTTTTGTGGGGGAATTAAGTCCCCTTACATTGTGAGAAGCACAGGAATATTCTATCATGAGTATTTCTCTTTCTCACTCTTTCCTGCTAAGGAAAGTGGGGAGAAAATAAATCACCAAAGAGGAAGGGCAATAAAAATAAGTTATGTGGTAGAGGGAAGGGTTTTAAGTTGCAGTAATTTAGAAAAGGTAAACCGTATAAGGAGCCTCTGAAGATGAAATCGGAGTACATTACTGGAGTGTCCAAAATAGGAGAGTACAGAGAGGGGAGGATGTGTGAGAGGGGCAGGGGCCCCAAGAGAGAGAGAAAAAAAGGGGGGAGGAAGGGAAAAAAGTGAGGTCAGCTTTGTTCAAATTGGCATCACATAAAAACAATGATATCAAGGCAAAATATAAAGAAATTGAAGTTATGAAGCAAAGGAACATTTAACCCTGAATATTCGAAATTACGTAGTTGAACTTAAAGTAAACTAGCACCTGTCACCTTTGTAGGAGAAAAAAAGGTAGGAGAGGAAAAAGAGAGGTCAGTGTCATTCAAATTGGCAACAGTATAGAAATAATGATATTAAGGCAAAATCTAAAGACATTGATGAAGTGATTAAACAAACTAACATTTGACCCTGAATATCTAAAATATATAGTTGAACATAATGTAAACTAGCACCTGACACCTTTGGAGGGAATGAAGAAAAATATATATATATTATAATATATATATATATATATATATATATATATATATATATATATATATATATATTTATATATATATATATATATATCCCTTTAGCATAACATACAGTACAGTATGTTGAACCATTTAACAAGTAGAATGGTCAAGAAGCATATAGTTTCATTAAACCACAGGAGCTAAAAAGTGATTACTACAGAACAATGAAACAGATGTATAGACATTTCAAACAGTGAGCAATTAGAGAGATATCTTTGAATTTGTCAGGAAGATTAGGTGGAGACATGGATGCTCTCATGATTCTTTCTTTATAGGTTTATAAGTGCAAATGCACCACAACATCCTTTGGTTTCTCTGTGTAAAGGCCTCTGGGTCATAAAACTTTATGTGCCCGTTCAATTAGGCCTTCAGTTAACGTAGTGGTTGGAGCTAGGATATTGAAGTACCCTGAAAGAAATAAAGTTAAGTCCCCTGGCAGGACTGTTTCTAAAATGCCTCTAATCGCTCCTCCATATCCGTGTGTAAGTTGGTCCACAAGGTTTTGTGCGTAAGATAAGAGATTGGATTGATCCACTACCACATCTTCTTGTTTTATTTCTATTGTATCCAATCTTTCGTTAGTGCTGTTAACTCTCTCCTAAGGTCTGCCAAACATTCAGCAATTTGGGATTTAAAGAAGTAGTGGTGTGCCTCCAAGAGTGATTTTAGACAGTCTAAAATGAATGTTGGAGTAACATTCAGGGGAGCAGATTCTTGTAAATTTTGGAAGGTCGTAGCAACCAAATCAGTGGTTTGGGGTGTGGAGCTGTGTTCTGTATTAACCTCTTCTACATTAGATTTTGAGAGAGTGAAATGATCAACCACTGTCCATTTAGGACCAAGAGCAAGCTTCTTTTTTCTTGCATGACGGTGCCATGATGTATTAATGTAAGCAATCCAAGACACTTGTACCATGGTCACTGCTAACATGCAATGGTCTAGTGAACAGTGCTAACTTATATTGGTTAGAACATCTTAAATGCAAAGACTCTAAGTGCTTGAAAGGGAGACATAAGAAAATAGACTTGGGGTGTCCCCTGACCTTCTCAGAAAAGTAAAGCAATAACATAGCTGATATGGGTAAAGCCATCATATGAGAAATTCCCAAGGTGAGTTAGAACAGACCGAGGTATACGGATGATGCCAGTAATTATCAAGGGAGTGTTTTTTTTATGTTTTATAAACAAGCTTTAGTAAGTAAATATGCTGTACAAAATACAGAATGAGCTCAGTTACGTACATATACAGATAAATCATTATATAAGACAAGGATAGATCTTCAAATGAGAATCAAATACTGAAGACATTCTTAAGGATCAGTCCACTCCTACTTGTTTATGGTGATACTAGTCCGCACCAACTATTTTGTATGAGTTGAACAAAATGCGTACCAGATGAGACATTCTCTGTGCCCTAATAGTTTGTACAGATGCAATACTTCAGCAGATGTATATATGATATATTATTCCTAGCATGAGCCCATTACATGAAGTTAAAGCTTGTAGATTTTAATAACATTAATTAACTTTTGTTCTTTTGTTTTTGTTAACCAAAAAGAGAAAACAATCTTTCATAGTTTAATAATACAGGTTAAAATACAGGTTCCTAAATAGGAAAATGATTAGAAAGGGAAAGAGGAAATAAGAGAAAGAATAGAAAGAAGAAGGGGGGAGGCAAAAAAAAGGGAGGGGGGTTAGCAGCCATCTATAATTCTGAATTGAAATCACAATTTGTGTAACTTCTATAGTATATTACTTACTTTGAGATAAGAAACTATTCCATATCTCCTCTACTCCTGGAAATATAGACATTTTCCCTGTTTTCAGAAAATGGTATCATTCTAACTGTAATAGTTTCGATACCTGGGTGTGCCAATCTTTTGGTGTATGGATTGTATTAGATTTCCATAGTATCAGGATAAGTTGTTTGGCACTTTTGAGCATAATCAATAATAGTGTAAGTGTTGGTTTATGCTGAATTTTGGGGATTGTTAGAAACAGAATAAGTTGTGGGCTGGGGCAAATATGTACCCCTGTGATTTTTTATATAGTCTTAATGATTTCTTTCCAAAAAGAGCTCAGGAGTGGGCATGTCCACCAGATGTGTAACATGGAGTCAACACCTATTGCTTATTATCGGTTTTGTTTTATGTAGATGCGCTGGGGTGAGGTACCATCTACTAAGGAATTTAAAATTAGCCTCCTGCATTACCACTGAAGAAGAAGCAGCCTTAGCTATTCTAAATTATTTTAACCATTGTTTGTAGTGTAACTTCTCTCCCATTTCCCTACTCCATGCCCTTGTATAGGAAGACAACAATGAATCACTAGGTAATAGTAGGAGTTTGTATAACTTTGAGATTAGATGACTAGGGATCTCAACACTGACACACAGAATCTCAAACGGTGTGAGAACTCTATTCATTTTGGTTTGTATTTGTGTGTTGTGATATAGTGGATTTATTGGTGACGTGTAAGCTATGATGAGAATATTTTCCTATCCCAATCTTGGAGTTTAGATATAGGAGCAATCTGACCATTTTCTAATGCGAAATGCAAAACCCCATCTCTGATTTTGTGTTTGGTTTTAAAAGTGAGGCCTACATTTGAATAAGGCAGGTTAGGGTTCTCTCTAATAGGCAGCATTGATGAATAGAGTGAAGATATATGAGTACTTGTGGCCACAACTCTGTCCCACTCATGTAGCGCTTCCGCCACCAAAGGGAACTTAGCTATGATGTATGGGTGGTCTTTACTAGGGATCCAAGCCAGGGTTCCCATGTTTCCCTTTTCGAATATGTGATCATCCAATTGGACCCATGCCATCTGATCTGAATTGTGGCACCCCTCAACCACTCTCTGCATCAATACAGCTCTCCTATATAATTGCAAATCTGGTACTCCCAGTCCACCTCTATCTCTAGGGAGGCACATAGTGTGCCTGTGCACTCTGTTCTGCTTAACTTGCCATATTAATTTTTCTATTAGATTTTGTAACTGTGTAATATGTTCTGAGGGGAGCCGGATGGGGAGGGTCTGGAAAATATATAATAAGCATGGAAGGACGTTCAATTTTATTAAGTTAACTATCCCCAACCATGAGATCGGTTTATTTTTCCAGGATGCAAGGTCTTTGGCAATCTCATTCTTCAGGAATAGATCATTATAGGTGTAAATATCCTGTAGTTTAGGAGTCAGAAAGATTCCCAGATATTTAAGTTTATCACAAGCTATTTTAAGTTGGTATGTTGCTTTGAGGTGGTCAATGTCATGTTGGGGAGAGTAAACATTTAGTAATTCTGATTTTGATAAATTAAGATGAAAATTTGAAACTCTTCCATATAAATTGAGTTCTTGTAGTAGTTCCAGGAGTGACTTTGAAATATTAGTAAGAATGTACAAAATGTCATCAGCATACATTGCTTGTTTGTGCTCAACGCCATTGAGACAGATGCCAGTTATTTTATTATTAAGTCTGATCTTTTGGTATAGAACCTCAATTGAAAGGATAAATATTAGCGGGGAAAGTGGACAGCCCTGACGCGTCTCATTGGTAATTGTGAAATAAACGATAAAACCGCATTTGCCCGAACCCTGGCATTTGGATGAGAATATAAAGAGAATACCATGTCCAGGAAGGGAGAGCCAAAGTCCATACACTTCATTGCCTGTCTTAAAAATAGCCAGTTCACTCTATCAAAAGCCTTTTCGGCATCTGTTGAAAAAAGTGAGAGCTGAACAGATTGAGATTTTGCATATGAGACCAGTTGCAGTATACGTAGAGTGTTGTCCTTGGCCTCCCTTCCCGGCACAAAGCCCACCTGATCAGTGGAGATAAGTCCAGGGAGAAATTTGTTAAGATGGTTCACTAGGGCTTTGGCCAACATCTTCACATTAGTATTTAGAAGGTAGATTGGTCTGAAGTTTTGGGGACAGTCTGGGGATTTTCCCAGCTTGGGATGGACCGTTATATGGGCTTCCAACATGCCAGGGGGTAACAATTTAGTCTATGTCAGTTCATTAAATAATGCAAGGAGATGGGGAACAAGTATTGATTTGTAGTGCTTGTAGTATTTTATGGCTAAAACCATCGGGCCGGGGCTTTTACCAGTAGGAATGTCTTTTATTGCTTCTTCCTCAGTAAGAGGTGAGTCTAAATACTCTGAATCCTCTTTGATTAATTTGCTCAACGGAAGGTTTTTAAGATATATCTGGATTGGCGTATCATCTATGCTATGTCCTACAGAATTAGGAGAAGATGGAGAGGTGTTATGTAGATTATAGAGAGAATTATAATATTTTTGGAAGGAATTTGCTATGCCTCTACTATCTTTAATTTCTGTATTGTCAGGTTTTTTGAGGTAGTTAATGTATCATTTGAATTGTTTGAATTGTTTATGTTTTATTGTGTGTGCTAGAAGTCTTCCCGGTTTATTACCCTGATCATAGTAATATTGCTTTAAATGTATAACTTTTTGTTGTTGGTCCTCCGTTAGCATTTTCTTGAAATTGCCATATATCGTGCAAGTTTATATTTATTATATTTGTTAGGGAAGACTTGATCACTTTTATTTTGTGTTTGGAGACACTAGAATTGTTGTTAGATGTATCCAGTGATGGGTTTAGTGGAACATTGAAATCCCCACCCAAGAACAGGATCCCTTTCAGATAATCTAGAAGCATACCTGATATTCTTCTGAAGAATGCATGTTGGTCTGTGTTTTTAAGGTGAGAGAGTGCTCTATGGTTTTTAGTTTGGATGTGGGCATTTTAAGGACTGAAAAAAAGGGGGGGAAGAAGGAAGGGAGGAGGTGGGAGGTTAGTAGACGCTAAGGAATAGCAAGAATTTAGGCAATAAAAATTAGGTTAGAGAAACGAATTTACCCCTAGAAGGAGTACGAAAAGTGGATGGTGAAGTATAGGTTTGACGCCTTCTCTAAGGCTATCTAAGAAAAGAATTTAGACAAGATAAGGTAGAGGAAACTCGTTGCTGTATAACTAGAGAAAGAAACGTGGGAAGAGTGGTTTAAAAGCGTGTTTAACAAGTTATTGAGAATATAAAAGGTTTGATGTCAACAGACCGGAAACTTCCACTCCCTTAACACATTAAATATGATGTACTATAATATAGGTGAGTTTTTGGCATTTCAGAAGGGGACTATTAAATATAGTTAAATGCGTGGGGTAAAGTTGTTCATATCAACAAAATAAGTATACAGGAGGAAAAAATGTAGTTGATTATTAGTTATATGGGAAGATAATGCATCAGGTTAGGTGTGTGGTGGAGGTAATTCAGTACTAGTGTGTTAGATACTTAACTCTTGTGGAGCTCTAGTATGTATATAGTGTATGACATAACAAGTTATAATTTCATTCATTTTATAATATACTTGCGCATTAACGAGACACTATGAACCATGTAAACCTTTTACAATACACACTCAAATAACTAAAAAGATTGAACACTATGGCCTCGCTTCCATTGAGTCGTTAAAAATTGAGCCGTAAGCTACCGAAGCGTCCGACAGCTAAAAGTTATTTACGGCTCCATTTTAGTACCAGGTTTCCATTGAAAAGATTAGCGTGTTGCGCGCAGTCGCTCTTTTCGTGTAGCTGTAAGTTAACGTTGTGTGTAAACTGCCCCTTATTTCAGTTCTTTTGACAGACTTACATTTTAGCCAATCAGTGCTGACTCCCAGGTAACTCCACATGTGTGAGCACAGTGTTATCTATATGACACACATGAACTAACAACCTCTAGTGGTGAAAAACTGTTAAAATGCTTTCAGATAAGAGGCCATCTTCAATGACTGAGAAATTAGCATATGAACCTCCTAGGTTTAGCTTTCAACTATGAATACCAAGAGAACAAAGCAAAATTGGTGATAAAAGTAAATTGGAAAGTTGTTTAAAATTAAATGCCCTATCTGAATCATGAAAGTTTATTTTAGACTAGACTGTCCCTTTAAGTAAGGTGCACAAAAATGCACTTCTTTTTGTGGGGGAATTAAGTCCCCTTACATTGTGAGAAGCACAGGAATATTCTATCATGAGTATTTCTCTTTCTCACTCTTTCCTGCTAAGGAAAGTGGGGAGAAAATAAATCACCAAAGAGGAAGGGCAATAAAAATAAGTTATGTGGTAGAGGGAAGGGTTTTAAGTTGCAGTAATTTAGAAAAGGTAAACCGTATAAGGAGCCTCTGAAGATGAAATCGGAGTACATTACTGGAGTGTCCAAAATAGGAGAGTACAGAGAGGGGAGGATGTGTGAGAGGGGCAGGGGCCCCAAGAGAGAGAGAAAAAAAGGGGGGAGGAAGGGAAAAAAGTGAGGTCAGCTTTGTTCAAATTGGCATCACATAAAAACAATGATATCAAGGCAAAATATAAAGAAATTGAAGTTATGAAGCAAAGGAACATTTAACCCTGAATATTCGAAATTACGTAGTTGAACTTAAAGTAAACTAGCACCTGTCACCTTTGTAGGAGAAAAAAAAGGTAGGAGAGGAAAAAGAGAGGTCAGTGTCATTCAAATTGGCAACAGTATAGAAATAATGATATTAAGGCAAAATCTAAAGACATTGATGAAGTGATTAAACAAACTAACATTTGACCCTGAATATCTAAAATATATAGTTGAACATAATGTAAACTAGCACCTGACACCTTTGGAGGGAATGAAGAAAAATATATATATATTATAATATATATATATATATATATATATATATATATATATATATATATTTATATATATATATATATATATATATCCCTTTAGCATAACATACAGTACAGTATGTTGAACCATTTAACAAGTAGAATGGTCAAGAAGCATATAGTTTCATTAAACCACAGGAGCTAAAAAGTGATTACTACAGAACAATGAAACAGATGTATAGACATTTCAAACAGTGAGCAATTAGAGAGATATCTTTGAATTTGTCAGGAAGATTAGGTGGAGACATGGATGCTCTCATGATTCTTTCTTTATAGGTTTATAAGTGCAAATGCACCACAACATCCTTTGGTTTCTCTGTGTAAAGGCCTCTGGGTCATAAAACTTTATGTGCCCGTTCAATTAGGCCTTCAGTTAACGTAGTGGTTGGAGCTAGGATATTGAAGTACCCTGAAAGAAATAAAGTTAAGTCCCCTGGCAGGACTGTTTCTAAAATGCCTCTAATCGCTCCTCCATATCCGTGTGTAAGTTGGTCCACAAGGTTTTGTGCGTAAGATAAGAGATTGGATTGATCCACTACCACATCTTCTTGTTTTATTTCTATTGTATCCAATCTTTCGTTAGTGCTGTTAACTCTCTCCTAAGGTCTGCCAAACATTCAGCAATTTGGGATTTAACCCCTTAAGGACCAGCGACGTACCCTGTATGTCGCTGGCCTTTTTTTGGGACTTGATTGTTTTATAGCGTGGTCTTGCCACCAGCGTTTCGACTGCTCTATTCCACAAAGCCTGCTGGAGGGAAGGCATTAATAGCGTGTTCTTGCTAGACTTGTGATATTATGTCCTGAAAAAAACCTTAACGACCAGTGACATACAGGATACATTGTGGTCATTAAGGGGTTAAAGAAGTAGTGGTGTGCCTCCAAGAGTGATTTTAGACAGTCTAAAATGAATGTTGGAGTAACATTCAGGGGAGCAGATTCTTGTAAATTTTGGAAGGTCGTAGCAACCAAATCAGTGGTTTGGGGTGTGGAGCTGTGTTCTGTATTAACCTCTTCTACATTAGATTTTGAGAGAGTGAAATGATCAACCACTGTCCATTTAGGACCAAGAGCAAGCTTCTTTTTTCTTGCATGACGGTGCCATGATGTATTAATGTAAGCAATCCAAGACACTTGTACCATGGTCACTGCTAACATGCAATGGTCTAGTGAACAGTGCTAACTTATATTGGTTAGAACATCTTAAATGCAAAGACTCTAAGTGCTTGAAAGGGAGACATAAGAAAATAGACTTGGGGTGTCCCCTGACCTTCTCAGAAAAGTAAAGCAATAACATAGCTGATATGGGTAAAGCCATCATATGAGAAATTCCCAAGGTGAGTTAGAACAGACCGAGGTATACGGATGATGCCAGTAATTATCAAGGGAGTGTTTTTTTTATGTTTTATAAACAAGCTTTAGTAAGTAAATATGCTGTACAAAATACAGAATGAGCTCAGTTACGTACATATACAGATAAATCATTATATAAGACAAGGATAGATCTTCAAATGAGAATCAAATACTGAAGACATTCTTAAGGATCAGTCCACTCCTACTTGTTTATGGTGATACTAGTCCGCACCAACTATTTTGTATGAGTTGAACAAAATGCGTACCAGATGAGACATTCTCTGTGCCCTAATAGTTTGTACAGATGCAATACTTCAGCAGATGTATATATGATATATTATTCCTAGCATGAGCCCATTACATGAAGTTAAAGCTTGTAGATTTTAATAACATTAATTAACTTTTGTTCTTTTGTTTTTGTTAACCAAAAAGAGAAAACAATCTTTCATAGTTTAATAATACAGGTTAAAATACAGGTTCCTAAATAGGAAAATGATTAGAAAGGGAAAGAGGAAATAAGAGAAAGAATAGAAAGAAGAAGGGGGGAGGCAAAAAAAAGGGAGGGGGGTTAGCAGCCATCTATAATTCTGAATTGAAATCACAATTTGTGTAACTTCTATAGTATATTACTTACTTTGAGATAAGAAACTATTCCATATCTCCTCTACTCCTGGAAATATAGACATTTTCCCTGTTTTCAGAAAATGGTATCATTCTAACTGTAATAGTTTCGATACCTGGGTGTGCCAATCTTTTGGTGTATGGATTGTATTAGATTTCCATAGTATCAGGATAAGTTGTTTGGCACTTTTGAGCATAATCAATAATAGTGTAAGTGTTGGTTTATGCTGAATTTTGGGGATTGTTAGAAACAGAATAAGTTGTGGGCTGGGGCAAATATGTACCCCTGTGATTTTTTATATAGTCTTAATGATTTCTTTCCAAAAAGAGCTCAGGAGTGGGCATGTCCACCAGATGTGTAACATGGAGTCAACACCTATTGCTTATTATCGGTTTTGTTTTATGTAGATGCGCTGGGGTGAGGTACCATCTACTAAGGAATTTAAAATTAGCCTCCTGCATTACCACTGAAGAAGAAGCAGCCTTAGCTATTCTAAATTATTTTAACCATTGTTTGTAGTGTAACTTCTCTCCCATTTCCCTACTCCATGCCCTTGTATAGGAAGACAACAATGAATCACTAGGTAATAGTAGGAGTTTGTATAACTTTGAGATTAGATGACTAGGGATCTCAACACTGACACACAGAATCTCAAACGGTGTGAGAACTCTATTCATTTTGGTTTGTATTTGTGTGTTGTGATATAGTGGATTTATTGGTGACGTGTAAGCTATGATGAGAATATTTTCCTATCCCAATCTTGGAGTTTAGATATAGGAGCAATCTGACCATTTTCTAATGCGAAATGCAAAACCCCATCTCTGATTTTGTGTTTGGTTTTAAAAGTGAGGCCTACATTTGAATAAGGCAGGTTAGGGTTCTCTCTAATAGGCAGCATTGATGAATAGAGTGAAGATATATGAGTACTTGTGGCCACAACTCTGTCCCACTCATGTAGCGCTTCCGCCACCAAAGGGAACTTAGCTATGATGTATGGGTGGTCTTTACTAGGGATCCAAGCCAGGGTTCCCATGTTTCCCTTTTCGAATATGTGATCATCCAATTGGACCCATGCCATCTGATCTGAATTGTGGCACCCCTCAACCACTCTCTGCATCAATACAGCTCTCCTATATAATTGCAAATCTGGTACTCCCAGTCCACCTCTATCTCTAGGGAGGCACATAGTGTGCCTGTGCACTCTGTTCTGCTTAACTTGCCATATTAATTTTTCTATTAGATTTTGTAACTGTGTAATATGTTCTGAGGGGAGCCGGATGGGGAGGGTCTGGAAAATATATAATAAGCATGGAAAGACGTTCAATTTTATTAAGTTAACTATCCCCAACCATGAGATCGGTTTATTTTTCCAGGATGCAAGGTCTTTGGCAATCTCATTCTTCAGGAATAGATCATTATAGGTGTAAATATCCTGTAGTTTAGGAGTCAGAAAGATTCCCAGATATTTAAGTTTATCACAAGCTATTTTAAGTTGGTATGTTGCTTTGAGGTGGTCAATGTCATGTTGGGGAGAGTAAACATTTAGTAATTCTGATTTTGATAAATTAAGATGAAAATTTGAAACTCTTCCATATAAATTGAGTTCTTGTAGTAGTTCCAGGAGTGACTTTGAAATATTAGTAAGAATGTACAAAATGTCATCAGCATACATTGCTTGTTTGTGCTCAACGCCATTGAGACAGATGCCAGTTATTTTATTATTAAGTCTGATCTTTTGGTATAGAACCTCAATTGAAAGGATAAATATTAGCGGGGAAAGTGGACAGCCCTGACGCGTCTCATTGGTAATTGTGAAATAAACGATAAAACCGCATTTGCCCGAACCCTGGCATTTGGATGAGAATATAAAGAGAATACCATGTCCAGGAAGGGAGAGCCAAAGTCCATACACTTCATTGCCTGTCTTAAAAATAGCCAGTTCACTCTATCAAAAGCCTTTTCGGCATCTGTTGAAAAAAGTGAGAGCTGAACAGATTGAGATTTTGCATATGAGACCAGTTGCAGTATACGTAGAGTGTTGTCCTTGGCCTCCCTTCCCGGCACAAAGCCCACCTGATCAGTGGAGATAAGTCCAGGGAGAAATTTGTTAAGATGGTTCACTAGGGCTTTGGCCAACATCTTCACATTAGTATTTAGAAGGTAGATTGGTCTGAAGTTTTGGGGACAGTCTGGGGATTTTCCCAGCTTGGGATGGACCGTTATATGGGCTTCCAACATGCCAGGGGGTAACAATTTAGTCTATGTCAGTTCATTAAATAATGCAAGGAGATGGGGAACAAGTATTGATTTGTAGTGCTTGTAGTATTTTATGGCTAAAACCATCGGGCCGGGGCTTTTACCAGTAGGAATGTCTTTTATTGCTTCTTCCTCAGTAAGAGGTGAGTCTAAATACTCTGAATCCTCTTTGATTAATTTGCTCAACGGAAGGTTTTTAAGATATATCTGGATTGGCGTATCATCTATGCTATGTCCTACAGAATTAGGAGAAGATGGAGAGGTGTTATGTAGATTATAGAGAGAATTATAATATTTTTGGAAGGAATTTGCTATGCCTCTACTATCTTTAATTTCTGTATTGTCAGGTTTTTTGAGGTAGTTAATGTATCATTTGAATTGTTTGAATTGTTTATGTTTTATTGTGCGTGCTAGAAGTCTTCCCGGTTTATTACCCTGATCATAGTAATATTGCTTTAAATGTATAACTTTTTGTTGTTGGTCCTCCGTTAGCATTTTCTTGAAATTGCCATATATCGTGCAAGTTTATATTTATTATATTTGTTAGGGAAGACTTGATCACTTTTATTTTGTGTTTGGAGACACTAGAATTGTTGTTAGATGTATCCAGTGATGGGTTTAGTGGAACATTGAAATCCCCACCCAAGAACAGGATCCCTTTCAGATAATCTAGAAGCATACCTGATATTCTTCTGAAGAATGCATGTTGGTCTGTGTTTTTAAGGTGAGAGAGTGCTCTATGGTTTTTAGTTTGGATGTGGGCATTTTAAGGACTGAAAAAAAGGGGGGGAAGAAGGAAGGGAGGAGGTGGGAGGTTAGTAGACGCTAAGGAATAGCAAGAATTTAGGCAATAAAAATTAGGTTAGAGAAACGAATTTACCCCTAGAAGGAGTACGAAAAGTGGATGGTGAAGTATAGGTTTGACGCCTTCTCTAAGGCTATCTAAGAAAAGAATTTAGACAAGATAAGGTAGAGGAAACTCGTTGCTGTATAACTAGAGAAAGAAACGTGGGAAGAGTGGTTTAAAAGCGTGTTTAACAAGTTATTGAGAATATAAAAGGTTTGATGTCAACAGACCGGAAACTTCCACTCCCTTAACACATTAAATATGATGTACTATAATATAGGTGAGTTTTTGGCATTTCAGAAGGGGACTATTAAATATAGTTAAATGCGTGGGGTAAAGTTGTTCATATCAACAAAATAAGTATACAGGAGGAAAAAATGTAGTTGATTATTAGTTATATGGGAAGATAATGCATCAGGTTAGGTGTGTGGTGGAGGTAATTCAGTACTAGTGTGTTAGATACTTAACTCTTGTGGAGCTCTAGTATGTATATAGTGTATGACATAACAAGTTATAATTTCATTCATTTTATAATATACTTGCGCATTAACGAGACACTATGAACCATGTAAACCTTTTACAATACACACTCAAATAACTAAAAAGATTGAACACTATGGCCTCGCTTCCATTGAGTCGTTAAAAATTGAGCCGTAAGCTACCGAAGCGTCCGACAGCTAAAAGTTATTTACGGCTCCATTTTAGTACCAGGTTTCCATTGAAAAGATTAGCGTGTTGCGCGCAGTCGCTCTTTTCGTGTAGCTGTAAGTTAACGTTGTGTTAGAGCTTCCATCTGACGTCGGATTTCTTGAAAATCAATTAGTTGCTAAGGTAACCCGACCTTACGCTATAGAATTTATGTTTAATGTCCGTGCTTCTTACTTGTGATCGTCTCTCAAGAAAAATAAAGATACACTTATCCATATTTTTAATAATCAAATATTATTTTTTAATATAATTATATTTTCCACTTCATAAATATAAGTAATATGTATTGCTGCCCTAGGCATAGGTCTAGTTTGCATTCTGTAGATATGTTCTTACATATATTATTATATTTAAATATATACTGATATTTCTATTAGAATATAAGTTTAACTATTCCTATACATGAGACAACAATAAAAATTACTTATAACAATTTATTTCTACATTAAAACACTTGCATTATTTGCAAGTTTTATAATTTCAATAGAAAATTGGTCTCAAAAAGCACAATTTTCCTTTTTTACACCTAGTTGAGCTGGGTGTAATATTTTTCAATGTATTGTCAGCCTCCGACAGTATATTAACGGTTTGCGCTTTCATTGGAAACCTGGTATCATTTATCTATTAACGGCTTCTATTTCTTTCTATGGGACGCAAAGATTTTTTCGGCAGCCGGAGTCCAGCTGCTGATATTGAGGTATAACGCTCCATTGGAAACAGTCAATAAACAATATTGCTTTTGACAGCATATTTAGCCGTTTGCGAGTGCACGCAAACTGAATTACGACTCAATGGAAGCGAGGCCTATGTCGAGTGAGTAAATGGATTAATTATAAGCTCATCTCACCCTCCGAATTATCATTACAATCTGTTACAATACAAATTCTATTTCCTAACTAGGTAACATTATATAACAAGAAGGTAAATGAATCCTGTATGATGCTCTATGCATCTATTACCTGACCCCAAGTCCATGACAAACAGTCACCTGGAGATTTTGGTAGAAATTAGGTTTCATCTGGAGCAGAGGTGGTGTGCTTTTTGATGCAAATCTAGCTTTAAGAAGCCGTGGTGCAACCATAACTGAGCCAAGTTGCTGGACTTCAATATCAAGTTGAGCATAAAAGATCTCCAGATCTGATTCTGTACGGTAGATTGCCCATTTGTTATCTTTTGAAGCTATTATGCAGACTAGGAAGCCCCAGCGGTAAGGAATTTGCTTGGCCTGTAGAGCTGAAGTAATGTGGGATAGAGACCTCCTCCTCTGTAATGTAGTTGGACTAAGGTCACTAAATATTTGTATAGGTAATACTGCATGATGGCTTGGATGTTTTGCACGGGCACAATGCAGGATTTCTTCTTTATCCCTAAAACTTAGAAGCTTTAGAACAACGTCTCTTGGTGGAGCCTTAATTGGTGGTTTGGAGCATAAAGCCCTGTGGGCTCTTTCGAGTTGGATGTCAGGGGAGCTCGGAGTCCCTTTCAATGTCCTGAAGAGGTCTTGTAAGTAGCCATTCAAGGCTGTAGGAGATATTGATTCAGGAACGCCTCTGATCCTGAGGTTGTTTTGGCGACTCCTGTTATCCAGATCTTCTAGTTTTTTGATTAGTTGATGAATCATATCATCTTGTGTGGATATTTTAGTAGTGAGGTGTTCTATAGACTCTTTAGTCGCATCCTGGTCTTCCTCAATTTGGGTAACCCTGGTGTTTAAGTTGGGATTTTCCTTATGAAGATCGCTGTACCACTGTTTAACTTCCTGTATGTACTACTGATTTAATGTCCTCCTTAGAGCATAAATATTGCAGGTCCTCTTTGGTAACATAGTTGAATGGAGTTTTTTTTTTATTATTGATCTGTGCAGTGGTTGTTTGCTGACCACTGTCTGCGGCAGCTTTAGTGGAAGTGTTGTGCGGTTCCATAGGCCTCAGTGATTTGGTTCAGCGTTGGTCAAGAGGCAATTTTATCTGATTAATTAGGTTCCCTGTTGGGCATTACCAATTTGTCTGTGGTTTATAAGTTGATAAGAAAATGATGGTTAATACCCCTTTTCATAGGTACATATGTGATATAGGAAAGGAATTCTGTTAGGTGGTATAACTTTCTGCTGTATTAAACAGAAATCACTACAGTATGAGAGTGAATAGAATTAAATAGACAGCTAGCAAGTGTGTTTCTCAAGAAATTAATTATAAGCTGCAAAGGTGCTGATATTAGAAACCTCCACCATTCAAACTAATAGTCTTGAATATTAATGCCCTGTTTGAGATTCTTACTGTTTAATGAGGCAGTTATTATATATAAATAGTTACAGAGCAGCAATTCTTGAGCAGCCAGGAAAGGCAAGTTATTGATTGCAAGAAAGCTGTGTGAGGCCCCTGCTCCCTGCCCGTCACCTCCCCAGCAAGGTATGTTGAGCTATACACTGGATCAGCCTACATTGGCTGCGTGATCTGCACTGCCAAGTAAGGGGGTCCAGATTGATAAAAATAACTTACAACAAGCTCATGAAATGAGCTGTGAGATAGGTCTGGATTCTTTTTAAACTAATACCCTTGCTAAGTGCGCGCCAAGCGCCATGACGCTCTCCTATGAATCAGATCACCTTTTTTGCAGTCCGATCATACCTTCTCTCTATCTCTGCAGCAGTCGTCCTTCTGTTTGAACTGCTGAACAGGCAGTGCTGTAGACCGGGGTTACGGTAAAGTTGTGATGTTGTTATGGGTAATCCCGTACTGACTCTGAGTCTAAATATGTCAATGAGGAGGATGACTTCACAGATCCAGCTGAACTGGCATTAGAATGGTATGAGTGCAACTTTAATTCGCCATAAAATCAGACAAAACCTCAACCTATTGGCTATAATTACATCCTGGGATGCTATATTTACAATATAGATGCTGCAGACAGCTCCCATCATGAAACCTCTCATGAAAATACTGATCTTCCTATTTCTGATATTGCCATGGATTCTATAGATTGGACAGATTCAGAGCTGGGAGAAAAGACATCTGGTTTACAGAATTATGTATCCAGTGATGAAGAGGTTTTCTGTTCTCAAACTGGTATAAGGTACTCCAGGCCACAGTGGCACCACCCTAAGAAGCCTCATATTGGGAAGAAATATCAGTTTTCTAAGCTTTCTAAAAAATGAAGAAAAAGAAAATCTTTCTGTATACAGAAAATCAGAAGTGTAAAGAGGAAACTCAGCCTGAATCTCATGATTTAGTTTCTGTTGTGCCAGATCCTCTCTTGCCTCATAATACTCTCCACACCAAGCTGGATGTTGTCTCTAGTCGCCATCAGTCTGTTTTTGAAGCACTTAATGGTTTATCTTTTCAAACTCTAAAATTACAAACACTGCTTTCAACTGCTGATTCCTTACAACCCTCTCATGCTGCCTCAATGTCTGTAAACCCTGTGCTAGAAGCAAAAGATAATTTTGTTCCAGATATACAATCTTTCAGTTTTCCAGAGGTAGTCCCTGGAGAATTTAGCTCTGAAATTCAAATTCAAATAAATATGCCTACTGAACCCCAGAAAACTTCTCAGTCAGAATATTGTGTCACAATTCCTCTGCATCTTCCTGAGAATGGCATATTTCAGTACACTCCACCTTCTCAAAATTCTTCTGTTTCTGCATCTAAGAAAATGATTTCCTTGGGAGATACTTCGCATCAACCTACATTTCTTCTGTTAAGTGTGATCAGTCCATGGGTCATCATTACTTGTGGGATATTAACTGCTCCCCTACAGGAAGTGCAAGAGGATTCACCCAGCAGAGTTGCTATATAGCTCCTCCCCTCTACATCACCCCCAGTCATTCTCTTGCACCCAACGACTAGATAGGATGTGTGAGAGGACTATGGTGATATATTTAGTTTTTATATCTTCAATCAAAAGTTTGTTATTTTATAATAGCACCGGAGTGTGTTATTCCTTCTCTGGTAGAATTTGAAGAAGAATCTACCTGAGTTTTTCTATGATTTTAGCCGGAGTAGTTAAGATCATATTGCTGTTTCTCGGCCATCTGAGGAGTGAGGTAAACTTCAGATCAGGGGACAGCAGGCAGATTAATCTGCAAAGAGGTATGTAGCAGTTTATTATTTTCTGACATGGAATTGATGGGAAAATCCTGCCATACCGTTATAATGTAAACTCAGCCTTGAATGCAGTAGATGTAGCTGATATCAGGCTGTCATGTATGTATATTTTACACTTCAGTTTTCTGGGAAATGGTACTTCTCTGGCTTTTAAACTGTATACATAGACTTAACCTATTTTGCAGGGACTTGCAATAGGTTTTAAATGACAATTAATTATTGAGGTAAAATGTTTTTTTGCTGGCATGTAAAAACGTTTTTTTCTCTGAGGTACTGGGTGAAAAAATGTTTTGGGCACTTTTTTTCCACTTGGCAATAGTTTTGATTTAAATTAGAGCAGTTCACTGATCCCTCTCACTGTTATGTGTGTGGGGGAGGGGCCATTTTGGTGCTTTCACTATGCATCAGAAAAACTCAGTCAGAGGTTCATTTTCTTCCTGCATGATCCGGTTCATCTCTACAGAGTTCAGGGATCTCAAGAGTCTTTTTTGAGGGAAGTAATCATACAGCAGAGCTGTGCTGATTGTATTGACTGTGATATAAAAAACGTTTATTTGTGTATTTTTTTTCTGCTGCCTGGGTTAGTTATCATTTGCTGAGGGGAACAATCCTTTGCTAAAACTGTATATTCTGACAAAGATTGATGCTATAACTTAATTATTTTATCTGTTATAATATTTTTCTGTGCTTCTTAAAGGCACAGTTCGTTTTCATATTATTTGTAAATTACTTTGAAAAGTATTTCCAAGTTGCTGTTTATTTGCTAGTGTGTTAAACATGTCTGATTCAGAGGAAGATATCTGTGCTATATGTGTTAATGCCAAAGTGGAGCCCAATAGAAATTTATGTACTAAATGTATTGATGCTACTTTAAAAAATAGTCAATCTGTACAAATTGAACATATTTCACCAAACAACGAGGGGAGAGTTATGCCGACTAACTCGCCTCACGTGTCAGTACCTGCATCTCCCGCTCAGGAGGTGCGTGATATTGTAGCGCCGAGTGCATCTGGGCGGCCATTACAAATCACATTACAAGATATGGCTACTGTTATGACTGAAGTTTTGGCTAAACTACCAGAACTAAGAGGTAAACGTGATCACTCTGGGATGAGAACAGAGTGCGCTGATAATGCAAGGGCCATGTCTGATACTGCGTCACAGTTTGCAGAACATGAAGACGGAGAGCTTCATTCTGTGGGTGACGGTTCTGATCCAAATAAACTGGACTCAGACATTTCAAATTTTAAATTTAAGCTTGAGAACCTCCGTGTGTTACTAGGGGAGGTATTAGCGGCTCTGAATGATTGTAACACAGTTGCAATCCCAGAAAAAATGTGTAGGTTGGATAAATATTTTGCGGTACCGACGAGTACTGACGTTTTTCCTATACCTAAGAGACTTACTGACATTGTTACTAAGGAGTGGGTGTGCCTTTCTCACCCCCTCCTATATTCAGAAAAATGTTTCCAATAGACGCCGCCACACGGGACTTATGGCAAATGGTCCCTAAGGTGGAGGGAGCAGTTTCTACTTTAGCTAAGCGTACCACTATCCCAGTGGAGGATAGCTGTGCTTTTTCAGATCCAATGGATAAAAAATTAGAGGGTTACCTTAAGAAAATGTTTGTTCAACAAGGGTTTATATTGCAACCTCTTGCATGTATTGCGCCTGTCACGGCTGCAGCAGCATTTTGGTTTGAGTCTCTGGAAGAGACACTTCAATCATCCACACTAGATGACATCACACACAAACTTAAATTCCTTAAGTTAGCTAATTCATTTATTTCAGATGCCGTAGTACATTTAACTAAACTTGCGGCTAAAAATTCAGGATTCGCCATTCAGGCACGCAGAGCTCTGTGGCTAAAATCCTGGTCAGCTGATGTTACGTCTAAATCTAAATTGCTTAATATTCCTTTCAAAGGGCAGACCTTATTCGGGCCCGGCTTGAAAGAGATTATTGATGACATTACAGGAGGTAAAGGTCATGCCCTGCCTCAGGACAAGGCCAAAGCCAAGGCTAGACAGTCCAATTTTCGTTCCTTTCGTAATTTCAAAGCTGGAGCAGCATCAACTTCCTCTGCACCAAAACAGGAAGGAGCTGTTGCTCGCTACAGACAAGGCTGGAAACCTAACCAGTCCTGGAACAGGGGCAAACAGGCCAGAAAACCTGCTGCTGCCCCTAAGACAGCATGAATTGAGGGCCCCCGATCCGGGACCGGATCTAGTGGGGGGCAGACTTTCCCTCTTCGCCCAGGCTTGGGCAAGAGATGTTCAGGATCCCTGGGCGTTAGAGATCATATCTCAGGGATACCTTCTGGACTTCAAATCCTCTCCCCCAAGAGGGAGATTTCATCTGTCAAGGTTGTCAACAAACCTAACAAAGAAGGAAGCGTTTCTACGCTGCGTACAAGATCTTTTATTAATGGGAGTGATCCATCCAGTTCCGCGGTTGGAACAAGGACAAGGGTTTTACTCAAATCTGTTTGTAGTTCCTAAAAAAGAGGGAACCTTCAGGCCAATCTTGGATTTAAAGATCCTAAACAAATTCCTAAGAGTTCCATCGTTCAAGATGGAAACTATTCGAACAATTTTGCCCATGATCCAAGAGGGTCAGTACTTGACCACAGTGGATTTAAAGGATGCTTACCTTCACATACCGATTCACAGAAGTCATTACCGGTATCTAAGGTTTGCCTTTTTAGACAGGCATTACCAGTTTGTAGCTCTTCCATTCGGACTGGCTACGGCTCCAAGAATCTTCACAAAGGTTCTGGGCACTCTTCTGGCGGTACTAAGACCGCGAGGAATTTCAGTAGCTCCGTACTTAAACGACATACTGATACAAGCTTCAAGCTTTCAAACTGCCAAATCTCATACAGAGATAGTACTGGCATTTCTAAGGTCGCATGGATGGAAAGTGAACAAAGAGAAAAGTTCTCTCTTTCCACTCACAAGAGTTCCCTTCCTGGGGACTCTGATAGATTCTGTAGAAATGAAGATTTACCTGACAGAGGACAGGTTAACAAAACTTCAAAGTGCATGCCGTGTCCTTCATTCCATTCAAGAGACCAGAAATTCTCTTCTATGGTGGCTTTATCGGCCACATCTGTCCAGGGGAATGCCATTCAGCAGGCCAGACTGGTCAATTGTAACAACAGATGCCAGCCTACTAGGTTGGGGCGCTGTCTGGAATTCTCTGAAGGCTCAGGGACTATGGAATCAGGAGGAGAGTCTTCTTCCAATAAACATTCTGGAATTGAGAGCAGTCCTCAATGCTCTTCTGGCTTGGCCCCAGTTAGCAACTCGGGGGTTCATCAGGTTCCAGTCGGACAACATCACGACTGTAGCTTATATCAACCATCAGGGAGGGACAAGAAGCTCCCTAGCAATGATGGAAGTATCGAAGATAATTCACTGGGCAGAGTCTCACTCTTGCCACCTGTCTGCAATCCACATCCCGGGAGTGGAGAACTGGGAGGCGGATTTCTTAAGTCGTCAGACTTTTCATCCGGGGGAGTGGGAACTTCATCCAGAGGTCTTTGCCCAAATACTTCGACGTTGGGGCAAACCAGAGATAGATCTCATGGCGTCTCGACAGAACGCCAAGCTTCCGCGCTACGGGTCCAGATCCAGGGATCCGGGAGCGGTCCTGATAGATGCCTTGACAGCACCATGGACCTTCAGGATGGCTCATGTGTTTCCACCTTTCCCGATGCTTCCTCGATTGATTGCCAGAATCAAACAGGAGAAAGCATCAGTGATTCTAATAGCGCCTGCATGGCCACGCAGGACTTGGTATACAGATCTGGTGGACATGTCATTCTGTCCACCTTGGTCGTTACCTCTGAAACAGGACCTTCTGATTCAGGGTCCTTTCAAACATCAAAATCTAACTTCTCTGAAGCTGACTGCTTGGAAATTGAACGCTTGATCTTATCAAAGCGTGGTTTTTCTGAGTCAGTTATTGATACCTTAATACAGGCTAGGAAGCCTGTTACCAGAAAGATTTACCATAAAATATGGCGTAAATACCTATATTGGTGCGAATCCAAAGGTTACTCTTGGAGTAAGGTTAGGATTCCTAGGATATTGTCTTTTCTACAAGAAGGTTTAGAAAAGGGGTTATCCGCTAGTTCCTTAAAGGGACAGATCTCAGCTCTGTCCATTCTGTTACACAAGCGTCTGTCAGAAGTTCCAGACGTTCAGGCTTTTTGTCAGGCTTTGGCCAGGATTAAACCTGTGTTTAAAGCTGTGGCTCCACCATGGAGTTTAAACCTTGTTCTTAACGTTTTACAGGGTGTTCCGTTTGAACCCCTTCATTCCATTGATATAAAGTTGTTATCTTGGAAAGTTCTATTTTTAATGGCTATTTCATTGTGATTCTCCTTATTTGATTTTTCACTCGGATAAGGTAGTTCTGCGTACTAAGCCTGGGTTCTTACCTAAGGTAGTCACTAACAGGAATATCAATCAGGAGATTGTTGTTCCATCCTTGTGCCCAAATCCTTCTTCGAGGAAGGAACGTCTTTTGCACAATCTGGATGTAGTTCGTGCCCTTAAATTTTATTTACAGGCAACTAAAGATTTTCGACAAACGTCTTCCCTGTTTGTCGTTTACTCTGGTCAGAGGAGAGGTCAAAAAGCTTCTGCTACCTCTCTCTCTTTTTGGCTTCGTAGCATAATTCGTTTAGCTTATGAGACTGCTGGACAGCAGCCTCCTGAAAGAATTACAGCTCATTCCACTAGAGCTGTGGCTTCCACTTGGGCCTTTAAGAATGAGGCCTCTGTTGAACAGATTTGCAAGGCTGCAACTTGGTCTTCGCTTCATACTTTTTCCAAATTTTACAAATTTGACACTTTTGCTTCCTCGGAGGCTATTTTTGGGAGAAAGGTTCTTCAGGCAGTGGTTCCTTCTGTATAAAGAGCCTGCCTATCCCTCCCGTCATCCGTGTACTTTTGCTTTGGTATTGGTATCCCACAAGTAATGATGACCCGTGGACTGATCACACTTAACAGAAGAAAACATAATTTATGCTTACCTGATAAATTCCTTTCTTCTGTAGTGTGATCAGTCCACGGCCCGCCCTGTTTTTTAAGGCAGGTAAATATTTTTTAAATTATACTCCAGTCACCACTACACCCTTGGCTTCTCCTTTCTCGTTGGTCCTTGGTCGAATGACTGGAGGTGACGTAGAGGGGAGGAGCTATATAGCAACTCTGCTGGGTGAATCCTCTTGCACTTCCTGTAGGGGAGCAGTTAATATCCCACAAGTAATGATGACCCGTGGACTGATCACACTACAGAAGAAAGGAATTTATCAGGTAAGCATAAATTATGTTTTTCTACTACATCTGTTTCCTGTACAGGAATTCCTGATACTAAACCCTGTGAGGATATCATTGAACCTAGTTCCCAAGTAGACGTTCTTAACCCTGAAACTTATACTAAAGTTTTTCAACAAGATTCCCCAGTGGCCATTTCTGTCCCTGTTTCCCATGATGATACTACTAAAACTGGCATCAAGGTGGACTCTCCTGTTTTTGACCCTGGTATGGGTATTCCTTTGTTTAACCCGGAAATGGGTGTAATAATACTTGATCCTGAAGATAGCCATGCCCTCTGCTCAGAAGCGAGTATAGTTCTTGGCTCTAAAGTGGGTCTTGTAAGTTCTTTGTTTGTGAACCCTGATGTGGGTGTTCCTGAACCTTGCCCTGGTGTGGGTATTCATATACCTAATCCTAGTGAGTACACTATTGATTCTGGATCCAGTATGGACACATTTGATATTGAACCAGAAGATGGCATGAATTTGGACTTGCACTCTACATCTCCTACTTTGAAGAAAGCCCTGCTATTGGGTTAGAAGTGGCTATAGCTTTTTCTTTTGGAGTATATCTAATCCTCAACCAAAAGGTTAATTCTGAGGGTACTCAAATCTCTGATCCAAAGGTGGATAATCTGGTTTACAATCCAGAATGCTGCATCTCTATTTTTGAAGTTGAGGAAAGCATATTCATATGTCTAGGACTGGGTGCCTTTGCATTAGCTTTAAAATTTTGTTCCAGAACAAAAGAGGTCTGTGACTGTTCGTGCATGAATTTTACCAGCATATTTCATTTTAGCTATGCTTAAAATCATCTAACCGCAAGTATCCATATAATTCCATTTTGTTTCCTGGACACTGCTACTTAACAAACTTTCGGCTAGATTACAAGTCTTTCATTATGAGCTGTGTGGTGCTACCATGCAGTTTTTTCTCACCGCTCACTTACCCGCAGTGCCGGTATTACAGGATTTTACAAACCCGGCGTTAAAAGGCAAGAAGTGAGCGCAAAGCAAAATTGTGCTCCATACCGCACTCCAATACCAGTGCTGCTTAAGTCAGCGGTGAGCTGGTCGTACGTGCTCGTGCACGATTTCCCCATAGACATCAATGGGGAGAGCCGGCTGAGAAAAAGTCTAACGCCTGCCAAAAAGCAGCGTAAATCTCAGTAATGCAGTCCCATTGATTCCTATGGGGAAACACATTGTATGTTTACACCTAATACCCTAACATGAACCCCGAGTCTAAACACCCCTAATCTTACACTTATTAACCCCTAATCTGCCGCCCCTGACATCGCCGACACCTACATTATTCTTATTAACCCCTAATTTGCCGCTCCGGACACCACTGCCACCTACATTATATTTATTAACCCCAAATCTTCCGCCCCCAATGTCGCCGCAACCTACCTACACTTATTAACCCCTAATCTGCCGCCCCCAACGTCGCTGCCACTATATTAAATGCATTAACCCCTAAATCTAAGTCTAACCCTAACCCTAACACCCCCTAACTTAAATATAATTTAAATAAATCTAAAGAAAATTCCTATCATTACCTAAATTATTCCTATTTAAAACTAAATACTTACCTATAAAATAAACCCTAAGATAGCTACAATGTAACTAATAGTTACATTGTAGCTAGCTTAGGGTTTATTTTTAGTTTACAGGCAAGTTTGTATTTATTTTAACTAGGTAGAATAGTTACTAAATAGTTATTAACTATTTAATAACTACCTAGCTAAAATAAATACAAATTGACCTGTAAAATAAAACCTAACCTAAGTTACAATAACACCTAACCTTACACTATAATTAAATAATTTTCCTATATTAAATACAATTAAATAAATTAAATTAAATTAGCTAAATCACAAAAAAAAGCCTTTTGCGGGGCATTGCCCCAAATAAATCAGCTCTTTTACCTGTAAAAAAAAATACAAACAACCCCCCCGACAGTAAAACCCACCACCCACACAACCAACCCCCAAAGAAAAGCCTAACTAAAAAACCTAAGCTCCCCATTGCCCTGAAAAGGGCATTTGGATGGGCATTGCCCTTAAAAGGGCATTTAGCTCTATTGCTGCCCAAAGCCCTAACCTAAAAAATAAACCCACCCAATACACCCTTAAAAAATTCACTTACAGGAAGAAGTCTTCATCCAAGTGGCAAGATGTTCTAAACAAAGCCAGCAGAAGTGGTCCTCCAGACAGGCAGAAGTGGTCCTCCAGATGGGCAGAAATCTTCATCCAGACGGCATCTTCTATCTTCATCCTTCCAACGCAGAGTGGCTCCATCTTCAAGACATCCGGCACGGAGCATCCTCTTCAATCGACGGCTTCTTTGGAATGAAGGTACCTTTAAGTGACGTCATCCAAGATGGCGTCCCTTAGATTCCAATTGGCTGATAGCATTATATCAGCCAATTGGAATTAAGGTAGAAAAAATCTAATCAGCCAATAGGATTGAGCTCACATTCTATTGGCTGATTGGAACAGCCAATAGAATGCCAGCTCAATCCTATTGGCTGATTGCATCAGCCAATAGGATTTTTTCTTCCTTAATTCCGATTGGCTGATAAAATTCTATCAGCCAATTGGAATCTAGGGGACGCCATCTTGGATGACGTCACTTAAAGAGATATTAATTCCGAAGAAGATGACGTTTGAAGAGGATGCTCCGCGCCGGATGTCTTGAAGATGGAGCCGCTCCACGTCGGAAGGATGTAGATAGAAGATGCCATCTGGATGAAGACTTCTGCCCATCTGGAGGACCACTTCTGCCCGTCTGGAGGACCACTTCTGCCGGCTTCATTGAGGACATCTTGCCGATTGGATGAAGACTTCTCCCGGTAAGTGAATCTTCGGGGGTTAGTGTTAGGATTTTTTAAGGGTGTATTGGGTGGGTTTATTTTTTAGGTTAGGGCTTTGGGCAGCAATAGAGCTAGATGCCCTTTTAAGGGCAATGCCCATCCAAATGCCCTTTTCAGGGCAATGGGGAGCTTAGGTTTTTTTAATTAGGCTTTTATTTGGGGGGTTGGTTGTGTGGGTGGTGGGTTTTACTGTTGGGGGGATGTTTGTATTTTTTTTTACAGGAAAAAAGGCTGATTTCTTTGGGGCAATGCCCAGCAAAAGGCCCTTTTAAGTTTTAGTTTAGGCTAGGGTGGGTTTATTTTGGGGGGCATTTTTATTTTGATAGGGCAATTAGATTACGTGTAATTAGCTTAAAGATCTGTAATTTGTTTTTTATTTTCTGTAATTTAGTGTGTTTATTTTGTCATTTAGCTAATTTAATTTAATTTATTTAATTGTATTTAATGTAGGGAATTTATTTAATTATAGTGTAAGGTTAGGTGTTATTGTAATTTAGGTTAGGTTTTATTTTACAGGTAAATTTGTATTTATTTTAGCTAGGTAGTTATTAAATAGTTAATAACTATTTAATAACTATTGTACCTAGTTAAAATAAATACAAACTTGCCTGTAAAATAAAAATAAACCCTAAGATAGCTACATTGTAACTATTAGTTATATTGTAGCTAGTTTAGGGTTTATTTTATTATTTATTTTATATCTAAGTATTTAGTTTTAAATAAGAATAATTTTAGGTAATGATAGGAATTTTCTTTAGATTTATTTAAATTATATTTCTCTTGTTAAGTGTATCCAGTCCACGGATCATCCATTACTTATGGAATATATTCTCCTTCCCAACAGGAAGCTGCAAGAGTCCACCCACAGCAAAGCTGCTATATAGCTCCTCCCCTAACTGCCATATTCAGTCATTCTCTTGCAAGCCTCAACATAGATAGGAGGTCGTGAGAGTCTGTGGTGCTTTCTACTTAGTTTATTCTTCAATCAAAAGTTTGTTATTTTTAAATGGCACCGGAGTGTGCTGTTTATCTCAGGCAGTATTTGGAAGAAGAATCTGCCTGCGTTTTTCTATGATCTTAGCAGACGTAACTAAGATCCATTTGCTGTTCTCACACATTCTGAGGAGTGAGGTACTTCAGAGGGGGAATGGCGTGCAGGTTTTCCTGCAGATAAGGTATGTGCAGTAAAATATTTTTCTAGGAATGGAATTGACTAAGAAAATACTGCTGATACCGAAGTAATGTAAGTAAAGCCTTAAATGCAGCGATAGCGACTGGTATCAGGCTTATTAATAGAGATACATACTCTTATAAAAATGTGTTTTTAAAACGTTTGCTGGCATGTTTAATCGTTTTTTAACGTACATTGGTGATAACACTGTAATGTTGGTATAGCCTTAAATGCAGTAAAAGCGACTGGTATCAGGCTTATTAATAGAGATACATACTCTTGTAAAAATGTGTTTTAAAACATTTGCTGGCATGTTTAATAGTTTTTTAACATATGTTTGGTGATAAAACTTATTGGGGCCTAAGTTTTTTCCACATGGCTGGCTTAAATTTTGCATAGAAACAGTTAACTGAAGCTTCCCACTGTTGGCTGTGGCAGTTTGTTGTGTCTGTTTTTAAAAACGTCTATGTCATTTTTTTTTTTTATCTGTTTTTTGCATTAAGGGGTTAATCATCCATTTGCAAGTGGGTGCAATGCTCTGTTACCTTATTACATGTACTGTAAAAATTTCGTTTGTTTTACTGCCTTTTTTTCACTGTTTTTCAAATTTTGACAAAATTTGTTTCTCTTAAAGGCACAGTAACGTTTTATATATTTGCTTGTTAACTTGATTTAAAGTGTTTTCCAAGCTTACTAGTCTCATTATTAGTCTGTTCTAACATGTCTGACATAGAGGAAGCTCTGTGTTCATTATGTTTTAAAGCCATGGTGGAACCCCATCTTAGAATGTGTACCAGATGTACTGATTTCATGTTAAACAATAAAGATCATTTTTTGTCTTTAAAAACATTATCACCAGAGGATTCTGTCATGGGGGTAGTTATGCTGACTAACTCTCCCCACGTGTCAGACCTTTTGACTCCCGCTTTAGGGACTCACGCTCAAATGGCGCCAAGTACATCAAGGGCACCCATAGCGTTTCTTTTACCAGGGGATTCTGTCGAGGGGAAATTTATGCCGACTAACTCTCCCCACGTGTCAGACCCTTCGACTCCCGCTTCAGGGACTCACGCTCAAATGGCGCCAAGTACATCAAGGGCGCCCATAGCGTTTATTTTACAAGACATGGCAAAGGTGGTGAATAATATTCTGGCAGCAGTATTAGTCAGACTACCTGAAATTAAAGGAAAGCAGTTAGCTCTGGGGGTAGATACAGATCATACAGACGCTTTAAGAACCATGTATGATACTACCTCACAATATGCTTAGTCTGTGGGTGATTTTTTTTTTTGACTCAGGGAAGATGATTTAACCTGATTCTGATATTTCTACATTTAAAATTTATGCTTGAGAACCTCCACTTGTTGCTCAGGGAGGCTTTGGCTGCTCTGAATGAATGTGTACAATCGCAGGGCCAGAGAAATCTTGTAGACTGGATAAATAATATGCAGTGCCGGTGTGTACTGATGTTTTTCCAATACCTAAAGAGGTTTACTAAAAAATTTTTTAATAAAGAATGGGATAGACCAGGTGTGCCGTTCTCTTCCCCTCCTATTTTTTAGAAGAATGTTTTCTAATAGTTACCACCACACGGGACTTCTGGCAGACAGTTCCTAAGGTGGAGAGAAGAGTTTCTACTCTAGCTAAGCGTACCACTACCTCTGACGAGGACAGTTGTGCTTTTTAGATCCAATGGATAAAAAATGTTTATTCAACAGGGTTTTATCCTGCAGCCCCTTGCATACATTGCTTCTGTCACTGCTGCTGCGGCGTTCTGGGTTGAGTCTCTTGATGAGGCTTTACAGTTAAGCGACTCCATTGGATGAATATATTTGACAAGCTTATGCTAGCCAATTCCTTTGTTTTCTGATGCCTTGTTCATTTGACTAGACTAACGGCTAAGAATTCTGTTTTTTACTATACTGGCGCGCAGAGCGCTATGGCTTATATCATGGTCAGCTGTGGTGACTTTAATAAATAAGCTACTTAACTTCCCTTCAAGGGGCAGACCCTATTCGGGCCTGGTTTGAAGGAGATTATTGCTTATATCACTGGAGGAAAAGGTCATGCCCTTCCTCAGGATAGGTCTAAATCAAGGGCAAAAAAAAAAAAAAAAAAAAAGTCTAATTTTCGTACTTTTTAAAAACTTCAGGGCAGGTGTGGCATCCTCTTCCTCTAAGGCAAAACAAGAGGGAATTTTTGCTCAGTCCAAGGCGGTCTGGAGACAATCGGACCTGGAACAAAGATAAGCAGGCCAAGGAGCCTGCTGCTGCCTCTAAGGCAGCATGAAGGAACGGACCCCTATCCGGTAACAGATCCTATAGGGGGCAGACTTTCATTCTTCGCCCAGGCGTGGGCAAGAGATGCCCAGGATCCCTAGGCATTGGAATTTATATCCCAGAGATATCTTCTGGATTTCAAAGATTCCCCCCCAAAAAAAGGGGAGATTTCGCCTTTCACAATTATCTGCAAACCAGATAAAGAAGGAGGCATTCTTACATTGTGTACGAGATCCATCCAGTTCCAAGAGAGGAACAGGGACAGAGTTTTTACTCAAATCTGTTTGTGGTTCCCAAGGAGAGGGAACCTTCAGACCTATTTTGGATCTAAAGATCTTAAACAAATTCCTCAGAATTCCGTCATTTAAGATGGAAACTATTCGTACCATCTTAACTATGATCAAGGAGAGTCAATAGAGGACTACAATGGATTTGAAGGATGCTTATCCTCACATTGTGATGCATAAAGATCACCATCGTTTTTCAGGTTTGCCTTTCTAGACAGGCATTACCAGTTTGTAGCTCTTTCCTTTGGGATATCTACAGCCCCAAGAATCTTTATGGAGGTTCTGGGGTCGCTTTGGCGGTCCTTAGACCGCGGGGCATAGAAGTGGCCCCTTATTTAGACGACATCCTGATACAGGCGTCAAACATCCAAATTGCCCAGTCTCATACGGACGTAGTACTGGCATTTCTGAGATCACATGGGTGGAAAGTGAACAAGGAAAGAGTTTTCTATCCCCAATCTCAAGGGTTTCCCTCCTAGGGACTCTGATAGATTCTGTAGAAATGAAAATTTACCTGACAGAGTCCAGGTTGTCAAAGTTTCTAAATTTCTGCCGTGTTTTTTCATCCCATCCGCGCCCTTCGGTGGCTCAGTACATTAATGAAATCGGCTTAATGGTAGCGGCAAGGGACATAGTACCGTTTGCACGTCTACATTTCAGACCGCTGCAACTATGCATGCTCAGTCAGAGGAACGGGGATTACACAGATTTGTCCCCCTGTTAAACCTGGACCAAGAGACCAGAGATTCTCTTCTCTGGTGACTATGTTGGGTCCATCTGTCCAAGGGTATGACCTTCCGCAGGTCAGATGGGACAATTGTTACAATAGATGCCAGCCTTTTAGGTTGGGATGCAGTCTGGAACTCCCTGAAGGCTCAGGGATAGTGGACTTAGGAGGAGACCCTCCTTCTAATAAATATTCTGGAACTGGGAGTGATATTCCATGTTCTTCAGACTTGGCCTCAGTTAGCAACTCTGAGGTACATCATACTCAGTCGGACAATATACACGACTGTGGCTTACATCAGCCATCAAGGGGGAACAGACGTTCCCTAGCGATGTTAGAAGTCTTACAATAATTCACTGGACAGAGACTCACTCTTGTCTATCAGCTATCCATATCCCAGGTGTTGAGAACTGGGAGGTGGATTTTCTAAGTCGTCAGACTTTTCTTCCGGGGGAGTGGGATTTCCTCCGGAGGTCAAGACCAAGCAGGAGAGGGCTTTGGTGTTTTTGACAGCGCCTGCGTAGCCACGCAGGACCTGGTATGCAGATCTGGTGGACATGTCATCCTTTCCATCACGGTCTCTGCTTCTGAGACAGGTCCCTCTACCTCAGGGTCCTTTCAACCATCTAAATAGAATCAATCTGAGATGGACTGCCTGGAGACTGAACGCTTGATGTTATCAAAGCATGGCTTCTCCGAGTCAGTCATTGATACCTTAATACAGACATGAAAGCCTGTCTCTAGGAAAATTGAACATAGATATGGTGTAAATATCTGATTGTTATGAATCCAAGGGTTACTCATGGAGTAAAGTCTGGATTCCCAGGATATTATCTTTTCTCCAAGATGTTTTTGAGAAAAGGGTTGTCAGCTAATTCCTTAAAAGGGGACAGATTTTTACTCTGTCTATTTTTTTGCACAAGTGTCTGGCAGGTATTCTAGACGTTCAGGCATTTGGTCAGGCTTTGGTTAGATCCAAGCCTGTGTTTAAAACTGTTGCTCCGCCATGGAGCTTAAACCTGATTCTTAAGGTTCTTCAAGAAGTTCCGTTTGAACCTTTTTTGTTCCATAGATATCAATCTTTATCTTGGAAAGTTCCTTTTGGGTAGCTAATTCCTCGACTCGTAGAGTCTCCAAGTTATCTGTGTTACAATGTGATTCTCCTTATCTGGTCCTTCGTACGGATAAGGTAGTCCTGCGTACCAACCTGGGTTTTTTCCTAAGGTGGTATCTAACAAGTACATCACTCAAGAGATAGTTGTTCCATGCTTGTATCCTAATCCTTCCTCAAAGAAGGAACGTCTATTACACAATATTGGACGTGGTTTGTGCTTTAAAGTTTTACTTACAAGCTACTACAGTTTTCATCAAACGTTCACCTTGTTTGTTGTCTATTCTGGACAGAGGAGAGGTCAAAAGACTTCAGCAGCCTCTCTGTCTTTTTGGTTAAAAAGCATAATTCATTTAGCTTATGAGACTGCTGGACAGCAGCCTCCTGAAGGGATTACAGCTCATTCTACTAGAGCTGTGGTTTTCACTTGGGCCTTTTTTAAATGTGGCTTCTGTTGAACAGATTTACAAGACGGAGTCTTGGTCTGCGCTTCATACTTTTCAAATTTAACAAATTTGATACCTTGCTTCTTCGGAGGCTATTTTTGGGAGAAAGGGTTTTTTACAGGCAGTGGTAACTTCCGTTTAAGTACCTGCCTTGTCCCTCCCATCATCCGTGTACTTTAGCTTTGGTATTGGTATTCCATAAGTAATGGATGATCCGTGGACTGGATACACTTAACAAGAGAAAACATAATTTATGCTTACCTGATAAATTTATTTCTCTTGTAGTGTATCCAGTCCACGGCCCGCCCTGTTACTTTAAGGCAGGTAATTTTTTCATTTGAACTACAGTCACCACTGCACCCTATGGTTTTTCCTTTCTCTGCATGTTTTCGGTCGAATGACTGAATATGGCAGTTAGGGGAGGAGCTATATAGCAGCTTTGCTGTGGGTGGACTCTTGCAGCTTCCTGTTGGGAAGGAGAATATATTCCATAAGTAATGGATGATCCGTGGACTGGATACACTACAAGAGAAATAAATTTATCAGGTAAGCATAAATTATGTTTTAAGTTAGGGGGTGTTAGGGTTAGGGTTAGACTTAGATTTAGGGGTTAATGCATTTAATATAGTGGCGGCACGTTGGGGGCGGCAGATTAGGGGTTAATAAGTGTAGGTAGGTTGCGGAGACATTGGGGGCGGAAGATTAGGGGTTAATAAATATAATGTAGGGGTCGGCGATGTTGGGGGCAGCAGATTAGGGGTTAATAAGTATAATGTAGGTGGCGACAATTTTAAGGGCGGCAGATTATGAGTTAATAATATTTAACAAGTGTTTGCGATGCGGGAGTGCGGCGGTTTAGGGGTTAATATGTTTATTATAGTGGCGGCAATGTCCGGTGCAGCAGATTAGGGGTTAACATTTTTATTTTAGTGTTTGCAATGCGGGAGGGCCTCAGTTTAGGGGTTAATAGGTAGTTTATGGGTGTTAGTGTACTTTTTAGCACTTTAGTTATGAGTTTTATGCTACGGCGTTGTAGTGTAAAACTCATAACTACTACGTTACGGATCTTGTCTGTAGAGGCTGTACCGCTCACTTTTTGGCCTCCCAGGACAAACTCATAATACCGTCGCTATGGAAGTCCCATAGAAAAAAGGGTTTACAAACTTTACGTAAATCGGTTTGCGGTAAGGCCAACAAAGTGTGCGGTACACCTATACCTGCAAGACTCGTAATAAAAGCGGACGTAAAAAAGCAGCGTTAGGACCTGTTAACTTTCCTTTTTTACCTTAACACACAACTCGTAATCTAGCCGTTTGAATTTTATTCTAAATTACAAATGCATTTGGTTATAATCACTCTCTAATTACTACAACAGCGTCTTACTCAGAACTTTATAAATATTCTTTGCTACAAGTTGTCATAGCTGAAATATCCTCCTCCAAATATGTTAGTATATTCAGAACTCGGCATCTATGTGTTCAGTTAAAAAGCTTTCCTGTGATTCTCCAATATTTGCACAAACCATATTTAATGTCTTAAACTTACAACTTGTCCATCACCTGTGCTGCTCTGCTTATTACTGACATACAGCTCTATATAATATTATGTACTTTGAACCTGCAACGAACCTTAGTTTGCCTCTATGAGTCAATCTTTTACCAGTTTACTCTGAAGCCTGAACATCCTACATTTCTATTTTTTTCTCTCATGAATCCTGCAGCTACTCCTATTTACTAACTATAAGTCACAGTGAAGCCAGAATATATTGTACAGGGAGTGCAGAATTATTAGGCAAATTAGTATTTTGACCACATCATCCTCTTTATGCATGTTGTCTACCTCCAAGCTGTATAGGCTCGAAAGCCTACTACCAATTAAGCATATTAGGTGATATGCATCTCTGTAATGAGAAGCGGTGTGGTCTAATGACATCAACACCCTATATTAGGTGTGCATAATTATTAGGCAACTTCCTTTCCTTTGGCAAAATGGGTCAAAAGAAGGACTTGACAGGCTCAGAAAAGTCAAAAATAGTGAGATATCTTGCAGAGGGATGCAGCACTCTTAAAATTGCAAAGCTTCTGAAGCGTGATCATCGAACAATCAAGCGTTTCATTCAAAATAGTGAACAGGGTCGCAAGAAGCGTGTGGAAAAACCAAGGCGCAAAATAACTGCCCATGAACTGAGAAAAGTCAAGCATGCAGCTGCCAAGATGCCACTTGCCACCAGTTTGGCCATATTTCAGAGCTGCAACATCACTGGAGTGCCCAAAAGCACAAGGTGTGCAATACTAAGAGACATGGCCAAGGTAAGAAAGGCTGAAAGACGACCACCACTGAACAAGACACACAAGCTGAAACGTCAAGACTGGGCCAAGAAATATCTCAAGACTGATTTTTCTAAGGTTTTATGGACTGATGAAATGAGAGTGAGTCTTGATGGGCCAGATGGATGGGCCCGTGGCTGGATTGGTAAAGGGCAGAGAGCTCCAGTCCGGCTGTATCATCAAAGATGAGCTTGTGGGGCCTTTTCGGGTTGAGGATGGAGTCAAGCTCAACTCCCAGTCCTACTGCCAGTTTCTGGAAGACACCTTCTTCAAGCAGTGGTACAGGAAGAAGTCTGCATCCTTCAAGAAAAACATGATTTTCATGCAGGACAATGCTCCATCACACGCGTCCAAGTACTCCACAGCGTGGCTGGCAAGAAAGGGTATAAAAGAAGAAAATCTAATGACATGGCCTCCTTGTTCACCTGATATGAACCCCATTGAGAACCTGTGGTCCATCATCAAATGTGAGATTTACAAGGAGGGAAAACAGTACACCTCTCTGAACAGTGTCTGGGAGGCTGTGGTTGCTGCTGCACGCAATGTTGATGGTGAACAGATCAAAACACTGACAGAATCCATGGATGGCAGGCTTTTGAGTGTCCTTGCAAAGAAAGGTGGCTATATTGGTCACTGATTTGTTTTTGTTTTGTTTTTGAATGTCAGAAATGTATATTTGTGAATGTTGAGATGTTATATTGGTTTCACTGGTAAAAATAAATAATTGAAATGGGTATATATTTGTTTTTTGTTAAGTTGCCTAATAATTATGCACAGTAATAGTCACCTGCACACAGATATCCCCCTAAAATAGCTAAAACTAAAAACAAACTAAAAATTACTTCCAAAAATATTCAGCTTTGATATTAATGAGTTTTTTGGGTTCATTGAGAACATGGTTGTTGTTCAATAATAAAATTAATCCTCAAAAATACAACTTGCCTAATAATTCTGCACTCCCTGTATACATATGTTGCACTCTCCATGAATTCTAACATTCTTGCAACTATGAATCACAGAATATCATCTTTCCACGTCCAGGATACTCTTCCCCAGGTCAGGTGTCGGTGTCTCCAATTCCCTACCACTGCCCCGAGGGTCTGTGTCCTGAGTGCATATACACCGGAACATGACATGCATCAAATGTTGTGAAGCAAATTGGAGTATCTTGGAGCCACAGATTTCTACTTCCAAGGGTCCTCAATGTAAGAGACAGCCACCAGTAGTCAAATTATTGAAAATAAGATGTCTGCAACACAACAGGCTATATATGTGTTTTGAGGAAAGGCCAACACAGAGCTGTTGCAGAGTGTGTCTTGCTCGCTCAACAGCAGACTCCGCCCCCCCATAACTTCCTATTTTTACATATTGATTTTCAGGTTATATTTTCTTGTTAACTTTAATTGAAATGAGCTAATCCCACAACTATACTGAACCTGAAATAGCAGGTCTGCTAAGCACAAGAACATCCCTTTTTATATAAAATATACATTTAACATTTGAATACTGAGTTTTAGATTGAACACATTGAGTACAGTGTCCCTTTAACTAGTGTCCCCTCATTATCATCCACTACCTCCTGAATGTTCTCAACCTCCAAAGCGACCAGTATCCTGCATTGCTCAACAAAAAATGTTTTGAACAATGGATAAAATCTAACACCCTTACAGTGTGCTGTCAGCATTTTCAATGTCTTCTCCCCAGCTCTCTTCTAACTCAATGATTTATCAAGGGAAGAAAAAGAAAATGCTTTGCGTTATGAATGTTATCATTTCCATACTGAGCATGAGATTTTGTTTTAATAATAATAATGTGATATCTTCTTTTATGAAGTCTCTTTTTGGCCTTTAAATGATTTTACATTTTACTATTGCATTCAGGAATGAGTCAATTCAGCTTCTCTTTCTAGTGCAGAAAAGCTTGCATGGCTATTCAGCTGAATATAAAAGATAAGACGGCTTTCTAATAATGGATACATAAATGCTTGTCTCTAGGTACTTTCTAATTTTTCTACTTATCACAGTAGTGCACTTTTTCCAATTTACATCCTTTTTGCCTTTACAGCTATTTTTTTAGACAAATTAAATGAGTCAAGCTGATACCATTTATCAGAGCACTTATAGACGTATTTGTGTCTTCCTCATCCTTTCAGAATCTTCGATAACACAGGATGGTTACTAACTGAAGCTTTACAATTTTAACCCATGTTCTCTCAAAGTGGGAAAGACAACTGTGAATAATAGATATTAAACTATATTAGAGATAGATGTCAGCAAGTAAGTCATCAAGCACATTCATAAATTGAATTCATTCTCTACAAAATCCTCAAGATTAACCTTATCTCTACTATTTCCTTTATGCTACCATGTTAAATGTGACTAGTTTTGTAGACACCTATGGTATCTGGAGAACAAAATAAAAATATTTATTTTAAAGCATTAATGACATAAATAAATTACAATACATCATCCATTAGGTTCAAACCCAAGGTTTAAAAAAATAGGAAAGGAAATTAAGAAATATTAAAACTATGACCAATTAGACTTAATTGGCCTAGAATGTGTATATTTTTGTTATGAAACATTATCCACCTCCCAAAAAAAAGACAAAACAAAATACATTTTACTAGAGAAGAAGAAGAATGAAAATGGATGTTTATGCCTTATGTTCACACCTTCTGTAAATACATTATCATTTATATATATACCAATGTGTCAATTTATATTGGATGTGAGAAACCTTGATTTACATCTTAGAAGTGAATATTACTATATGTAGCCTTCATACACAACTATGTGATGTGGTTTATAGAACATGAATATGTCATAAACATGATAATATTACCTTTTTTGGGCCATTTCCACACAGGTCTTATTATATGTTTTAACAATATTACTGTACTAAAACACACCTCACATGGATGTGGATGACAATTTTATGGTAAATAACAGAGGACAAGATTTATGGTGAACTATAAGAATATTTATTTATTTTTAGGCTTCTTGGATGAGGGAGCTGAGGTGACTTTAGTGGATTTCCTTGTTCTCCTGGTTTGAGAAGATTCTGATTAGTGATGTCGCGAATAGTTCGCCGGTGGATAGTTCCCGGCGAACATAGCTTGTTCGCGTTCACCGTGGCGGGCGAACATATGCGATGTTCAATCCGCCCCCTATTCGTCATCATTGAGTAAAACTTTGACCCTGTACCTCACAGTCAGCAGACACATTCCAGCCAATCAGCAGCAGACCCTCCCTCCCAGACCCTCCTACCTCCTGGACAGCATCCATTTTAGATTCATTCGGAAGCTGCATTCTTAGTGAGAGGAGGTACAGTGTAGCTGCTGCTGATTTAATAGGGAAATCGATAGCTAGGCTAGTGTATTCAGTGTCCACTACAGTCCTGAAGGACTCATCTGATCTCTGCTGTAAGGACAGCACCCCAAAAAGCCCTTTTTAGGGCTAGAACATCAGTCTGCTTTTTTTTTTCTTTTTCCTGTGTAATATAATTGCAGTTGCCTGCCTGCCAGCGTGTGTATCAGGCTCACAGCGTATACTGTGCCCACTTGCCCAGTGCCACTACTCATATCTGTTGTAACAGTAGTGTACATTTAAAAAAAAACAACACTTTTTTGACTGTGTTAAATAATAGCAGTCAGTCTCCTTCACACGTGTGCATTTCAGTGCCTGCCAGGGCACAGTGTCACCCCAGTGCAACTCATATCTGGTGTAACAGTAGTGTACATTTAAAAAAACAACACTTTTTTGACTGTGTTAAATAATAGCAGTCAGTTTCCTTCACACGTGTGCATTTCAGTGCCTGCCAGGGCACAGTGTCACCCCAGTGCAACTCATATCTGGTGTAACAGTAGTGTAAATTTAAAAAAAACAACACTTTTTTGACTGTGTTAAATAATAGCAGTCAGTTTCCTTCACACGTGTGCATTTCAGCGCCTGCCAGGGCACAGTGTCATCCCAGTGCAACTCATATCTGGTGTAACAGTAGAGTACATTTAAAAAAAACAACACTTTTTTGACTGTTAGTTGTCTGCAAGCGTGTGTGTCAGGCCTACAGCGTCTACTCTGCCAACTTCTGCCAGTGCACAGTGCCACTCATATCTGTTGTCACAGTAGCTTGCACACATAGTACCACTAATCGAAAAAAAAATGACAGGCAGAGGCAGGCCACCCCGCAGGGGCCATCGTGTTCGTGGTGCTGTAACAAACAAAAATAGGCAGACCCAGCAAACAAGGATGCGGCCGGTTGGCCAGGTGCACGTAGGATTAGCTAGCGACCACTAGCTCGACATATGTAGTACAAAAAGGCAGTTCCACAGCACCTTAAATAAAACGTCCTTTATTCAACAATCTTGGACAGCATAATATCATTATGCTGTCCAAGATTGTTGAATAAAGGATGTTTTATTTAAGGTGCTGTGGAACTGTGTGTTCGTGGTGCTGTGATTCCCTTTGGCCCTAGAATAATGCCCAGTGTTCAGAGGCCACGTACCCCGAACTCGAACAGTTCTGAGGACATAGTTGACTGGATAAAACAGGACACCCAATCTTCTACAGCTTCTGCTCGGAACCTTGACGCACCATCCTCCTCCAGCTTAGCTTCGGGCACCTGTCAAGTTACCACTCGCCCGCTTGCCGCCACCACCAACACTAGCACCACAGCCGCTTCCCTTGATCTGTCAGAGGAGTTATTTACACATCAGTTGGAAGAAATGAGTGATAGTGATGCGCAACCAATATTGCCAGAGGATGTAGATAACAGGGATATGTCTCAGTCAGGCAGAATTACACACATGGACGTACGGTGTAATGATGATGTTGTACCCGCTGCTGCTTCCTTTGCTAAGTTGTCAGATACAAGTGAAGCGGTTGATGATGACGATGCGTCCGTGGATGTCACGTGGGTGCCCGCAAGAAGAGAAGAAGAAGAAGAGGGGGAAAGTTCAGATGGGGAGACAGAGAGGAGGAGGAGACGAGTTGGAAGCAGGGGGAGGTTGTCGCAAGGAGCTAGTGGCACAATCAGACAGCATGCATCGGCACCCGGGGTCGGCCAGACAGCACGACAATCAACGCATGCTGTTGCCACCACCAGAATGCCGTCATTGCAGAGCTCAGCAGTGTGGCATTTTTTATGTGTGTCTGCCTCTGACAACAGCGATGCCATTTGCAACCTGTGCCAAAAGAAACTGAGTTGTGGGAAGTCCAACACCCACCTAGGTACAACTGCTTTGCGAAGGCACATGATCGCACATCACAAACGCCTATGGGATCAACACATGAGTATAAGCAGCACACAAACTCAAAGCTGCCATCCTCCTCCTGGTCCAGCATCTTCAGCCACGTCAACCACTGCTGTCCTCCTTGCCCCCTCTCAACCATCCGCCACTCTGTGTCTCACCTTGAGCAGTTCCTGCTCATCTGCCCACAGTCAGGTGTCTGTCAAGGACATGTTTGAGCGTAAGAAGCCAATGTCACAAATTCACCCCCTTGCCCAGCATCTGACAGCTGGCTTGTCTGAACTCTTAGCCCGCCAGCTTTTACCATACAAGCTGGTGGAGTCTGAGGCGTTCAAAAAATTTGTAGCTATTGGGACACCACAGTGGAAGGTACCCGGCCGAAATTTCTTTGCACAAAAGGCAATCCCCAACCTGTACTCGATTGTGCAAAAGGAAGTAATGGTATGTCTGGCACACAGTGTTAGGGCAAGGGTCCATCTAACCACTGATACCTGGTCTGCAAAGCATGGTCAGGGCAGGTATATCACCTACACTGCGCATTGGGTAAACCTGCTGACGGCTGCCAAGCATGGAATGCGGGACTCTGCAGAGGAGTTGGTGACACCGCCACGACTTGCAGGCAGGCCTGCTGCCACCTCCTCTACTCCTCCTACTCCATCCTCTTCCATAACCTCCTCGGCTGAGTCCTCTTCTGCTGCTGTGTCTTGCTCCACATCAACGGCACCCCCCCAACTCCCCAGGTACTATTCAACATCCTGGATACAGCAGTGTCATGCCGTCTTGGGGTTGACTTGCCTGAAAGTCACACCGGACCGGCACTCCTGTCCACCCTGAATGCACAGGTGAATCAGTGGCTGACTCCGCACCAACTGGAGATCGGCAAAGTGGTTTGTGACAACGGAAGAAATTTGGTGGCGGCATTGAATTTGGGCAAGTTGACACATGTGACGTGCATGGCACATGTGTGTAATCTGATCGTACAACGCTTTGTGCATAAGTACCCAGGCTTACAGGACATCCTGAAGCAGGCCAGGAAGGTGTGTGGCCATTTCAGGCATTCCTACACGGCCATGGCGCACTTTTAGATATCCAGCGGTGAAACAACATGCCTGTGAGACGCTTGATTTGCTACAGCCCGACACGTTGGAATTCAATGCTCCTAATGTTCGACCGCCTGCTCCAACATGAAAAAGCAGTTAACGACTATTTGTATGACCGGGGTGCTAGGACAGCCTCTGCGGAGCTGTGAATTTTTTTGCCATGTTACTGGACGCTCATGCGCAATGCCTGTAGGCTCATGCGTCCTTTTGAGGAGATGACAAACCTAGTCAGTCGCACCGAAGGCACCATCAGCGACATCATACCATTTGTTTTCTTCCTGGAGCGTGCCCTGCGAAGACTGCTGGATCAGGCCGTAGATGAGCGTGAAGAGGAAGAGGAAGAGTTGTGGTCACCATCACCACCAGAAACAGCCTTATCAGCATCGCTTGCTGGACCTGCAGCAACGCTGGAAGAGGATTGTGAGGAAGAGGAGTTAGAGGAGGAATGTGGCTTTGAGGAGGAGGAGGAAGACCAACTACAACAGGCATCCCAGGGTGCTCGTTGTCACCTATCTGGTACCCGTGGTGTTGTACGTGGCTGGGGGGAAGAAGATACCTTCAGTGAGATCACTGAGGATGAGGAACGGGACATGAGTAGCTCGGCAACCAACCTTGTACAAATGGGGTCTTTCATGCTGTCGTGCCTGTTGAGGGACCCTCTTATAAAAAGGCTGAAGGAGAACGACCTGTACTGGGTGTCCACGGTACTAGACCCCCCGTATAAGCATAAAGTGCCTGAAATGTTACAGAATTACCGCAAGTTGGAAAGGATGGAGCAGTTCCAAAATAAACTAAAAATTATGCTTTACACAGCGTATAAGGGTGATTTCACAGCACAACAGGAATCTAACAGGGGAAGAGGTGAAAGTAATCCTCCTCCTCCCACCACCACACCAGCAAGGACAGGACGCTTTACAGACGTGTTGTTGATGGAGGACATGCAGAGCTTTTTAAGTCCTACGCATCGCCACAGCCCTTCAGGGGTCCACCCTCAGAGAACGACTCGACCGACAGGTAGCAGACTACCTCGCCTTAACTGCAGATATCGACACTCTGAGGAGCGATGAACCCCTTGACTACTGGGTGTGCAGGCTTGACCTGTGGCCTGAGCTATCCCAATTTGAGATAGAACTTCTGGCCTGCCCCGCTTCAAGTGTCCTGTCAGAAAGGACCTTCAATGCAGCAGGAGGTATTGTCACTGAGAAGAGAAGTCGCCTAGGTCAAAAAAGTCTAGATTACCTCACCTTTATTAAGATGAATGAGGGATGGATCCCGAAGGGACTGACAGTGGATGATACATTCAACTAAAAAAGGCCTGATGAGATGAGCTGCCTTGGGCTAAAAATGATCCACACGCTGCTGTATTTTATCTCTGAATGCCGGATGACTTGCGTGACTTATCCGCCACCAACTAGGGTTCATACCGCAATGTTTTAGGGCACTTTCTGCCTGGGAAACAAACATCAATTTTTCTGGCCGCTGCTACAGCAGCGGCTCCAACAATACCTAATTTTTCAGTCATGTGTACATTCCTAATTTCTCTGGCCTCTGGTGCTGCACTGTGGCTTCAAAAACCACATAAGGCACATAACAGGGATTAAACTGATAGGAATAGTACTACTTAACAAACCACTCCTATCTGGTGGCACATTAGATTGCATGCGCAGTGCCCCAAATTTGAAGTAGGAGGTCTGACCAAGCATCTTTTTCCATCTCCCGGTTCCTAAAATCGATGCCATATACATGTCCCCTGATAGGGGACGTAACAGGGATTAAACTAATAAGAATAGAACTACTTAACACACCACTCCTATCTGGTGACACATTAGATTGCACGCGCAGTGCCCCAAATTTGAAATAGGAGGACCGACCAAGCATCTTTTTCCATCTCACGGTTCCTAAAATCGATGCCATATACACGTCCCCTGATAGGGGACGTAACAGGGATTAAACTGATAAGAATAGTACTACTTAACACACCACTCCTATCTGGTGGCACATTAGATTGCACGCGCAGTGCCCCAAATTTGAAGTAGGAGGACCGACCAAGCATCTTTTTCCATCTCCCGGTTCCTAAAATCGATGCCATATATACGTCCCCTGATAGGGGACGTAAAAGGGATTAAACTGATACGAATAGTACTACTTAACACACCACTCCTATCTGGTGGCACATTAGATTTCACGAGCAGTGCCCCAAATTTGAAGTAGGAGCACCGACCAAGCATCTTTTTCCATCTCCCGGTTCCTAAAACCGATGCCTTATACACGTCCCCTGATAGGGGACGTAACAGGGATTAAACTGATACGAATAGTACTACTTAACACACCACTCCTATCTGGTGGCACATTAGATTGCACGCGCAGTGCCCCAAATTTGAAGTAGGAGGACCGACCAAGCATCTTTTTCCATCTCCCGGTTCCTAAAATCGATGCCATATACACGTCCCCTGATAGGGGATATAACAGGGATTAAACTGATAAGAATAGAACTACTTAACACACCACTCCTATCTGGTGGCACATTAGATTGCACGCGCAGTGCCCCAAATTTGAAATAGGAGGACCGACCAAGCATCTTTTTCCATCTCCCGGTTCCTAAAATCAATACCATATACACGTCAATGACATCAGTGAGGACAAGGAACGGGACATGGCTATGCCTGTTTTTATCCTCATGACAGGAGGTTCTGTGGAGGAGTCAAATGATGAGAGGGATTTGTACAGTCATATATATGTCCATGTGGGCATACAATGTACATTGATACATTCTAGGGCCTATACTGATTCTCATGTCAAACTCTATAACATGCATGCGCACATTGTGATTTGTGATATGAGGGATTTTAATATGCGCAGTATACAGGTATGTGTTTCATACAATAGTTATGTGTACATGGCAATGATGGAAAAAGGTGTTCTTTAAGTGACACTATGGTCACACAATTTACTTTAGCCTGATATAGGTACAGAACCTGCTTTCTTGAGCTAAAAGTATTGTGATGGCTATAGTGTCCATTTACTGAAAACTCTACATGTGGCTTGTGGCCTGTGTTACTCTGAGACATGTTAGTATTGCACTATTCCACCTCATATCATGAATTGCATTGTGTTAAGTAGCATTAATGTCAAATATAATTGTAGATGTTTTTGTTAGTAGGCCAAATACCATGCTCCTCATTGTGTACATGAATGTGTAATATTAAAGGATGTTATATCTCAAATACATATAATACTGGTGTGTGGGATGTTACTCACCAGCATGATGTGCTGTGGTTGCAGCCTCTGAGTCACGAGCCCCTGGAAGTCCACGGACTGCTGTGATACTCAGGGACCTTCATATCATCTCCTGCCAGGTGTTATATTCTATGTCCAGGGATGGACCACCGCCTGTTCCCCTCTGGTGCATAGCTTCCTGCCCCATCTTTTCTTTCACCCGCCTCTTGCAGTCATTCCACCGCTTTTTAAGGCCCTCAACAGTCCTCCTCTGCTGGACCACACTGTTGACAGCATCCTCTACTGCCAACCATGCTGTTTTTCGCCTTTTGGCACTGCCTTTGCCCTTCTCCTGCCCAAAGAGGGCACTGTAATTGTCCATGATTGCCTGGACTAGGGCAACATTTTCATCAAAGGAGAAGTTGGGACATCTCATCCTCTCATCCTCCATGGACTCCTGGCTTGCTCCCTGTGATGTCCCTGCTGTGTGTTCCTCCATATCCTCTCCCTCCTCCCCCCTTCTATCCCCATGTGCACCCTCTGTCCCTCTCCTAGATGGGCCTGGTCTCTGGGGCTCTCGGGCATCTCCCCTCCCATCATCCCTTCTAGCTCTCCCTCTCCCCACTCCACTTACTCCCTGACGAGGACCCCACTGCTCCTATTGTCCTCTACAATACTCCTCTCCCTGCCACTCCTCTCCCCTCCTCCCCTCCGCCCTACCTCTCCCTGCCACCCTCACACTACACACACTCACACTCTCAAACTCACTCCCAGTTCAATCACACACAATCACAACCAAACACTCTGCCTATCACACTGTAAAATTGAAATAAAATGTGTGAGGTGTTAGAAAAAAAAGTGTGGTGTATTTGTATATGTATGTATGCAAAATGTGTGCAATATGTAAAAATATGTGTAAGTGTACAAGCTTAATCAAAGAACAATGCGACCTAACTAACTCCTCTGTTTGCGCCTCTCTCTCTACTCTGACTAATCCTCCACTCCAATGTAGTGTGCTGTAGCTTCATGAACCATCCAAACACACTGAAGAAAATGGCAGCTGCGCATGGGTTTATATATGAATTTTGAATAGCGTAATTACGTGTCACATTTTTAAATGAAGTCGCGGTTCATTTTTACGAGTGTTAGCCTAATTTGCATAAAACTACTCTTTATTGAGACTTTCCGTTGGCAAAATACTGGCGTAAGTTACTTGCAAAGACTAAAATGTGTATTTGCGCACATTTCGGAAGATCGCCAGTTTGTCCTACTTACGCCAGATAAGCATCTAACGGCGCAGTATATGTAATACCCCGATGTGCGAGGTAAAATTACGGGCGACGCAGGTTCCCATGCTTGCGCCAAAACCTGCGCTGTATATTTGATCGCGCCCCAGAAGTTTAACCTAATGAGGCCCATTTATCAAGCTCTGAATGGAGCTTGAGGGCCCGTGTTTCTGGCGAGTCTTCAGACTTGCCAAAAACAGCAGTTATGAAGCAACGGTCTAAAGACCGCTGCTCCATAACCCTGTCCGCCTGCTCTGAGCAGGCGGACAGAAATCGCCACAATTCAACCCGATCGAGTATGATCAGGTTGATTGACACCTCCCTGCTGGCGTCACATTGGTCGCGAGTCTTCAGGGGGCGGCGTTGCACCAGCTGCTCTTGTGAGCTGCTGGTGCAATGCTGAATATGGAGAGCGTATTGCTCTCCGCATTCAGCGATGTCTGTTGGACCTGATCCGCACTGTCGGATCAGGTCCGACAGACATTTGATAATTCGGCCTCAATGGGGGGTAGTTATCAAGCCGTCAACCTCAAATACGCTGGAATTCCACAGCTTATTTGTGGCGAGACTGATTTGCCTTAGTTATCAAAGGCTAGAGACCGGCAAAAGTAGAATTTTGTGACGTATACTTCGATCTGCCGGACTCAGTCCGACACAGATCGATTCTTACGTCACTCCAGATGTTCCGCACACAAGTGCGGCACAATCTGACTACTTTTGCTAGTTATCAAAAAACTAGCAGGTACGCTCGGCACTTTTACGGCCCAGCGTACCTGGTTTTCAATCCGCCACCCTGGAGGCGGCGGATCCCATAGGAATCAATGGGAGTCTGACAATAGCGAAAGTACAAGTTCGCTGCTGACAGACATCCCATTGCTTCCTATGGGAGATGTCTGCACCTAACACCCTAACATGTACCCCAAGTCTAAACACCACTAATCTGTCCTCCCTACACCGCCGCAACTAAATAAAGTTATTACCCCCTAAACCGACGCTCCCGGAGCCCACCGCAAGCTACTCTATACATATTAACCCCTAAACCGCCGCTCCCGGAGCCCACCACAACTATAATAAATGTATTAACCCCTAAACCGCCGCTCCCAGAGCCCACCGCAACTATAATATACGTATTAACCCCTAAACCTCCGCTCCCTGACCCTGCCGCAATCTATATTAAATTTATTAACCCCTAATCTGCCCCCCCTACACCGTCGCCACCTATAATAAATTTATTAACCCCTATCCTGCCCCCCACTACACCGCCGCCACTGTAATAAATTTATTAACCCCTAAACCTAAGTCTAACACTAACCCTAAAACCCCTTTAACTTAAATATTAATTAAATAAATCTAAATAATATTTCTCTTATTAACTAAGTTAATCCTATTTAAAACTAAATACTTACCTTTAAAATAAACCATAATATAGCTACAATATAAATAATAATTATATTGTAGCTATTTTAGGATTTATTTTTATTTTACAGGTAACTTTCAATTTATTTTAACTAGGTACAATAGCTATTAAATAGTTATTAACTATTTAATAGCTTACCTAGCTAAAATAAAGAGAAATGTACCTGTAAACTAAAAACTAACCTAAGTTACAATTACACCTAACACTACACTATACTTTAATAAATTATTCCTATTTAAAACTAAATACTTACCTGTAAAATAAACCCTAAGATAGCTACAATGTAATTAATAATTACATTATAGCTATTTTAGGATTTATATTTATTTTACAGGTAACTTTGTATTTATTTTAGCTAGTTAGAATAGTTATTAAATAGTTATTAACTATTTAATAACTACCTAGCTAAAAGAAATACAAAATTACCTGTAAAATAAATCCTAACCTAAGTTACAATTAAACCTAACACTACACTATCATTAAATTAATTAAATAAATTACCTACAAATAACTACAATTAAATACAATTACATAAACTAACTAAAGTACAAAAAATAAAAAAGCTAAGTTACAAAAAATAAAAAAATAGGTTACAAACATTTTAAAAATATTACAACAATTTTAAGCTACTTACACCTAATCTAAGCCCCCTAATAAAATAACAAACCCCCCCAAAATAAAAAAATGCCCTACCCTATTCTAAATTAAAAAAGTTCAAGGGCCTTTTGTGGGGGCATGCCCCAAAGAGTTCAGCTCTTTTGCCTGTAAAAGAAAAATACAACCCCCCCCCAACATTAAAACCCACCACCCACATACCCCTAATCTAACCCAACCCCCCCTTAAAAAAACCTAACACTAATCCCCTGAAGATCATCCTACCTTTAGTCGTCTTCACTCAGCCGAGCCACCGATGGAACTGAAGAGGAGACCCGGACCGGCAGAAGTGATCCTCCAAGCAGCGCTGAAGAAATCTTCCATCCGATGAAGTGATCCTTCTTAGCTTTTTTATTTTTTGTACCATTTAATAACTATTCTAACTAACTAAAATAAATACAAAGTTACCTGTAAAATAAATATAAATCCTAAAATAGCTATAATGTAATTATTAATTACATTGTAGTTATCTTAGGCCTAGATTTAGAGTTGGGCGGTAGCCGTCAAAACCAGCGTTAGAGGCTCCTAACGCTGGTTTTGGGCTACCGCCGGTATTTAGAGTCATTAAAGGGTCTAACGCTCACTTTCCAGCCGCGACTTTTCCATACCGCAGATCCCCTTACGTCAATTGCGTATCCTATCTTTTCAATGGGATCTTCCTAACGCCGGTATTTAGAGTCGTGGCTGAAGTGAGCGTTAGAAATCTAACGACAAAACTCCAGCCGCAGAAAAAAGTCAGTAGTTAAGAGCTTTCTGGGCTAACGCCGGTTTATAAAGCTCTTAACTACTGTGCTCTAAAGTACACTAACACCCATAAACTACCTATGTACCCCTAAACCGAGGTCCCCCCACATCGCCGCCACTCGATTACATTTTTTTAACCCCTAATCTGCCGACCGACACCTACATTATACTTATGTACCCCTAATCTGCTGCCCCTAACACCGCCGACCCCTATATTATATTTATTAACCCCTAACCTGCCCCCCACAACGTCGCCGCCAACTACCTACAATAATTAACCCCTAATCTGCCGACCGCCACCTACGTTATCCTTATGTACCCCTAATCTGCTGCCCCTAACACCGCCGACCCCTATATTATATTTATTAACCCCTAATCTGCCCCCCTCAACGTCGCCTCCACCTGCCTACACTTATTAACCCCTAATCTGCCGAGCGGACTGCACCGCTACTATAATAAAGTTATTAACCCCTAATCCGCCTCACTCCCGCCTCAATAACCCTATAATAAATAGTATTAACCCCTAATCTGCCCTCCCTAACATCGCCGACACCTAACTTCAAGTATTAACCCCTAATCAGCCGATCGGAGCTCACCGCTACTCTAATAAATTTTTTAACCCCTAAAGCTAAGTCTAACCCTAACACTAACACCCCCCTAAGTTAAATATAATTTTTATCTAACGAAATAAATTAACTCTTATTAAATAAATTATTCCTATTTAAAGCTAAATACTTACCTGTAAAATAAACCCTAATATAGATACAATATAAATTATAATTATATTATAGCTATTTTAGGATTAATATTTATTTTACAGGCAACTTTGTATTTATTTTAACCAGGTACAATAGCTATTAAATAGTTAAGAACTATTTAATAGCTAAAATAGTTAAAATAATTACAAAATTACCTGTAAAATAAATCCTAACCTAAGTTACAATTAAACCTAACACTACACTATCAATAAATTAATTAAATACAATACCTACAATTATCTACAATTAAACCTAACACTACACTATAAATAAATTAATTAAATACAATACCTACAATTATCTACAATTAAACCTAACACTACACTATCAATAAATTAATTAAATCCAATACCTAAAAATAAATACAATGAAATAAACTAACTAAAGTACAAAAAATAAAAAAGAACTAAGTTACAAAAAATAAAAAAATATTTACAAACATTAGAAAAATATTACAACAATTTTAAAGAATTCAGCTCTTTTGCCTGTAAAAAAAACACATACAATACCCCCCCCCAACATTACAACCCACCACCCACATACCCCTAATCTAACCCAAACCCCCCTTAAATAAACCTAACACTAAGCCCCTTAAGATCTACCTACCTTGTCTTCACTTCACCGGGTCCCGATCTGTCCAGAAGAGGGTCCGAAGTCTTGATCCAAGCCCAAGCGGGGGGCTGAAGAGTGACGTCCATCCTCGGGCTGAAGTCTGGATCCAAGCGGCGGCTGAAGAACTCCATAATTGGGCTGAAGTCGGAAGTCCATCATTGGGATAAAGTCTTCTATCAAGCCGCATCTTCAATCTTCTTTCTTCCGGAGCGGAGAGGAGCCATCTTCTTCCAAGCCGACGCGGAACATCCTCTTCATCCGACGCCTACTCGCTGAATGACGGTTCCTTTAAATGACGTCATCCAAGATGGCGTCCCTCGAATTCCGATTGGCTGATAGGATTCTATCAGCCAATCAGAATTAAGGTAGGAATATTCTGATTGGCTGATGGAATCAGCCAATCAGATTCAAGTTCAATCCGATTGGCTGATTGGATCAGCCAATCAGATTGAGCTTGCATTCTATTGGCTGTTCCGATCACAAGTGCAGTGCAAACATTTTTGCACTAGCACTATCGTGATTTTGTGATCCATTTTCAATATGCTGATATTACAAGTGCAGCAAAATCATGATTGCGCTAGTGTAATCACCTATTAAACTTCAATCCTTTCCGCAATCTGGCCTAGATTACAAGTTGTGTGCTACGGCTATACCACTGAAAAATTGACCTTTGCGAGTGGAATATTCAGCTCACCCGTATTACAAGTTGTGGTATAGCTATAATACTAGCATTTTAGCCTATACCGCAACTCTCCATTCCGCACTCAAAATATGGCTTTTGAGTGTGGAATTTTCAGGTCACCTTTATTGCAGGTTGTGCAATCCGGCTATTATGATAGCATTATAGCTTATACCGCAACGATCCATTCCGCTATCAAAGACCAGTAGTTATGGATTTTGCAAAACAAAAATGTTTCACAAAACTCATAACAAAAATGTTACAAAGTACACTAACACCTATAAACTACACTATTAATCCCTAAACTGCAAGGGCTTTTTTAATTTTTTAATGGGTACTATTGCTATTTTAAGGGCAATGCCCAGATAAATGTCCTTATAGGGGCAATGGGTAGCTTAGATTTCTTAGAGTTCGTTTTGTTGTGTTGGGTGGGTGGGGGGTTCTACTGTTAGGGGGTACTTTGTAATTTTTTTACTTCATGCCAATGCCCTAAAAAAGGCCCTTTTAATGACTACAGGTATTGGTAGTTTATTGTTAGATTAGGTTTTTTTTTATTTTGTTTATTATTTTTTGTAATCTTAGAAAAAAAAATTCCGTAATTTTAGACTTTGTTTTTTTTGTAATGTTAGGATTTCTTTCATGTAATTGGCAAGAGTCCATGAGCTAGTGACGTATGGGATATACAATCCTACCAGGAGGGGCAAAGTTTCCCAAACCTCAAAATGCCTATAAATACAGCCCTCACCACACCCACAATTCAGTTTTACAAACTTTGCCTCCTATAGAGGTGGTGAAGTAAGTTTGTGCTTCATTTTCTTCTGTGATATGCACTTCTCAGCATTTTGAAGCCCGATTCCTCTCAGAGTACAGTGAATGTCAGAGGGACGTGAAGGGAGTATCACCTATTGAATTCTATGGTTTTCCTCTCGAGAAATCTTTTCATAGGTTCTCTGTTATCGGTCGTAGAGATTCATCTCCTTCCTCCCTTTTCAGATTGACGATATACTCTCATATTCCATTACCTCTAGTGATAACTGTTTCAGTACTGTTTTGGCTATCTGCTACATATATGGATGGGTGTCTTTCAGTAAGTATGTTTTTATTTCTTAAAGACACTCTCAGCTATGGTTTGGCACTTTATGTATTCATGTAAAGTTCTAAATATATGTATTGTACTTATATTTGCCATGAGTCAGGTTTATGTATATTTCCTTTTGCAGACTATCAGTATCAAAATTGGGAAAAACATATTTAGGAAGTTATTTTTTCTTACCTGGGGTATAGTCTTTTCTTCAAAATTGACTGTTTTCATTAATTTTCACGGGCAGAATTTAGGCTTGTGAGGCTGCAAAATGCTGATATTTATTGTGTGATTCTTGGTGCGAGAATATTTTGGCGCAAAGGTACGTTCGGTGACGCAAATTCATAATTTCCGGCGTCTTAGTTGACACCAGGTTTCCTTGCACAAGGTTGCGTCTGCTATGACGCAAGTTGCGTCATTTCCGGATGTTGTTATCGCCAAAAAAATGGTGTTGCATTGCATGTCATACTTGGCACCATATGATTTTATTATTTAAACCTTACTTCCTATATGACTCTTGCCTTTTTCTATGCTCAGAGGGCTATGCTGTTGCATTTTTTTCCCATTCTTGAAACTGCCATATAAGGAAATTGATAATTTTGCTTTATATGTTGTTTTTTTCTCTTACATTTGCAAGATGTCTCAATCTGATCCTGTCTCAGAAACCACTGTTGGATTCCTGTTGCCTGATAACAGTTCTACCAAAGATAAGTGTATCTGTTTTAAGTTAGCGGAGATTATATCTCCAGCTGTAGTATGTAACAGTTGTCATGATAAGCTTTTACATGCAGAGAATGTATCCATCAGTACTAGTACTATGCCTGCTGTTCCTTTAACATCTAATGTACATGATATCCCTGTGAATATAAGAGATTTTATTGCTGATGCGATTCATAAGGCTTTGTCTGCCATTCTGCCTTCTAATAAATATAAAAAGTCTTTTAAAACTTCTCATGAAGATGATGAATTTTCAAATGACCGAAAACATACTGAATTATCCTCCTCTGATGAAGATCTATCTGATCAAGAAGATCCTACCTCAGATATTGACACTGACAAATCTACTTATCTCTTTAAGATGGAGTATATTTGCTCATTGTTGAAAGAAGTGTTAATTATTTTGGATATTGAGGAAACTAGTCCTCTTGATATTAAAACTAGTAAACGTTTAAATTCTGTTTATAAACCTCCTGTGGTTACTTCAGAGGTTTTTCCAGTTCCTGATGCTATTTCTGATATGATTTAAAAGGAATGGAATAGGCCTGGTATTTCTGTTATTCCTTCTTCTAGGTTTAAAAAGTTGTATCATTTACCAGCAGCCAGATTGGAGTTTTGGGAAAAAAATCCCCAAAGTTGATGGGGCTATTTCTACTCTTGCCAAACGTACTTCTATCCCTATGGAAGATAGTACTTCCTTTAAGGATCCTTTAGATAGTTAACTTGAATCTTATCTAAGGAAAGCTTATTTATTTTCTGGCTATGTTCTCAGGCCTGCAATTTCTATAGCTGATGTTGCAGCTGCATCAACCTACTGTTCTGCTGGTGGGGGGCAGATTCAAATTTTTCCAGAACATTTGGGCAGATTCTGTCCAAAATCATTGGATTCATAGCATTGTCTCTTAAGGGTATCCAATATCATTCAGAATGAGACCTCCTGTGAGAAGATTTTGTCTCTTATGCATTCCAGCAAATCCAGTGAAGGCTCAGGCTTTTCTGAAGTATGTTTCAGATCTAGAACTTTAAGGGGTGATTATACCAGTTCCTTTTCAGGAACAGGGTCTGGGGTTTTATTCAAATCTATAAATTGACCCAAAGAAAGAAAATTAATTCAGGACAGTTCTAGATCTGAAAATTTTGAACCGTTTTGTAAGAGTGCCAACTTTCAAAATGGTGACTATAAGGATTATTCTGCCTTTTGTTCAGCAAGGTCATTAAATGTCCACGATAGACTTACAGGATGCATATCTTCTGATTCATCCAGATCACTATCGGTTTCTGAGATTCTCTTTTCTAGACAAGCATTACCAATTTGTCGCTCTTCTATTTGGCCTTGCGAAAGCTCCAAGAATTTTTTCAAAGGTTTTCGGTGCCCTACTCTCTGTAATCAGAGAACAGGGTATTGTGGTGTTTCCTTATTTGGACGATATCTTGGTACTAGCTCAGTCTTTACATTCTGCAGAATCTCACACAAATCAACTAGTGTTGTTTCTTCAAAGACATGGTTGGAGGATCAATTTACCAAAAAGTTCCTTGATTCCTTAGACAAGGGTCACCTTTTTAGGTTTCCAGATAGATTCAGTGTCCATGATTTTGTCTCTAACAGACAAAAGACAAATAAAATTGGTTTCAGCTTGCCGGAACCTTCAGTCTCTGTCATTCCCTTAAGTGGCTTTGTGCATGGAAGTTTTAGGTCTCATGACTGCAGCATCAGATGTGATCCCCTTTGCTTGTTTTCATATGAGACCTCTCCAGCTTTATATGCTGAATCAATGGTGCAGGGATTATACAAAGATAAACCTAATTAATATCCTTAAATCCCAATGTTCGACTCTCTCTGACTTGGTGGTTAGACCACCATCGTATAGTTCAAGGGGCCTCCTTTGTTCGTCCAACCTGGACTGTAATCACAACAGATGCAAGTCTTTCAGTTTGGGGAGCTGTCTGGGGATCTCTGACAGCACAAAGGGTTTGGAAATCTTAAGAGGTGAGGTTACCAATCAATATTTTAGAACTCTGTGCTATTTTCAGGGCTCTTCAGGTTTAGCCTGTATTGAAGAGAGAACCATTAATTTGTTTTCAGACGGATAATGTCACAATTGTGGCATTTGTAAATCATCAGGGTGGAACTCGCAGTCCCCTAGCTATGAAAGAAGTATCTTGGATACTTACTTGGGCGGAATCCAGCTCTTGTCTAATTTCTGCAGTACATATCCCAGGTGTAGACAATTGGGAAGCGGATTATCTCAGCCGTCAGACTTTACATCCGGGGCAGTGGTCACTCCATCCAGATGTGTTTTTTCAGATTGTTCAGATGTGGGGTCTTCCAGAAATAGATCTGATGGCTTCCCATCTAAACAAGAAACTTCCCAGGTACCTGTTCAGGTCCAGGGATCCTCAGGCGGAGTCGGTTGATGCGTTAGCAGTTCCTTGGTTTTACCAACCTGCTTATATCTTCCCGCCTCTACTTCTTCTTCCAAGAGTGATCTCCAAGTTTATCATGGAATATTCATTTGTGTTTCTGGTAGCACCAGCATGGCCTCACAGGTTCTGGTATGTGAACCTTGTCCGGATATCCAGTTATCAACCGTGGCCACTACCTTTAAGACCAGATCTTCTGTCTCAAGAACCATTTTCTCTTGTTAAGTGTATCCAGTCCACGGATCATCCATTACTTATGGGATATTAACTCCTCCCCAACAGGAAGTGCAAGAGGATTCACCCAGCAGAGCTGCTATATAGCTCCTCCCCTAACTGCCATTACCAGTCAGTCTCTTGCACCCAACGAATAGATAGGATGTGTGAGAGGACTGTGGTGATTATACTTAGTTTCATACCTTCAATCAAAAGTTTGTTATTTTATAATAGCACCGGAGTGTGTTATTCCTTCTCTGGTAGAATTTGAAGAAGAATCTACCTGAGTTTTTCTATGATTTTAGCCGGAGTAGTTAAGATCATATTGCTGTTTCTCGGCCATCTGAGGAGAGGTAAACTTCAGATCAGGGGACAGCGGGCAGATTAATCTGCAAAGAGGTATGTAGCAGCTTATTATTTTCTGACAATGGAATTGATGAGAAAATTCTGCCATACCGATATAATGTAAACTCAGCCTTAAATGCAGTAGCAGCAACTGGTATCAGGCTGTCATGTATGTATATTTTACACTTCAGTATTCTGGGGAATGGCACTTCACTGGAATTATACTGTATGCATAAAACTTTAGCCTAATTTGCAGGGACTAGCAACAGGCTTTTTAATAACACTCAATTTATTAATGTTAAACGTTTTTTGCTGGCATGTAAAATCGTTTAATTTTCTGAGGTACTGGGTGAAAAAATGTTTTGGGCACTATTTTTTTCCACTTGGCAGTCGTTTTATTTAATTTATGACAGTTTACTGATCTCTCTCACTGTTATGTGTGAGGGGGAGGGACCTTTTTTGGTGCTTTTGCTACGCATCAAAAAATTCAGTCAGAAGTTTATTGTCTTCCCTGCATGATCCGGTTCATCTCTACAGAACTCAGGGGTCTTCAAAACTTGTTTTGAGGGAGGTAATCACTCACAGCAGAGCTGTGAGATTGTAGTTGACTGTGATAAAAAAAACGTTTATTTCTGTATTTTTTTTTCTTTTTTCTGCTATCAGGGTTAGTTATCCTTTGCTAATGGGAGCAATCCTTTGCTAAAATTGTGTTTTTTACAAAGATTTGATGCTATAACTTTTCAGTTTATTAATTTTCAACTGTCATAACTTTTTCTGTGCTTCTTATAGGCACAGTACGTTTTCATATTATAGTAAATTACTTGAAAAGTATTTCCAAGTTGCTAGTTTATTTGCTAGTGTGTTAAACATGTCTGATTCAGAGGAAGATATCTGTGCTATATGTGCTAAAGCCAAAGTGGAGCCCAATAGAAATTTATGTACTAACTGTATTGATACTACTTTAAATAAAAGTCAATCTGTACAAATTGAACATATTTCACCAAACAACGAGGGGAGAGTTATGCCGACTAACTCGCCTCACGTGTCAGTACCTGCATCTCCCGCTCGGGAGGTGCGTGATATTGTAGCGCCGAGTACATCTGGGCGGCCATTACAAATCACATTACAGGATATGGCTACTGTTATGACTGAAGTTTTGGCTAAATTACCAGAACTAAGAGGTAAGCGTGATCACTCTGGGGTGAGAACAGAGTGCGCTGATAATATTAGGGCCATGTCAGACACTGCGTCACAATTTGCAGAACATGAGGACGGAGAGCTTCATTCTGCGGGTGACGGTTCTGATCCAAACAAACTGGATTCAGATATTTCAAATTTTAAATTTAAGCTGGAAAACCTCCGTGTATTACTAGGGGAGGTGTTAGCGGCTCTGAATGATTGTAACACAGTTGCAATACCAGAGAAAATGTGTAGGTTGGATAAATATTTTGCGGTACCGGCGAGTACTGACGTTTTTCCTATACCTAAGAGATTTACTGAAATTGTTACTAAGGAGTGGGATAGACCCGGTGTGCCGTTCTCACCCCCTCCGATATTTAGAAAGATGTTTCCAATAGACGCCACCACACGGGACTTATGGCAAACGGTCCCTAAGGTGGAGGGAGCAGTTTCTACTTTAGCTAAGCGTACCACTATCCCGGTGGAGGATAGCTGTGCCTTTTCAGATCCAATGGATAAAAAGTTAGAGGGTTACCTTAAGAAAATGTTTGTTCAACAAGGTTTTATATTGCAACCTCTTGCATGCATTGCGCCTGTCACGGCTGCAGCAGCATTTTGGTTTGAGTCTCTGGAAGAGACACTTGAATCAGCTCCATTAGATGAGATTACACACAAGCTTAAAGCCCTTAAGTTAGCTAACTCATTTATTTCAGATGCCGTAGTACATTTAACTAAACTTACGGCTAAGAATTCCGGATTCACCATTCAGGCACGCAGAGCACTGTGGCTAAAATCCTGGTCAGCTGACGTTACTTCTAAATCTAAATTGCTTAATATACCTTTCAAAGGGCAGACCTTATTCGGCCCGGGTTGAAAGAAATTATCGCTGACATTACAGGAGGTAAAGGCCATGCCCTGCCTCAAGACAGAGCCAAACCTAAGGCTAGACAGTCTAATTTTCGTTCCTTTCGTAATTTCAAAGCAGGAGCAGCATCAACTTCCTCTGCACCAAAACAGGAAGGAGCTGTTGCTCGCTACAGACAAGGCTGGAGACCTAACCAGTCCTGGAACAAGGGCAAGCAGGCCAGGAAACCTGCTGCTGCCCCTAAGACAGCATGAATCGAGGGCCCCCGATCCGGGAACGGATCTAGTGGGGGGCAGACTTTCTCTCTTCGCCCAGGCTTGGGCAAGAGATGTCCAGGATCCCTGGGCGTTAGAGATCATATCTCAGGGATACCTTCTAGACTTCAAATTCTCTCCCCCAAGAGGGAGATTTCATCTGTCAAGGTTGTCAACAAACCAAATAAAGAAAGAGGCGTTTCTACGCTGCGTACAAGATCTTTTATTAATGGGAGTGATCCATCCGGTTCCGCGGTCGGAACAAGGACAAGGGTTTTACTCAAATCTGTTTGTGGTTCCCAAAAAAGAGGGAACTTTCAGGCCAATCTTGGATTTAAAGATCCTAAACAAATTCCTAAGAGTTCCATCGTTCAAAATGGAAACTATTCGGACAATTTTACCCATGATCCAAAAGGGTCAGTACATGACCACAGTGGATTTAAAGGATGCTTACCTTCACATACCGATTCACAAAGATCATTACCGGTATCTAAGGTTTGCCTTTCTAGACAGGCATTACCAGTTTGTATCTCTTCCATTCGGATTGGCTACGGCTCCGAGAATCTTCACAAAGGTTCTGTGTGCTCTTCTGGCGGTACTAAGACCGCGAGGAATTGCGGTAGCTCCGTACCTAGAAGACATTCTGATACAAGCTTCAAGCTTTCAAACTGCCAAGTCTCATACAGAGTTAGTACTGGCATTTCTAAGGTCGCATGGATGGAAGGTGAACGAAAAGAAGAGTTCTCTCTTTCCACTCACAAGAGTTCCCTTCTTGGGGACTCTTATAGATTCTGTAGAAATGAAGATTTACCTGACAGAAGACAGGTTAACTAAGCTTCAAAATGCATGCCGTGTCCTTCATTCCATTCAACACCCGTCAGTAGCTCAATGCATGGAGGTGATCGGCTTAATGGTAGCAGCAATGGACATAGTACCCTTTGCACGTCTACATCTCAGACCGCTGCAATTGTGCATGCTAAGTCAGTGGAATGGGGATTACTCAGACTTGTCCCCTACTCTGAATCTGGATCAAGAGACCAGAAATTCTCTTCTATGGTGGCTTTCTCGGCCACATCTGTCCAGGGGGATGCCATTCAGCAGGCCGGACTGGACAATTGTAACAACAGACGCCAGCCTACTAGGTTGGGGCGCTGTCTGGAATTCTCTGAAGGCTCAGGGACAATGGAATCAGGAGGAGAGTCTCCTACCAATAAACATTCTGGAATTGAGAGCAGTTCTCAATGCCCTTCTGGCTTGGCCCCAGTTAACAACTCGGGGGTTCATCAGGTTTCAGTCGGACAACATCACGACTGTAGCTTACATCAACCATCAGGGAGGGACAAGAAGCTCCCTAGCAATGATGGAAGTATCAAAGATAATTCGCTGGGCAGAGTCTCACTCTTGCCACCTGTCAGCAATCCACATCCCGGGAGTGGAGAACTGGGAGGCGGATTTCTTAAGTCGTCAGACTTTTCATCCGGGGGAGTGGGAACTTCATCCGGAGGTCTTTGCCCAAATACTTCGACGTTGGGGCAAACCAGAGATAGATCTCATGGCGTCTCGACAGAACGCCAAGCTTCCTCGTTACGGGTCCAGATCCAGGGATCCGGGAGCGGTTATGATAGATGCTTTGACAGCACCTTGGACCTTCGGGATGGCTTATGTGTTTCCACCCTTCCCGATGCTTCCTCGATTGATTGCCAGAATCAAACAGGAGAGAGCATCAGTGATTCTAATAACACCTGCATGGCCACGCAGGACTTGGTATGCAGATCTAGTGGACATGTCATCCTGTCCACCTTGGTCGCTACCTCTGAAACAGGACCTTCTGATCCAGGGTCCCTTCAAACATCAAAATCTAATTTCTCTGAAGCTGACTGCTCAGAAATTGAACGCTTGATTTTATCAAAACGTGGTTTTTCTGAGACAGTTATTGATACCTTAATACAGGCTAGGAAGCCTGTTACCAGAAAGATTTACCATAAGATATGGCGCAAATACTTATATTGGTGCGAATCCAAGAGTTACTCATGGAGTAAGGTTAGGATTCCGAGGATATTGTCTTTTCTACAAGAAGGTTTAGAAAAGGGTTTATCCGCTAGTTCCTTAAAGGGACAGATTTCAGCTCTGTCCATTCTTTTACACAAACGTCTGTCAGAAGTTCCGGACGTTCAAGCTTTTTGTCAGGCTTTAGCTAGGATCAAGCCTGTGTTTAAAACTGTTGCTCCACCATGGAGTTTGAACTTAGTTCTTAATGTTTTACAGGGGGTTCCGTTTGAACCCCTTCATTCCATTGATATCAAGTTGTTATCTTGGAAAGTTCTGTTTTTAATGGCGATTTCCTCGGCTCGAAGAGTCTCTGAGTTATCTGCCTTACATTGTGATTCTCCTTATCTGATTTTTCATTCAGACAAGGTAGTTCTGCGTACTAAACCTGGGTTCCTACCTAAGGTGGTCACTAACAGGAATATCAATCAAGAGATTGTGGTTCCATCTTTGTGTCCTAATCCTTCTTCGAAAAAGGAACGTCTGCTACACAATCTAGATGTAGTCCGTGCCCTGAAATTTTATCTACAGGCAACTAAGGATTTTCGACAAACGTCTTCCCTGTTTGTCGTTTATTCTGGTCAGAGGAGAGGTCAAAAAGCTTCGGCTACCTCTCTCTCCTTTTGGCTTCGTAGCATAATACGGTTAGCCTATGAGACTGCTGGACAGCAGCCTCCTGAAAGAATTACAGCACATTCTACTAGAGCTGTGGCTTCCACTTGGGCCTTTAAGAATGAGGCTTCTGTTGAACAGATTTGCAAGGCTGCAACTTGGTCTTCTCTTCATACTTTTTCCAAATTTTACAAATTTGACACTTTTGCTTCTTCGGAGGCTGTTTTTGGGAGAAAGGTTCTTCAGGCAGTGGTTCCTTCCGTATAAAGAGCCTGCCTGTCCCTCCCGTCATCCGTGTACTTTAGCTTTGGTATTGGTATCCCATAAGTAATGGATGATCCGTGGACTGGATACACTTAACAAGAGAAAACATAATTTATGCTTACCTGATAAATTTATTTCTCTTGTAGTGTATCCAGTCCACGGCCCGCCCTGTCACTTTAAGGCAGGTAATTTTTCCATTAAACTACAGTCACCACTGTACCCTATGGTTTTCCTTTCTCTGCATGTTTTCGGTCAAATGACTGGTAATGGCAGTTAGGGGAGGAGCTATATAGCAGCTCTGCTGGGTGAATCCTCTTGCACTTCCTGTTGGGGAGGAGTTAATATCCCATAAGTAATGGATGATCCGTGGACTGGATACACTACTAGAGAAATAAATTTATCAGGTAAGCATAAATTATGTTTTTTCATCAGGATCTCAAATCATTAAATTTGAAGGTATCGAAATTGAACGCTTAATGCTTAGTCATAGAGATTTCTCTGACTCAGTGATTGATACTATGTTACAGGCTCGTAAATCTGTTTCTAGGAAGATTTATTATTGAGTTTGGAAGACATATTTTTATGGTGCTCTTCTCATAAATTCTCCTGGAATTCTTTTAGAATTCCTAGAATTTTACAGTTTCTTCAGGATGGTTTGGATAAAGGTTTGTCTGCAAGTTCCTTGAAGGGACAAATCTCTGCTCTTTCTGTTTTATTTCACAGAAAGATTGCTTAACTTCCTGATATTCACTGTTTTGTTCAGGCTTTGGTCCGTATCAAGCCTGTCATTAAATCAATCTCTCATCCTTGGAGTCTTAATTTGGTCCTGAGAGCTTTACAGGCTCCTCCTTTTGACCCTATGCATTCTTTTGATATTAAACTACTTTCTTGGATAGTGTTGTTCCTTTTGACGATCTCTTCTGCTAGAAGAGTTTCTGAATTATCGGCTCTTTCTTGTGAGTCACTTTTTCTGATTTTTCATCAAGATAAGGCAGTTTTGCGGACTTCATTTAAATGTTTACCTAAAGTTGTGAATGCTAACAACATTAATAGGGAAATTGTTGTCCCCTCTTTGTGTCCTAATCCTAAGAATTCTTTGGAGAGATCCTTACATTCTCTGGATGTTGTAAGAGCTTTGAAATATTATGTTGAAGCTACTAAATATTTCAGGAAGACTTCTAGTCTATTTGTTGTCTTTTCTGGTTCTAGGAAAGGTCAGAAAGCGTCTGCCATTTCCTTGGCATCTTGGTTAAAGCTTTTGATTCATAAGGCTTATGTGGAGTCGGGTCAGGCCCCGCCTCAGAGAATCACAGCTCATTCTACTAGATCAGTCTCAACTTCATGAAATGAAGCTTCAGTTGATCAGATTTGCAAAGCAGCGACTTGGTCTTCTTTGCATACATTTTCTAAATTCTACCGTTTTGATGTATTTGTCTCTTCGGAAGCAGTTTTTGGTAGAAAAGTTCTTCAGGCAGCTGTTTCAGTTTGATTCCTCTGCTTATGTTTTACGTGTTTCTTTTCAATTATAAGAAAAACGTATTCTTTTTGTTGTGGATTTAATTTTTCAGCGGAAAATGGCTGTTTTTATTTTATCCCTCCCTCTCTAGTAACTCTTCTGTGGAGTTCCACATCTTGGGTATTACTATCCCATACTTCACTAGCTTGTGGACTCTTGCCAATTACATGAAAGGAAACATAATTTATGTAAGAGTCCATGAGACCCACCCTTTTTATGGTGGTTATGTTTTTTTTTTTTTTAAAGTACAATTATATTTCCAGTTCCTTTTTTGATGCTTTTTACTCCTTTTTCTATCACCCCACTACTTGGCTATTCATTAAACTGAATTGTGGGTGTGGTGAGGGGTGTATTTATAGGCATTTTGATGTTTGGGAAACTTTGCACCTCCTGGTAGGATTGTATATCCCATACGTCACTAGCTCATGGACTCTTGCCAATTACATGAAAGAAATTAATTTATCAGGTAAGTTCTTACATAAATTATGTTTTTTTTAATTTTTTAATTTATGTTTTTATTTTTATTTTATATTATTTTTTTTTTAAATAGTAATGTTAGGTTTATTTATAGTTTAAGCTAAGGTTTTTTTATTTCACAGGTAAGTTTTTATTTATTTTAAGGTAGTTATATTGTAACTTTAATTTAAAGTTAGGGGGTGTTAGGTCAATAGTCTAATTTAGTGTGTCGTGATGTGGGGGGCCGGCGGTTTAGGGGTTAATAGGATTATTTTAGTATTTGTGATGCGGGGGTGGCGGATTAGGGGTTAATAAGTTTATTGTAGTGTTGGCGATGTGGGGGGTCAATGGTTTAGGGGTTGATAGATTTATTTAGTGTCAGGATGGCAGATTAGGGGTTAATATCTTTATTTAGTGTCTGCTGTGTCGGGGTGCATGCTTTTCCACTTTTCTCCATGCTCAGTGTGGCACACAGAGACACACAGCAGTAAGGTTCAATTATTTTTTTACTATTTTAACTGGTTGCCGGTGTGATTTCTATATTGTCAACACCTGTTAATTAGTGATGTCGCGAACAGTTCGCCGGAGAACAGTTCCCAGCGATCTTAGCTTGTTCGCGTTCGCCGCAGCGGGCGAACATATGCGATGTTCGATCCGCCCCCTATTCGTCATCATTGAGGAAACTTTGACCCTGTATTTCACAGTCTGCAGACACATTTCAGCTAATCAGCAACAGACACTCCCTCCCAGACCCTCCCAGCTCCTGGGCAGCAGCCATTTTAGATTCATTCTGATCCTGCATTCTTAGTGAGAGGAGGTTTAGTGCTGCTGCTGGTGATTTTATAGGGAAATTGATAGCTAGGCTAGTGTATTCAGTGTCCACTACAGTCCTGAAGGACTCATCTGATCTCTGCTGTAAGGACAGCACCCCAAAAAGCCCATTTTAGGGCTAGAACTTTAGTTGTTTTTTTTTTTTTTTTTTAAACTAATTGCATTTGCCTGCCTGTCAGCCTGTGTGTGAGGCTCACAGCATATACTGTGCCTACTTGCTCACTGCCACCACTCATATCTGTTGTAACATTAGTGTAAATTTTAAAAAAAAACTTTTACATCAGTTTGCTAGTGTAATCTAATTTCATTTTCCAGCAGGCCTGTGTGTCAGGCCCACAGCATATACTGTGCCTAATTGCTCTGTTTTCCACCACTCATATCTGGTGTAACATTAGTGTAATTTAAAAAAAACAAAAACTTTTAAATCAGTCTGCTAGTGTAATCTAATTTCAGTTGCCAGGCCAGCCTGCCACTGCCAGCCTCAGTGCCACCACTCATATCTGGTGTAACATTAGTGTAAATTTTTTTTAAAAAAAAACTAGTGCCAGCCTGTGTGTCAGGCTCCCAGCATATACTGTGCCTACTTCCATCCTCAGTGCCACCACTCATATCTGTTGTAACATTAGTGTAATTTTTTTTAAAAAAAACTTTTACATCAGTCTGCTAGTGTTATTTAATTTTAGTTGCCAGGCCAGCCTGCCACTAGTGCCAGCCTGTGTGTAAGGCTCTCAGCATATACTGTGCCTACTTCCATCCTCAGTGCCACCACTCATATCTGTTGTAACATTAGTGTAAATATTTTTTAAAAAAACTTTTACATCAGTCTGCTAGTGTTATTTAATTTTAGTTGCCAGGCCAGCCTGCCACTAGTGCCAGCCTGTGTGTCAGGCTCTCAGCATATACTGTGCCTACTTCCATCCTCAGTGCCACCACTCATATCTGTTGTAACATTAGTGTAAATTTAAAAAAACAAAAACTTTTACATCAGTCTGCTAGTTTTATTTAATTTTAGTTGCCAGGCCAGCCTGCCACTAGTGCCAGCCTGTGTGTCAGGCTCACAGCATATACTGTGCCTACTTCCTCAGTGCCACCACTCATATCTGTTGTAACATTAGTGTAAAAAAAAATTTAAAAAAACTTTTACATCAGTCTGCTAGTGTTATTTAATTTTAGTTGCCAGGCCAGCCTGCCAATAGTGCCAGCCTGTGTGTCAGACTCACAGCATATACTGTGCCTACTTCCATCCTCAGTGCCACCACTCATATCTGTTGTAACATTAGTGTAACTTTTTTTAAAAAAAAACTTTTACATCAGTCTATCAAATGTATATTGCATCTATTGATCTATGTAATTCAGATCTATCTAATGTATATTGCATCTATTGATCTATGTAATTCGTATCTATCAAATGTATATTGCATCTATTGATCTATGTAATTCGTATCTATCAAATGTATATTGCATCTATTGATCTATGTAATTTGTATCTATCATATGTATATTGCATCTAATGATCTATGTAATCTATGTATCTATCTATCTATCTATCTATCTATCTATCTATCAAATCTATCTATCTCGTGGTTGTGCAAATGGACTGTTTGCGGTTGTTTGCGGTGCGTTACATGGGGAGTTTGGTCTGTCACTGTGAAGCGGGCGTAACCCTTACACTACCTGATCGATACATCATCATACCTGATGTTTTAAAGCACATTATTCCAAACAATTTAGGAATGTTAGGGGATTTAGGCCCTTTATGGCTTAAAACCAGACTCTGCATCAACTATGTAATTTTCCTTGGGAGTTTTGCCATGGATCCCCCTCCGGCATGCCACAGTCCAGGTGTTAGTCCCCTTGAAACAACTTTTCCATCACTATTGTGGCCAGAAAGAGTCCCTGTTGGTTTTAAAGTTCGCCTGCCTATTGAAGTCAATGGCGGTTCGCCCGGTTCACCGGTTCGCGAAGAGTTGCGGAAGTTCGAGTCTGCCGTTCGCAAACCGAAATTTTTAGGTTCGCGACATCACTACTGTTAATTGATACAATTGAGTTTAATTACAAATTAAAGGAGTATCACAAACTTGGAATGCAATTATTTCTTACAATTTTGAGATGGTGCTAATAGTTTTGTCCAGTCCATTTTTGGAGTTTTTCTTGGAATGTGTCAGATTTGTTTTTGTTTTCCACTTTTTTGTGTTATAACAATACAAACAAAAGAAATAAACATAAGAATGCCTAACCATTTGTAATTGCAACAATTTTCTGGGCGAAGTAGTGCATTATCTGACAGAAATGCAGGGGTGCATATATATATATACAGGGAGTGCAGAATTATTAGGCAAGTTGTATTTTTTTTTTTTTTTTTTTTTTTTAAATAATTTTTTATTGAGACAATAGATAGAAATAACAGAAAAGGGAGTGTGTCCCAGCACAAGATAAATACAGAAAGAAAAATAACTGATACGGATCACATATGAAAGGTACATAAGAATTAAGACATTGGAGTGCTAATATAGGATTTGTTAAGAAATTATCTAGACAATAGAGTTTCAATATTTAGAGTCAATGATATGGAAGATGTCTAAGTTGAAAACAGAGAGATAACATTTGACGTAAGTTATAGCACCGACTTTATAACCTTAAATACAGAATGCGCACAGTGAAATCAAAACATGTGTGACTGGGGCATATAAAAATGAAGTCTCAGTTTTATAATACAGGTAACTAGTGGTCCCTACTCTCAAATAAGGGGTATTCTATATACTGTAAAAAAAAAAGTGAGAGGAAGGGAGCTGGCATTTATCAGGCCTCCCGTAGGCCTGCGTATATAGGGGGATGAGGGATGCAGCGGGCAAGAGCCGCTCATAATGGGGGGGAGAAGGGAGAAGGGAGGGGGAGAGGGGGAGCGGAGCTAGATGATTTGTCTTAAAAATATAAACTACAGGGCGATGTGAAATGAAATGGAATGGGATCTCAGGGCTTTTGAGAATACTCCTGGATAACATCTCTACCATATGAAAACTAGGGCATGTGAATTAAAGGGAAATTGCCAAAGAGGATACTAACAGGGGGGGGCTTTTCTATAGACACAAAAAGTTATAACAGTGTAAACTAAGCGAACTATAAGGCAGTATAGTATATGAACAGTGTCAACTGAACCTCCACCTAGTAGACAAATTTGTATAGGCTATATATGTATAAATCAGGTTAATCTATCTGTTTTCCTGAGGGACAGAAATATAGCCCCCCTGCGAGTCCTGATAGCTAACCATAAAAAGCTATAGCTGGGGTTGATTATGTAAAATAATATATTAGAGGCCTGAGACAAAGGTCTTCCCATTTGGATAAAGAAAACAAAGAGAATATGATATGTCAGACATCAGACTATTAAGCCATCATTTAGAATATCATCTCTCTGAAAGTTAGGAGTTATTATCACTTGTCACATTTACTGAGTTATGAGATACTAGTATCCTAATGATGGGAATAGAATGGCTAGCTAATCCCCAAAGTACCCAGGTGCAGTTTTCCAGATAGTAAACATTATAAAGAATGTTCCAATGTCTGAGGATATGGTCAGTTAATATAGGTCAGTTACATTATAGAGTATTTAATAACAAGTGTCTAACTAAGTATATAATAAACAGACAAATTTGAAACAGGACATGAAACATCCATAATACATAGAAAAATACCCGTGCTATATGAGACCATAATAATAATAATATTGAAAATGAAGAATATAGAGTACACAGACCACTGTGTTTAAAAGAGCATATGGGCTAACAAAACATGCATGTTATCATATATATATATATATACATATAACCTAAACTAAATTCTTAAAATGATATACATAAATTATACCAGACTAATTGTAGTGTAAAGTCCAACTTATGAATGGGGAGCCAGATGACACTGCTTAGTTGTCTCTTTTCCAAAGGAGATCCTGTTAGTAATCTATGGGAAGCAAGCTAAATACTTGTGGAGGTGATTACTCACAACAGTACAGCACTTCTTGTCAAAGTCCATGGTTTCTATCCTACTCCCCTTCTATAATCTATTCCTGCCTTTTGGAGAATCAGGGATGGAAACGTAGCTGATTCCCATAGTCTCATATGGAGCAACACTACACTAAGTAGATACCAATAAAGCTGGGAGCGTAGAATAGGCGTCTGACAGAGTCCCCTGTGCCGAGTGGACTTCAGTGTGATAAGGTAGAAGTCCCCCTTGTGAGTGGTAGATGCATAGTAGCTCAGTGGGACGTCTACATGAACTTGTGTTACCTGTAGATAAAGCTTACTAATCATAGGGCTGCTCCGTCTTGTTATTGGTGAAAGCTGTGTGACTTCCATTACGGTGCTCTCAGATGGCGTGGAGTTTGTGTCTTCCATGACAAAGTAGGGAGCTGCAGAAATGCAATCTGGGCGATCATCTATTTTCTCGCCTGTAAGGGACGGTGCGCTCGAATCCCAGGCAATATCTACCAGAGACTGTGGTAGATCTATACCAAAATTAGTAGCTTTCTCGGGACCTGGAGTAGTGTCAGTAATTCCCCGATCAGGGATATCTCTCATGTCACAAAGCACCGCCTGAGCTTCAGAGGAACTGGTATAAGAGGCGATATTAGGCGATACAGGGGAATCCGCTGCCTGCTCGTTAACCTCCGCCCGCAGAGCATCCATAAGCACTTGAAAATATTGCCTAAGATCTTGATAGGTACGATCCGATGAGAGTGGCGGGTCATACTCCCAGAGCTCTGTGGCGTCCGATGCATTAGCACTGCATTCAAAAGTGCTCTCTAGCTTAGGTGTTGGCCCTGTAAGATCCGAGGGGCTATATGAGGGTAACATTGTTTCTCACAGGATCCTAGCAGACGGGGATCACTTGTGTATCTTAGATTACACTTATTCTGAAGTCCACGTGGCCTACAATATGGCCGCTCCACATATGTATTATATGTAAACTGCGGTTGGTGGAAAGATGCCCCGATTTGTCGCCTCAGGTTCTCTCCTTCTTACTGAACCTCTGAGTATGGATCCATAGGTCATCAACTATAGTTTCATACAGTCTAAAGCAGAACTGAGCAGGTTACTTGTAGATTAAAGATATTATTTTGAGCAGAGCTCCCATAGAATGCGACCGCTTAGGTGCCCGGCCAGCTCCGCCCCCCGGCAAGTTGTATTTTTGAGGATTAATTTTATTATTGAACAACAACCATGTTCTTAATGAACCCAAAAAACTCATTAATATCAAAGCTGAATAGTTTTGGAAGTAGTTTTTAGTTTGTTTTTAGTTATAGCTACTTTAGGGGGATATCTGTGTGTGCAGGTGACTATTACTGTGCATAATTATTAGGCAACTTAACAAAAAACAAATATATACCCATTTCAATTATTTATTTTTACCAGTGAAACCAATATAACATCTCAACATTCACAAATATACATTTCTGACATTCAAAAACAAAACAAAAACAAATCAGTGACCAATATAGCCACCTTTCTTTGCAAGGACACTCAAAAGCCTGCCATCCATGGATTCTGTCAGTGTTTTGATCTGTTCACCATCAACATTGCGTGCAGCAGCAACCACAGCCTCCCAGACACTGTTCAGAGAGGTGTACTGTTTTCCCTCCTTGTAAATCTCACATATGATGATGGACCTCAGGTTCTCAATGGGGTTCAGATCAGGTGAACAAGGAGGCCATGTCATTAGATTTTCTTCTTTTATACCCTTTCTTGCCAGCCACGCTGTGGAGTACTTGGACGCGTGTGATGGAGCATTGTCCTGCAAGAAAATCATGTTTTTCTTGAAGGATGCAGACTTCTTCCTGTACCACTGCTTGAAGAAGGTGTCTTCCAGAAACTGGCAGTAGGACTGGGAGTTGAGCTTGACTCCATCCTCAACCCGAAAAGGCCCCACAAGCTCATCTTTGATGATGCCAGCCCAAACCAGTACTCCACCTCCACCTTGCTGGCGTCTGAGTCAGACTGGAGCTCTCTGCCCTTTACCAATCCAGCTACGGGCCCATCCATCTGGCCCATCAAGACTCACTCTCATTTCATCAGTCCATAAAACCTTAGAAAAATCAGTCTTGAGATATTTCTTGGCCCAGTCTTGACGTTTCAGCTTGTGTGTCTTGTTCAGTGGTAGTCGTCTTTCAGCCTTTCTTACCTTGGCCATGTCTCTGAGTATTGCACACCTTGTGCTTTTGGGCACTCCAGTGATGTTGAAGCTCTGAAATATGGCCAAACTGGTGGCAAGTGGCATCTTGGCAGCTGCACGCTTGACTTTTCTCAGTTCATGGGCAGTTATTTTGCGCCTTGGTTTTTCCACACGCTTCTTGCGACCCTGTTGACTATTTTGAATGAAACGCTTGATTGTTCGATGATCACGCTTCAGAAGCTTTGCAATTTTAAGAGTGCTGCATCCCTCTGCAAGATATCTCACTATTTTTGACTTTTCTGAGCCTGTCAAGTCCTTCTTTTGACCCATTTTGCCAAAGGAAAGGAAGTTGCCTAATAATTATGCACACCTGATATAGGGTGTTGATGTCATTAGACCACACCCCTTCTCATTACAGAGATGCACATCACCTAATATGCTTAATTGGTAGTAGGCTTTCGAGCCTATACAGCTTGGAGTAAGACAACATGCATAAAGAGGATGATGTGGTCAAAATACTCATTTGCCTAATAATTTTGCACTCCCTGTATATATATATATATGTATATAGCTATATACACAAATAAAGTCTAGCACTCGCTCACAAGCTCTCAGCTAAGTTTAAAAGAAACTGGAAGATTCAGTTACCGCATTTGGCCAAATGGGACAAGCCCAGGTACCACGTCAAGGTCTCTTCCAACACCTGGGACCCTAATATAGCCACACAAATACAGGCTCACACACAGGTGCAAGCTCATATTCAAATAAACTGGGAACTAGTCAGGGTTCACAGACTTTTGTAATCACCCTTAAGCACAAGCAAAACAAGGAAAGTGAAACAGTACTCCCAGACCGGACCGGGGACACATCACATGACCCTGAAACACTGCTCAACTATGGTGCTATAGCACTCTCAAAAAGCTGCACTTTTTCTAGAGTCACATGCAGTCTTGGCCCAGACCAGCCTGGGAGTAAGTCCCTAGGGTAAATTACTAAACAGACATTACAATACACACAAAATTAAAGTCTAGCACTCGCTCACAAGCTCTCAGCTATGTCCGGTCCGGGAGTACTGTTCCACTTTTTTTATTTATATAGCTATATATATATATATATTTATAAGGCAGTGTGGATAGATTGAAACATATCCTTGTCAGCGCTAGTTTATATCAAAAGTGTAAGTACAAATCCTAATGCTGCTAGAGACTAAGTCCTATGAACTTCTATGCATAAAAGATCTAAAATTATTGCAGAGACAAAATATGTGAATCCAGCGCAGAAGGACTGTTTTAAAAAATAAATAATAAGAATAACAATGTAGCCAATACAAAGTTCAGTGCTTTGTTACTTCATAGCAGAGAGAGATACAGTTTTAAAGGTGGGCAGTACAAATTAGGGAACTTGCAGCATACATTATCAGGTGAAATTCCTACTTACAAGAACGAACCTCAATCGTATGGGGTAAGGATGTGGCAGAGCAGAGGAGAGGGTGTCACCCACAACTGATGTATTGTTCCTGATGTCAAGTTGGAGGGGACGGCTTCTCACCACTTCAATGGAGGAGATTATCCGCTTTTCTTAAGTGGATCTTGTGTAGCCAGTAGTGGTGCTTGAAGGAGTAATCCCTTTAATTCACATTCCTAGAATTTTCTCCTTGGATAGCGTGTAGCATGAGGGAAGACACAAAGTCACCATATTAGTAAAAAAGTTTTAATACAAAACACAAGCGAAGCGCAATAAAAAGGTACACTTACAAAATCAAACCTCAATCATAAGGGAGGTAAGTTGAAAGCCTGAAACCACGGAGCAGAGTGCCCAAAGTGAATGCAATCTGGGAACACGGACAAAAATCTCAAAAAGCGTGTCTCCTGGTTTTTGAGATTTTTGTCCGTGTTCCCAGATTGCATCTATATTTTTACATTTGACACTTCCTGAGTGCTTTGAAGCTTGAAACATACTTTTTTCTTATTATTATTCTTATTTTAAAAAATCATCTTCTTCATTTTTGCAAAAAAATACAAAGAAGAAAAATTAAAAAACACATTTTTTTTTATCATTATATATTAAGGGGTACATTTATCAAGCAGCGGATGCTGCTTATTCCGTGCGAGCCTTCTGGCTTACCGTAAACAGGATTTAAGAAGCAGCGGTTATAAGACCGCTTCTCCTTAACTCGTACGCCACCTCTGAGGTGGCAGACTGCAATCATCCCAATCAGATACGATCGGGATAAGTAATACCCCCTGCTAGCGGCCGCAAATGTGCAGTTGGGTGGCATTGCACAAGCATTTCACCAGAAATGCTTGTGCAACGTTAAATGTCGACAGTGCATGCTATTGGCATTTAGCAATGCAGGGCGGACATGATTAGCTATAGTATGTTAAATCTACCCCTTAGTATTTAATATAATTTTAGTTTATCCTTACAAATTATACTTATTTTTTACATAATTTGCCTTTATGTCTTTTTAACCATCTTATTAAATAGCTATGAGCTAAATTACAAGTGGAGCACAACGCAGGGTGCATTATTTTTAGCACAGTGAGTGCTATACTCACTCATATTACAATAAGTGAGAATAGTGATGCTCTCAAGCTGCACACAAAATAACACTGGAAAATGTAGAGCGTTTGGAGATCAGTGTTAATGCTTAAAAATATGCATAAAAAATACACTTGGAAAATATATTAAAATAAAGTATTTCGCTTATATGTATACATATTAAATATAAAATCAAGGTTTATTATTGAAAAAATGTTTTTACAGGGAATTAAATGGCTATGGCATGTTTGTATTTGTATGTGTGTAGATATATGGGTGTACCGTATGTGTGTGTATATATATATATATATATATATATATATATATATATGTATGTACAGTGGGGCAAAAAAGTATTTAGTCAGCCACCAATTGTGCAAGTTCTCCCACTTAAGATGAGAGAGGCCTGTAATTTTCATCATAGGTATACCTCAACTATGAGAGACAAAATGTGGAAACAAATCCAGACAATCACATTGTCTGATTTAGAAATAATTTATTTGCAGATTATGGTGGAAAATAAGTATTTGGTCAATATCAAAAGTTCATCTCAATACTTTGTTATATATCCTTTGTTGGCAATGACAGAGGTCAAACGTTTTCTGTAAGTCTTCACAAGGTTGTCACACACTGTTGCTGATATGCATGCAGATCTCCTCTAGAGCAGTGATGTTTTGGGGCTGTTGCTGGGCAACACAGACTTTCAACTCCCTCCAAAGGTTTTCTATGGGGTTGAGATCTGGAGACGGGCTAGGCCACTCCAGGACCTTGAAATGCTTCTTACAAAGCCACTCCTTTGTTGCCCGGGCGGTGTGTTTGGGATCATTGTCATGCTAAAAGACTCAGTCACGTTTCATGTTCAATGCCCTTGCTGATGGAAGGAGGTTTGCACTCAAAATATCACTATACATGGCTCCATTCATTCTTTCATGTACACGGATTAGTCGTCCTGTTCCCTTTGCAGAGAAACAGCCCCAAAGCATGATGTTGCCACCCCCATGCTTCACAGTAGGTATGGTGTTCTTTGGTTGCAACTCAGCATTCTCTCTCCTCCAAACACGACGAGTTGTGTTTCTACCAAACAGTTCTACTTTGTTTTCATCTGATCATATGACATTCTCCCAATCCGCTTCTGGATCATGCTCTCTAGCATACTTCAGATGGGCCCGGACATGTACTGGCTTAAGCAGGGGAACACGTCTGGCACTGCAGGATCTGAATCCCTGGCGGCGTAGTGTGTTACTGATGGTAGCTTTTGTTACATTGGTCCCAGCTCTCTGCAGGTCATTAACTAGGTCCCCCCGTGTGGTTTTGGGATGTTTGCTCACCGTTCTTGTGATCATTTTGACCCCACGGGGAGAGATCTTGCATGGAGAACCAGATCAAGGGAGATTATCAGTGGTATTGTATGTCTTCCCATTTATAATTTATAATTATTGCTCCCACAGTTGATTTCTTCACACCAAGCTGCTTGCCTATTGCAGATTCAGTCTTCCCAGCCTGGTGCAGGTCTACAATTTTGTTTCTGGTGTCCTTCGACAGCTCTTTGGTCTTCACCATAGTGGAGTTTGGAGTGTGACTGTTTGAGGTTGTGGACAGGTGTCTTTTATACTGATAACAAGTTCAAACAGGTGCCATTAATACAGGTAATGAGTGGAGGACAGAGGAGCCTCTTAAAGAAGAAGATACAGGTCTGTGATAGCCAGAAATCTTGCTTGTTTGTAGGTGACCAAATACTTATTTTCCACCATAATATGCAAATAAATTATTTCCAAATCAGACAATGTTATTATCTGGATTTGTTTCCACATTTTGTCTCTCATAGTTGAGGTATACCTATGATGAAAATTACAGGCCTCTCTCATCTTCTTAAGTGGGATAACTTGCACAATTGGTGGCTGACTAAATACTTTTTTTCCCCACTTTATGTGTACATATTTATGTACGTGTGTGAATCTATGTGTGCAGTGTTTAAAAAAACTCATATTTCAGTAGAAAACCATAGATTAAAACTAAGTTCAAATCTTCACCATTGAGTGGTGGTTTAGCACAACTTCATCCTAGTGCTATGTTGTTTTTCTCCTGATTGGACTAAAAGTGCTTTACACATGGTACAGTTACATAAGAGGGTCTAAAGTTAGAGATTTTAAGGCTTGTGTGCAAAAGTAGGTCTTGAGTGTTTGTTTAAACAGGGAAGGGGCTTCCTCATAGTGCTGGGGAGAGTGTTTCACAGATATAGTGCATCATGATTAAAAGCTTGAACACTACATTTTTGGTGACGTTGTGGCACATATAGCTTCAGGACGTGTGCTTAACAAAGAGTGCGAGTTGGGACACAGGGCACCAGTAATTCTTTTAGATAGCTTTGTCCCTGATTGTGCAAAGCTTTTTAAGATATTAGGCCTATCTTTAATTATATATGCTATTTTTTGGCAACCAAGGTAGAGAGTGGTGGATGGGTGTCATATTGAAGAATTTTGACTGGCCAATTAGAAGCCTTGCTCTAGCATTTTGAAGGCTATTGCATAGTTTTTCTGGTAGACCATAATAAAGTGCATTGCAATAGTCTAAATGCAATATCCCCAATGCATGGATGTTGTGGGAAGATCCTCTGCTGGAATTGGGTGCTTGATCCTGGCTATATTCTTTAAATGAGGCTTAGGTTGTGATTGATATATGATATTCCATGGGAAGTTCACTGTCAAGGATAACAACAAGATTTCTTTCTAGACCAATTAGTTGATCTTGTTTCAGCATAGTTGTCACCATGCAACTTTTTCCCATCACAAGTGGAACATTTGAGTTTGCCTTGAAAGAGATGTATATTTGCATGTCATCTGCTTAACAATGATAGCTTAGGGGATATTGCCTTATGATATTGGCAATGTATACACTGAAAAACAAAGAAAGGAGAGCGCGACTGGACTCAAGTGAAGTTTATTTTAACAAATCAAAACAAAAAAGTTTAAAACCATAAAATAGTAGGTATCTTGCGTACCAGATTCACAAGGTTAATGGGCACATAAAACACAATTGTCTTTGGAGATTCAATAGATTACCGCTCCCCAGGACGCCTTCCGATGCAGCCAGGTGACGTACTATATTCACAGCTGATTACTCTGCAGCGCGTGTATGCGACTCGTCAGCTGTTTGGTCTCTGGGAAAAGCCGGTTCCAGTCAAAGCCGGAAGTCTGTGTCTCTTAGGTTGTTGATACAGTGTATCATTGGTGTAGAAGTCCTCGACGGCCGTTTCGTTCCCTAACGAGGGAACTTTTTCAAGATGTTGCTCAATGTATACACTGCAAATTACATTGAAGATAAGATGGAGCCCTATATGACTCCACTCACCAAGAGGACAGGTAGATAGGAGCATACTCCTGATTAAACTCTTGGGTTCTGTCAGATAGAAATTATTTGAAGCAACTTAGGACTGTACTGTTTCATGGTCCAGTGTGTCAAATGCAGTAGAAAGCTCAAGCAGGATTAGTACTGAGCATGTACCCCTGCCTTTTGCCATCAAGAAGAAATCATTTAGTACACATACCAGTGCCATTTCATTACAATGCATTATCCTGAAACTTGACTGAAATACATCATAAATGTTTTTTTGTTGACAGCCATAATTCTATATGGGTCTGTAATTCTCAATGCATTCTGAATCTAGAGACAGCATTTTGTTTTGCTTTAGGAGAGGATTGAGAACTGCTTGTCTGCATAAAGCATTTGAGTAATTTTGGTAAAGACAGGTGTAAGTAGGTCCATGCTCCCTATAAAAAGGTGTGTTGGTCCAGTGTCCATATATTAGGTTATGGCACACGGCATTTTTTTTATTGTTTGCAAGATATTGTTTTAAGCAATGTAACTTAAGGTTATCCAATGATGATGAGGAATTGTTTTTGGCTTTTTTAAATCTTGTGAAAGTGGTAGTTGATAGTATTTTAGAATGAATGGTTGACATTTTTTCTGAGTGAAAGTAAAGACATTGTTTAGGTCGGATGGATTGCACAGTCTGTTATGTGCTTTTGTTACATCTTTAATTTTATTCTCCATTGTCTGGGATTTTCTCCATCTCCATTCAAGATCTTACCTTCTCTTGTTCTTCTTTGTTATAGTGCTGTCAAAACAGGGAGATTTATGACGAGTGGTGAGGGGTGAAAGCCTTTGACATGAGGATCAGAGGGGACATGCCCTTTAGCTTTCAGTAACTAGTCATTTCTACAAATGATGGGGTATTTGAGTGATTACTTATAAAGAAGTTAATGGAATCATGTGGTGGTCAGACCACATAACTGGGTTTATTATTAGACTAGAGAATTCTAGTGAAGAATACAAGGTCCAGTGTGTGCCCACTCTTGTTGGTAAAAAAGGGGACAACTTAAGTAAAAGCCTGTACATGCATCATGAAAAGTAGATCTTGTTTAAACTGTGAAAACGTATCATCCATCCATTCATTGAACTTCCATAGTATACGCCAATTGTGATGTTTTAAAACTAATGCACACACCAGCTCTATGAATTCATGCATGAATTACTTTCTATCTCCAGATGAGTGATAGATCAGGAAAATTCCTTCTGCATTCCTGGCAGCCACCTATTTAAATTATTTTTAGTTGCCTAACTAAAAAGGGGGTTTAAAATTGATTGATACTCCTCCCCCTTTCTGTGGATTGTTGAATAATATGGTGGTACAGCTGCTTCTAGAATTGGACCTGTATTTTCATCAAGCCAATTTTCTGTGATGCACATTATGGCCCAGTCAGAATGTTAAAAAAAATGGCCATTTTCGAGCGATGCCGGCGAGCTCAATGCTGCTCCCATAGAAGTCAATGGGTAAAAGAACAGTTCAGATCAGCACACCAACAATATGCGCTTAGTATCCAAAAAAAACTTCTAAATGTTTATGTAGGTGCTAAAACCTTCAGGGACCCTCCTCCAAGGTCCATAAATAATAGATGAAGAAACGGAAGAAGGTAGCACTCTGAGGGAAAGTAAAAAACCTTTATTAGAGCAACGTTTCGGTGCTTCCTGCCCCTTTCTCAAGCTTGAGAAAGGGGCAGGAAGCACGGAAACGTTGCCCTAATAAATGATTTTTTCTTTTCCTGAGAGTGCTACCTTCTTCCATTTCTTCATCTAAAGACATCAGACATAGATATCACCGCCCACATAGACATCATCACCGCTCGCCCTATTTGAAGTGTGCTTACATCGCCCAAACAGTATGCTTACTGAAACAATTATTAGTTTCAGTGTAGGCACAATTCAAATATTGTTGTGGGGACCTAAGTTTTAAATACCTACTCTAACTTGCTCAGGCGATGTTGTCTTGGCAGCTGATAGCTGGCGAGACAAACATGGCCACTGCGCTCCTCGCAACCTGCACTTTGTTGCTTTGACCATATCGATCTTGTGTCGATTGTGTCCAAAGCAAAGTGCAGGCTACTCTTATTAGCATGCATCGCTAACTCCCCCTGAACACCTATATCTACGTCACACCTAAGTTACATTCTCCCTGCACTGCCTTGCTACCTCCCACCTCCCACCTGCACCTACATCACAGCTAACCTACACTCCCCCCTGCACTGCCCAGCTATCTCCCCCTGAGCGCCTACACTTACGTCAAGCCAGCCTAACCTGCACACCCCCGGAACGCCCAGCTAAGTCCTTAACAATGCCTAAATTTACATCATGTATAAACAACACTCTTCTAGAATTCCACCAGGTTTAGGACCAACTAAACCTCCTGGGCCTTTTGGTGCTCCTGGAACTCAGTGCCGGACCGGAATTGAGCCCCAGACCGCCGGTGGTCAGCTGCCAGTGGTTCGGGGCTCAATTCCTATCCGTCACTAAGTTCCAGGAGCCTGGATAGGCTGAGGAGGTTTTTTTTTTGGGTTTTTTTTAAATATTTTTTATTGAGATAGTATAACATACGGAAGAATACATTTACATAAGAATATCATGGCAACATACCCATATGACATACAACAGGTTATAAATATTCCATGCAACAGGCATGCCCTTAGAATGTTATAATCCGCTTAAGTTTAGTCCAGTAAGGATAATGTTTGGCCATAAATAGTCCCTCATTTTACATAGTTACATTTTCAGCAGACAGTAAATGTGAGTTGCGTCAGAACTTTTTACAATATGCCTATTATCAAAATCTGGTGTTTGATATATGCAGGCTTATCCCTGTCTATGATCAGTTCAACAACCTATAAACTTAGAGAAAATGGCACATACCGAAGGAAATTAACTAAGAGACTGCTTGAGAGTCACCTGGAATGTGTTACCTCCTCGAGCCTTAACTGGTACGAGGTACGATGATGTAACTTATTGAGCTGATTATGTCCAGGTGAATTTATACACTTCTTTGGCGCTAAGGAGGATTAAGTTTGTCAGGGCAACAGGGCGTCCGGTGGTAAAGAGGGGAGGGAAGATTGAGAGGCAAAGAACAAAAAAACAAAACAAAAAAAAAAGGAAGAAGAGGGGAGAGGAGGGGGGTGTCAAGAGGGGGGGGAACCAAGGACCTGTTCCCTCTCTTGCAGGAGCAAGTGGCTCTTCTTATACTATCTTTGACTTCCCCTCCCCGAAGGTTATAACACTCCAATTAACTTCCTATTTCCCCCCAGTGTCCCAGGGTGCCCAAATTTGTCCGTGCAAGCCTACTTTGCCCATGGATCTCAAAGAGAATTCTTCCATAGAGCGGATATATTTAATAATACTGTGTATCATACTGAGTGAAATCTGTGATTTCCCCAACCAGCATCTTGCTATTGCTAATTTTGTAGCCAGAAGAATAACAATATACAACGTCCTCTCAGGTTTGGCCAACTTCCCCAGTCCTAAATGAAATAGGGCTATGTCTGGTGTCAGTCTGTGCGATAAGCCTAATTGTTTTAACAATGTTGCCATCTGCTCCCATATCTCCTGTATTTTTCTGCAGCTCCACCAGATATGGAAATGAGAACCCCTGTGGCCACATCCACTCCAGCATCTATCTGAAACTTGTTGAAACATCTTGTGTAGACTGTCTGGTACTCTATGCTAGCGCAGGACTAATTTTATATATAACTCATATAGTGTGACACAATGTATCGCCGCTCTAGTGTACTGAACAGCCTGTTGCCACTCCAATTCCATATGCTCCCTCCTCATATCTCTCTCCCATTCCGTGATACGGAATGTTTTTGTAAATCTTTCTGAGTCTAATAGGAGTTGGTAATGTATTGTCATGGCCTTTCGGAGGGGCTTGCCCAAGAGCCACCTCTTTTCCCATTGGGTCATTTCTCTAGGTTTGTCCTTTTGGAACTTCCAGGAGATCATCATGGAGATGAGCCTAAAATATTCAAAGTGGAACTTTTTGGGAACATCTATACTTGGCAAGTCTGGAGCTTGGATCACCAAGCCTTGCGGTGTGTAAAGGTCCCGGACGTGCTTAATACCCCAACCAGACCACATCTGTGCGTGTGACTCCGGTAAACATGACAAGAGTGCTCTAACTGAATGCACAGGAGATGGGTGTGGAGCAACTTGGGCCAAGCCATGAAGCTCCCTCCAAATTTTAATGCCTGCTTTAATAATAGGGTTGTCAATTCCCGCGAGTGCGTCTGAATGCTGGGGGATCCATATAAGGTCCTCAAGTGATAAACCCGAAGGGAGCACAGCCTGTTCAAGCTGTCCCCATCCGGTTTCTTCTGGCAGGGCCCCCCATGCTGTCACATGAGAAAGCATGGCCGCCTTATAGTATTTACAGATGTTGGGAGCTGCCAATCCTCCATGTAGAATAGGCCGCTGCAGTTGCTGCATAGCTATCCGCGAGGGCTTACCCTGCCAGATAAACCTGCGTATCACTGATTGGAAGTGGTTAAGGATACAGTTCAGGACTATTAATGGAATACATCGAAAGAGGTACGTGACCTTGGGTAGAAGCGACATCTTTACCGACTGAATTCTACCAATCCATGAAATTTCGTATTTAGCCCACTTTGCAGTAAGAGTTTCAAATTCTTTTAGCAGAGGGTCATAGTTTACCCGGATTACCGTTTTCGGGTCTGGGGAGAGAATAACCCCTAAGTGTTTCAACTCAGTTGTGGACCAAGCAAATGAGTAGGTCTCTTTCAACCATAAGAACTGTGCTGAAGGGAGGTTTAATGCCAAAGCCTCTGTCTTTGTATAGTTGAGCCTATAGTATGAAATCTTGCCAAACCTCCGTAGACATTCAAAAACTGCCGGTAGTGAAGTCTCAGGTTCTGTGATGAACAGAGTGAGATCATCAGCAAACAGGGCGAGTTTCTGCATAGTGTCATGGATCAACAGCCCCTGTACTTCGTCTGCTTGTCTAATCATGGTTGCCAGAGGTTCAATTGACAGTACGAAGAGCAGAGGGGACAGTGGGCACCCTTTCCTGGTCCCATTTCTAATCTCAAAAGGATCAGTGCAAAACCCCTTTCCTCTAATTCTAGCGTAAGAGCTGGAGTACAGTGCCATAATGGCACTGACGAGATGAGCCGAAAACCCAAAGGCCCTCAGAACCTCCTCCATGTACTCCCACCGCACCCTGTCAAAAGCTTTTTCTGCGTCTAATGACAAGGCAAAAAGTGGGAGCCCCAGAGATTTGGATTCCATAAAGATACCCAGCAGGCGGCGCGTATTATCTGAGCCCTGGCGGCCCCGAACAAACCCCACCTGGTCCAGATGGACCAAAGAGGGGAGTATTCTGCTCAGCCTATTGGCCAAGATTTTCGAATATAGTTTTATATCCACATTTATAAGGGATATGGGCTGATAAGCATCTGGTTGGGTCCTTACCTGATTTTGGTATGGTCACAATCTCCACCTCTAAGTATTCTCTAGGGAAGCACTCAGTCTGGAGAGCTGAGTTAAATACAGCCACTAAGATGGGACCAACTTCAGCCGAAAGTTTTTTGTAGAATATAGAGGAAAAGCCATCTGGTCCCGGGGCCTTATATAATTTTAATCCCTTTATTGCCTGTATCATTTCAGTGATAGTGATGGGGGCTGATAGAGGCTTTTCAGCTTCTTTAGGGACCTTAGGTAGATTGAGACTATGCAAAAAGGTTGTTATATCTTCTCTTGGGAGAGCTTGCTTCTGCTCTGAAGAGGATATCTGATAGATTCTGCTGTAGTACTCAACAAAGGCTTCACCTATGGCCCTAGGGGAATAGCACCTTCCCTCCCCTGTTTGTATATAGGATATTCTATTTAATAATGTTTTTTGGTGGAGTTTATTCGCTAATAAGCGGTTGGCATTATTACCACTGTGGTAAAATTTTAGCTTCAGATACTTGAGATTTTTTTGTTTTTGCTCCAACTCCAAGTTGCGAATTTGTGCCTTTACGTCTTGCCACTTAGCTACTTCTGCAAAGGAGGTGCTGGTCTCAGCCCTCTTGCAAAGAACCCCCAGCTTGCAATATAGCTGTGCCAGGGACTCTTTTCTTTGTTTTCTATTTTGAGATTCCTTTTTTATGAGGAGCCCTCTCATATAAGCTTTCAAAGCCAGCCAAACTATAGGCACCAGAGTTTCCCCGGTGTTATTAATCCTCAGAAAGTCTATGGTCTCTCTGGACCATTCAGGCATGGCAACGTCTTGAAATAAGTGATCAGGCATACGCCATCTCTTAGGCCCCTCAAAGGCACCTCTCGCATCTAAAGTAATTATCACCGCATCATGGTCAGACCATGTGCATGGCATTATGACAGCACTCCGCACCTTCTGCAGAGCCCAAGGATCGCAGAAAAAAATAGTCTAACCTGGAGAAAGATAAGTGAGGAGTCAAGTAAAAGGTATGATCACAGGAGTCAGGGTGTAAAGCCCTCCAGACATCATAGAGATCATTCTGGGCAGTCATTTCCCTGAATCTTTGAGAGACGAAATCCCTATTCCTGTCTCCGGATTGTTTAGTATTCCCCCTCCTATCTTTCTTGGGGTCCCAAATCATGTTGACGTCCCCTGCAAAGATGATGTGGCCCTGTTTCACCTTATCTACTTTCTGGAGGAGCCTCCTAAGGAAACTGGTTTGATTAGTGTTGGGTACATATATAGCCACCAGCGTATATATACAACACAATCTAGGCGGCACACGCAGATCACATACCTCCCTGCCGCATCACAGTCTGTGTATATAGGTTCATAGGCTACTTGGTCCCCTATCAGTATCGTCACCCCCCTTGCTTTCTTATAAAATGTAGATGATATGTTAACTGGGTAGAGTAATGGATTAAATCTGGTGGCTGTATCCTCCGTCCAGTGTGTCTCCTGTAGGAGAGCTACATCAATACGGTGACATTTCAGAAATTTGAGTAACAAACTCTGCTTAGTCGGTGAGTTAAGGCCTCTGGTGTTCAGAGTGCAGAGTCTCATGTCTCGTAGTTACAAGAGGAGCACAAGTGCGGGAGAAAGAGAAAAAAAAAAAGGCAAGAAACAAAGGTAGTAGAATGTACGCTTTAGTGAGGAAAGCCTGTGTAAGGGGAATTGTGTAAAGCTAAAATCTTCTAGGCCAAACGCCCCGTCACCCTGAAAAGGCAGGGAGCTCCCAACTCCGCCGGATATATGCGGAGGGCTCTAGAGTCCCTTAACCACAAGTGAATTTTTGTTTTGGTGAGTTAGGGGGTAATGAGATAAGGTGATGTGACATGTATTAGAATGAATGTCATGGGGTGGGGTTGAATGGGACAAGGACATATGAGATGAGATGATGAAGATGAGACGGCAGGTGGTGAGACGTGATGGGATTAAATGAGATGAGATGTAATGAAATGAAGTGAAAGAGGGGGAGGAGCCAGCAACAGATCCACAGCCCCCCCCCTAAACCTTTAACTTGGTATGTAAATGTAACAAGACAACATTAACAAGAGTATAGACATATATAGGAAGCAGTGACCTATTATAACTCTCATAGGCTCTAAATAATATCAACCTTGTGATCCAATTTGTTGAATTAACCATCATTACTAATGAGGCAAGGAAATATTCAGTAATACTATTTACATTAAACTTGTACGTGTCTACCCATATTTTCAGCAGCATAAGTGAGACCCATGGGCATGTCTCTAGATGAACCTAAAATGGATAAACATGTGTAAACCTTATGACAAGTATTAAGTAAAGCTGAAAAAACTGACTTCAGGCCCTGAGTATCTCTGGAACCCCTAAAACCCTCTAAAGTGTGCAGGTAATGTTATCTGGATAAGATTCCAATAGGGGGATGAAAGCAAGTCAGGCCTATAAAAGCAGTGGGTCAGTCTCAGAGCTATGGGCTTCCTGGGTTCCATTCCTGGGCGTTCGCCCTCAGATCTGGGCTCCATCTGCGTGGGCGGGCTAACCCGTTATGGTCCAAAGTGGGCCTCCTTGAGGAGGCTGACTGGGACCCATCTTGCTGTGGCAGCTGTCACGTCCAGATGAGCTCCTGCCCTTGTTGGGGAGTTAGAATGGTATGTTGAGCTCCATCTTTAGTAACTATTAACTTGGTTGGGAATCCCCACCTGTATCTGACCTGGTTGCTTCTTAGAACTTTGGTGACCTCTGTGAATCCTCGTCTTTGAGCCAAGGTATAGGAGGACAAATCTGGGAACAGCGAGACCTCTCTAAATTGCCCATTGAGTTGTGGTGAACGTAGCATTGCTCTCATCAGTTTATCTTTGTATGAGTAGTAGTGTAAGCGGGCTATAGTGTCTCTAGGTTTACCAGGAGGGAGGTTTCTAGGTCTCGCCATTCGATTAATTCGGTCTATTCTATTTACATCTCCAGCAGCTGGCCCCAGAATTGACTGAAAAAGGCGGTGAGCATACTCCTCCAGGTCGTGCGGAAGAACCGACTCTGGGTTTCCTCTCAATCTCACGTTATTTCGCCTGGATCTATCTTCCAGATCCGTGACTTTCGCCTCTAAGGAAAACACTTGATCTGTCAGGCTTTGCGTCTGGCCCACCCAGTTAGCATGGTCCACCATAAGATCTTCCTGTTTCCTTTCAATGGTGTCAGTTCTTTCACTGATAGAGGAAATATCACCTCTCAGGTCTTCAAACGATCTCTCCAGTTTGTCAAACCATCTAGTGAGAGTCTGGTTCTGGTTTTCAAACATGCGCTGGATAGACTCTAGTGGTAAGGTCGGGGCATCCCCCTTGCTTCTGCCTGGAGTGTTGGAAGAAGAGAGCCTGCTCTCAATGTGGTCATCCAGTATGTCTGAGGCAATAGAGTGTTCGTCTTCTGATCTGGCTGATTCTCTTTGTCCCCGCGGGTGGAAATGATCCATCACCGTTTTCTTAGGCCCAAAGTTGCCTTTTTGCTTTTTCTTTGCTTGCTGCGACATGCTAGCTGAGACCTTCACAGCTATTATAGCCACTGCAATGCTTAATGTTTAGATATTATCTTTTTGAAATATGCGTGTAGGGGGGGGGCACATAGGGCCCTTTTTAAACTGACATATTCTAAACGGACTCACTTAGAGCACACAGGATTATGCACACTTAATATTTGTCCCCCCGTAAGGGGGGGTACCTGTGTCCACAAGAGGCCAAAAAGTAGTGATTATATTTAATCCTTAATCTAAGGTTAAGCCACCTTATTTGTTAGACCCTTGTGTTGCCCTCTCCCAGGGGAGTTTTCACCATAGGACGATGTGGGGAAAAGGGAGAGGGATATGACCCGCGAGCGATAGCCTGACGGGAAAGGGAGGAGAGGGCACACCTAGCACCTGAGGAAAGAGTTTATGCTATGTATGCAAACGTGTTTCAGTTTTAAATCGATAGCACCTTTAATAAGATGACAGAGACCCAAAGCCTATAGTGTGGAATGCAACAGATTAAAATAACACAGGGTTATATTAGCATAATTAACACAGGTAGGTCTTTAAGGCAATACTTGTATCTAAAACAATTATATGTGGTGTTATATCACAAACCCTGTAGGGAGAGACAAGAGTTGTTAGGCAAGCACTTTACAAGGATGAAAGAAAAAATGACACTCCACTTTGTGCTCAGGGCTCAAAGAACATTATGCTGGCGCAGCAGCTTTAGACACAGAGTCTCCCAAACTAGAAGTTAGTGTATCCAGGTCACTGTATGGGTTTCTGTCCCCCCAAAGTTACTGCAACAGAATTAGGCTGTGAATATGCCTAATAGGCACAGTTGGTAGAGGGCGGGTGCCCCAGGGGCCTCACTTGGGGTATTATGGCAGTAAAGGGAGGGGAGGGAAAAAAGATAAATAAGGGTGTGTAGGCTCACAAGTTCTCCTCAGGCCACAGCCGATACAGATATAATTCCCCTTTATTAGATGTCTTATGCACTTTCAACTATGGCAACTGCACAGGGGTTAAGCAATGAGCCCAGCCAGTCACTTGAAATCTTATGGATGCAAGACTCTAGGCCTTAGACTAACTAGTGTGTATCCTGAGGGAAAGTCTTACCCATCCACGTGGAGCTCCTTGGGTTGGAGGGGACCTGCAGAGATCTTTGTGTGGCCTCTCAGTATCTGTAAGGCTTCTACTCTCCCTCCTATGTCTCTGCCGGTATGTGGAGCCTTAGCAAAGGGCTCCGGTAAGGCCGTGTCAAAGGAACCTCTGAAATCAGCAGCCGCAGTAAAAACTTCAGTGTAGGTCTAAGATGGCCGGTTTTCAAGCCCTTTGCGCCTTTTTCTGTCTCCACTTGCAGACAGCTGATGCCACTCTGTCTTTGAAAAAGGGGCACTCTCCTTATTCCCAGCACTTCTCCGCCGCCCCTAGATAGTATATTTACCACCCGACTCCTTCGAAGCTGACTCCCGTGCAGCCACATGTCACTGTAAGGACTCTTGGCCTCCACTCCTGTCCACGTGGGTCTCGGCCGCAGGATCCTCTATGTGGAGATGTTGAGTGCTCGAAGCCCGCAGCCACCCTCAGCTGGCAAACAAGTGCTCCGGAGCGGATCCCCGGCCCTCCGGAGCAAGATGCCAGATGGTGTTGTCTGTAAGGAGGAATCAGGAATAGCAGGGCAGGTCTCCAGGCATCCGGACCAATTCAGTAGGTGCTACGGTCAGGTAAAACTTTGCGAGCTTCTTTTTTTACTAAAGATCTCTGTCTACTTGGGGAATTCAGCCTCCGGAGTGGAGCCCCGACCCTCCGGAGGGCAAGTCCCTCTGTTGTGGTTTCCACAGATGTTCCGGCAGAGCTGGTAGAATGAGAGCCAAGTAAAGAGTATCGTCTGAGCTTTAAATTAACTTCTCCCCCATGCACCTAGGCTATATTGCAGTGAGTTGGAAGGGAGAAAATGTGATCTTTTGCTGCTATATTCCTGTATTACCCCAATTTTAACACTTATTGAGACAGAGCTCCTAGCACCCACGTCTTATCTCCTCAACAGCTGGCTCCGCCCCCCCCCCCCCGGCTGAGGAGGTTTTGTCTGTCCTCAGGCATTTGCCTCATCACCATGACAAAATATGCATTGTCATGTACATTGTAGATTATTTAAAGTATTAGAGATATCTAAGAAGGAATTTAATAGTTGCTTGCTATTATTTTAAACATAAATGTATATTTGAAAATATATGCTTATGTTTAATATAATATTAAGCAACCATTAAATCTGTTTTAAGATATATACAATAATTGAAACAGTATGCATTGTACATGACAAAGCATATTATTTTAACATCAACCACTTATCAGCCATAACCTAAAACTAACTGTATAAGCTAAGGCCCTACAAATAAATATTCAATATTTAAATGATGCATTGTTATGTACAATGCATAATGTTTAAAATGTGCATATAAATTAAAATGTGATTAATTTTGCTTGTTGTGTTTTATTATTTCTAATTAAAGAAAGTATAATTAATATTATAAATATACATAACTGCATGTCTGGTATGTAAATATATAATTTAATTATATTGACTACTATAACATAAATATATATTAGCATATATATCTTTGTTATCCCTAATAAACACAACAAGCTTACAAAAACACATTCGCCTAGATTTAGAGTTCTGCGGCCAAAGGGGTGCATTAGCTACGCATGCTTCCCCCCCCCCCGCACCTTTTAAACAACGCTGGTATTTAGAGTTCTCTGAAGGGCTGCGTTAGGCTCCAAAAAGGGAGTGTAGAGCAAAATTTACCGCCACTTCAACTCTAAATACCAGCGGTGCTTGCGGACACGGCCAGCTTCAAAAATGTGCTCATGCACGATTCCCCCATAAGAAACAATGGGGCAGTTTGAGCTGAAAAAAACCTAACACCTGCAAAAAAGCAGCGTTCAGCTCCTAACGCAGCCACATTGTTTCCTATGGGGAAACACTTCCTATGTCTGCACCTAACACCCTAACATGAACCCTGAGTCTAAACACCCCTAATCTTACACTTATTAACCCCTAATATGCCGACCCCACTATTGCTTACCCCTGCATATTATTTTTAACCCCTAATCTGCCGCTCGGTACACCGCTGCAACCTATGTTATCCCTATGTACCCCTAATCTGCTGCCCCTAACACTGCCGACCCCTATATTATATTTATTAACCCCTAATCTGCCCCCCCCCCCCAACGTTGCCGCCACCTACCTACAATTATTAACCCCTAATCTGCCGACCGGACCTCACCGCTACTATAATAAATGTATTAACTCCTAAAGCTAAGTCTAACCCTAACACCCCCCTAAATTAAATATAATTTTAATCTAACGAAATAAAATAAATCTTATTAAATAAATTATTCATATTTAAAGCTAAATACTTACCTGTAAAATAAACCCTAATATAGCTACAATATAAATAATAATTATATTGTAGCTATTTTAGGATTAATATTTATTTTACAGGCAACTTTGTATTTATTTTAACCAGATACAATAGCTATTAAATAGTTAATAACTATTTAATAGCTACCTAGTTAAAATAATTACAAAATTACCTGTAAAATAAATCCTAACCTAAGTTACAATTAAACCTAACACTCCACTATCAATAAAGAAATTAAATAAACTATCTACAATTATCTACAATTATATCAACTAAACTAAATTTAAAAAACAAACAAACACTAAATTACAAAAAAAAAACCACTAAATTACAAAAAAAAAGATTACAAGAATTTTAAACTAATTACACCTACTCTAAGCCCCCTAAAAAATAACAAAGCCCCCCAAAATAAAAAAATGCCCTACCCTACGCCGGATGGAAGAAGATAGAAGATGTCGCCTGGATGAAGATGTCTGCCGGTCCGGATGTCCTCTTCTGCCCGGATAGGAGGAAGACTTTGGACCCTCTGGAGGAGTTCTTCTTGCCAGATGGGATGAAGACTTCGGACCCTCTTCTGGACGGAGTGGTGATACCCGGTGTGGTGAAGACAAGGTAGGGAGATCTTCAGGGGCAAAGTGTTAGGTTTTTTAAGGGGGGTTTGGGTTAGATTAGGGGTATGTGGGTGGTGGGTTGTAATGTTGGGGGGGGTATTGTATGTTTTTTTTTACAGGCAAAAGAGCTGTTTTCTTTGGGGCATGCCCCGCAAAAGGCCCTTTTAAGGGCTGGTAAGGTAAAAGAGCTTTACAATTTTAATTTTAGAATAGGGTAGGGCATTTTTTTATTTTGGGGGGGCTTTGTTATTTTTTTAGGGGGCTTAGAGTAGGTGTAATTAGTTTAAAATTGTTGAAAAATTTTTTGTTTTGTAATTTAGTGGGGTTTTTTTTGTAATTTAGTGGGGGGGTTTTTTTGTAATTTAGTGGGGTTTTTTTTTTGTAATTTAGTTTAGTTGATATAATTGTAGATAATTGTAGATAGTTTATTTAATTTATTTATTGATAGTGTAGTGTTAGGTTTAATTGTAACTTAGGTTAGGATTTATTTTACAGGTAATTTTGTAATTATTTTAACTAGGTAACTATTAAATAGTTATTAACTATTTAATAGCTATTGTACCTGGTTAAAATAAATACAAAGTTGCCTGTAAAATAAATATTAATCCTAAAATAGCTACAATATAATTATTATTTATTTTGTATCTATATTAGGGTTTATTTTACAGGTAAGTATTTAGCTTTAAATAGGAATAATTTATTTAATAAGATTTATTTTATTTTGTTAGATTAAAATTATATTTAACTTAGGGGGGTGTTAGGGTTAGGGTTAGACTTAGCTTTAGGGGTTAATACATTTATTAGAGTAGCGGCGAGGTCCGGTCTGCAGATTAGGGGTTAATACTTGAAGTTAGGTGTCGGCGATGTTAGGGAGGGCAGATTAGGGGTTAATACTATTTATTATAGGGTTTTTGAGGCAGGAGTGAGGCGGATTAGGGGTTAATAACTTTATTATAGTAGCGGTGAGGTCTGGTCGGCAGATTAGGGGTTAATAATTGTAGGTAGGTAGCGGCGACGTTGGGGGGGGGCAGATTAGGGGTTAATAAATATTATGTAGGGGTTGGCGATGTTAGGGGAAGCAGATTAGGGGTTTATAGGTATAATGTAGGTGGCGGCGGTGTGCGGTCGGCAGATTAGGGGTTAAAACAATTTAATAGAGTGGCGGCGATGTGGGGGGCCTCGGTTTAGGGGTACATAGGTAGTTTATGGGTGTTAGTGTACTTTAGAGCACAGTAGTTAAGAGCTTTATGAACCAGCGTTAGCCCAGAAAGCTCTTAACTCCTGGCTTTTCTCTGCGGCTGGAGTCTTGTTGTTAGATTTCTAACGCTCACTTCAGCCAAGACTCTAAATACCGGCGTTAGAAAGATCCCATTGAAAAGATAGGATACGCAATTGGTGTAGGGGGATCTGCGGTATGGAAAAGTCGCGGCTGGAAAGTGAGCGTTAGACCCTTTCATGACTGACTCTAAATACCAGCGGGCGGTAAAAACCAGCGTTAGGACCCCCTAACGCTAGTTTGGACGGCTAACGCAGAACTCGAAATCTAGGCGATTTTAATTTATATGCAATACTTAAACCATTATGCAATATGCATGCATAACTGTTTAAATATTGAATATCATTGCAAGTCCTGACTACATTATATCTACAACCTTTGAAATAAAATGCATGGTCATGTATAATGAATATTAGTATTGGATAAATAAATTAAAATGTAAATATTCTTGCTTGATGCATTTATTATTGTAAATAAAAATATATTTTTAAAATAGATATTTATGTTTTAAAAGACATTTGCAATACAATTATAGTATCACATAACTGCATGCCTGTTATGTAATAAAACAATTGTAACACTAATGTATTTTGTAACATGAATTTCCATTTTAAAAGATATATATTAATGTTTAATGTATAATATGTTATAAGGGAGGAGTGCACATACAGGATTACTCCCCACTTAATACATATTTCAGAAAAAACAGATACAGTTTCAAGAAACTGTTGATTGATACATACACATTATAATGACATTATGTTAAATTAAATTAAGTGTACCCCATATCCACAAAAATGGCTTATCATGTTAATATAATTTAAAGGGAATAATACATATGAATAATCCGCATATAGTTTTCTCCATAGATTCAACTCTAGATATATTAAAAAAAAAATACATCTCAAATCCTAACAAATGGGCTACTACAATCTCACACATCCTGCTGCAAAATAAATGGCAACCATCAATGATCACCTAATAAACCCCCATGCAGTTATGGGGGGGTTAGTAGATTAAGGCCTAATAAATGGTAACCATCAATAATCCCATAATCAACCCCCATACAGATATGAGTGGTAATTAGGCAATTAAGGCCTAATAAATGGTTTACCACCAATAATCACCTAATCAACCCCCACACAAGTATGGGGGTGTTTACTGAAGGTTACCATTTATTAGACCTTAATCAACTAACCACCCCCCATACCTGTATAGCAGTTGATTAGGTGATTAAAGGTTACCATTTATTAGGCCTTAATCTCATAATCACCTAATAAAATGCCATACAGGTATGGGGGGTTCGTTTATTAAGGCTTAATAAATGCTAACCCTCATTAATCACCTAATCAAACCTCATACAGGTATGGGGTGGTTGTGATATAAAAGACTACAAAATACTAACAATAATCACCCAATCAAACCCCATACAGGTATGGGGGGTTAGGAGATTAAAGCCTAATCCACCACCTCCCAACGCAAACTAGAACTACACTAACACCTAACCCCCTCTCTAAACTAACCCTCCCTCTAAAATAACCCCATTAAGTTACAAACAAATTAAAAATAGCTGTTACCAAAATAAAAAAAACTGTTACACAAAATAATAAACTAAATTATCCAAAAAAAAATATACCTAACACTAAACTACATGCCCCATAACCCCCCAAATAAAAAACAAAAACAAACCCTAACTCTAAAATAAGTTACAATAGCCCTTATAATTGCCTTTTCAATGGCATTATCCTCTCTTTTGCTGAATTTTTTTTAAAAGTTACAAAATCTCCCATCTACATTGAAGTTTTCCCCCACCATCCAAAAAAAATCTAACTATAAAAACCTAGTCTAAGAAATAAAATTAAAAATTACAAAATCTATTCTTAAAAATAAAAAACCCACCCCAAAAACTCTATCTAACCCCAAAAGTGTTACAGTTGATGGGGACTCCAGCTCCTCTTCATCCGACATCAGGCACATCTGCATCCAGGCTGTAGGCGCCGGTAGACCATCTTCGCAGTGGCTCCCCAATCTTCATCACCGATGGGGCACTCTTCATCCAGGCTCCAGGTGCCGGGGCAAAGGTGAGAACTCCAGATGACACTATCTAGGTTCTGTAAGACAGAAATGATTGAAGCAATCTTAGAACTGTACCACTTAGCTCACAAAAATCCTGCAGGCAGTTTAGTAAAATGCTGTGGTTCACGGTGTCAAGTGCAGCATAGAGGTCAAGAAGAATTAGTATTGAGCACTCACCCCTGTCTTTTGCCATCAGGAGATCATTTAGACATATATACACATATAAACATTTGCACATATAGACAAATATACTGTATAAGTGCATTGGAGCTGAAAACAGGAAAAAAACATATTTATACAACATTCATATTAAAAAAATGTTTTAACTATATATTTACTGGAAATATTTCACATTCCAATATTCTTTCAATATTCTTCACATAGGAGAATATGTTCTTTTTTTTAAAATAGATATTCCTATTTATATTAGACGTACGATTCATTTCGGACAAATTCGGAATTCGGCCCAATGTTGGCTGATACGGCGATTCGGATGCATCCAAATTTCCGAATCGGCACATCCCAAAAAAAATTAAGAAGAATTCCAAAAATGGATAAAAAAAAATTCTGAATATTCAAATCCATTATTCATATTCTGAATTTTTCATTGCTCCTAAACCGCAGTTCTCAGACACTAACTCTAAGTCTATAATAAAGGTATTAACCCCTAAATCACCGTCCCCCGACATTGCCGACACTAACTAAATGTATTAACCCCTAAACTGCCGTCCCAAACATCGCAGGCACAAACTAAACCTATTAACCCCTAAACCACACACCCACATCGTCAACACTAACTAAACCTATTAACCCCTAAACCACCGTTCCAAAACATCGCCGTCAAAAACTAAACCTATGCACCCCCCACATCACTGACATGAACTAAACCTATTAACCCATAAACCACACACCCCCACATCGCCAACACTAACTAAACCTATTAACCCTTAAACCACTGTTCCGAAACATCGCCAACACAAACTAAACCCTTACCCCTAAACCGCAACCCCACACATCGCCTTCACTAAATAAAGCTATTAACCCCTAAACCGCACCCCCCAACTCACCAACACTAACTAAACCTATTAACCCCTAAACCGCCATTCCAAAAAATCGCCAACACTAACTAAAGCTATTAACCCCTAAACCGCCGGGCCCCACATCACAACAACCTAAATTAAAATATATTAACCCCTAAACCTAACACCCCCTAACTTTAAACCTAACCCTAAACCTAACACCCCCTAACTTTAACATAATTAAAATATAACTAAATTAAAGTTGCAATTGTTAACTAAATAATACCTATTTAAATCTAAATACAAAGTAACTTACTTATATTAACCCCTAAACCTAACACCCCCTTACTTTAAACCTAACCCTAAACCTAACACCCTATAACTTTAACATAATTAAAATATAACTAAATTAAAGTTACAATTATTAACTAAATAATACCTATTTAAATCTAAATACAAAGTAACTTACCTGTGAAATAAAACCTAAGCTACAATATAATTTATATATATATATATATATATTGTAGCTAGCTTAGGTTTTATTTTTATTTCACAGGTAAGTTATTTATTTTTACTAGGAAGACTAGTTAGTAAAAAATAGTTATTAACTATTTACTACCTAGTTAAAATAAAAACAAACTTACCTGTGAAATAAAAATAAAACCTAAGCTGCCTTACACTAAAACCTACCATTACAAAAAATAACAAACAAAATTATGCAAAACAATAAAAATGATTCCTATTCTAAAACCCTTTTTTAAAAAAATAAAACACCACAAAATAAAAAAATCCCTAATCTATAATAAACTACCAAAGGCCCTTAAAAGGATGAAGATCGTTCAAGCGGGATTTCAACAACTGTGAGTACCTAAAACGGGGTTAGTGTTAGGTTTTTTTAAGGTTTTTTGGCGTGAATTTTTTTTTAGATTAGGGTGGGCACTCTTAAAAGAACTGAATGCCCTTTTAAGGGCAGCAAAAGAGCTGAATGCCCTTTTCAGGTCAATGTCCATACAAATGCCCTTTTCAGGGCAATGGGTAGATTAGGTTTTTTAGATATATTTTTTTTTATTTTGTGGGTTGGGGGGGGGGGTTTGTAATGTTAGTGGGTCTTTGTATTTATTTGTGAGTAAAATAGCTGTTTAACTTAGGGCAATGCTTTTCAAAAGGCCCTTTTAAGGGCTATTGGTAGTTTATTATAGATTAGGTTTTTTATTTTGGGGTGGATTTTCTTTTAAATGGGTATTAGAATAGGAATAATTGTTATTATTTTTGATAATTCGATTGTTATTTTGTGTAATGTTTTTTTTCCGTTTTGGGTGGGGGGGTTTTAGATTAGGGTGGGTACTCTTAAAAGAGCTGAATGCCATTTTAAGGGCAGTAAAAGAGTTGAATGCCCTTTTAAGGGCAATGCTCATACAAATGCCCTTTTCAGGGCAATGAGTAGATTAGGTTTAACTTTATTTTTATTTTGTGGGTTTGGGGGTTGGGGGTTTGTAATGTTAGTGGGTCTTTGTGCTTTTCTTTTTTAGCAAAAGAGCTGTTAACTTTAGGGCAATGCCCTATAAAAGGCAAAAGGCCCTTTTAAGGGCCCTTGGTAGTTTATTATAGACTAGTCGATAAGCCTGCCCAGAGGGCAGTTTTATTTTTTTTTTAAACTACAGATGTAGAAACAATGTATTTTGTAACTCTTCTTTTATATAAAAATTTAAGCTACAGGTGTAGCAATACTATAATTTAATGGACTACTATCTTAAATATATCAAAAATATTTTATATATAATAAACTACAGATATAGCCACACTCTAATTAGACAAACTACTGTCCTAAATAAATACAAAGTGTATTCTCTTAAAATTATATCTACTTTAAGTATATTTCTTTATATACAGTACATAACCCCTAAACCACAAAACCCCTACATCACAATAAACCTATTTACCCTATTAACCCGTAAACCGCAAAACCCCTACATCGCAATACACCTATTTACCCTATTAACCCCTAACCGCAAAACCCCTACATCGCAATAAACCTATTTAATTTTGTACTGTCCTCACTAATGATAGCTAGACAGCTAGTTAACAAACCATACAGAAATAGCTTTGTGTTTATTCCAAACTGATTTTACTTCTGAATAGTTATTTTGTAAAACTGCAATACAATAAGAAAAGTTGAAATTACGATATGTAGTTACACGTGGTGCTTGCAATACATACAATAATACATGTTTCTAACACAGAGAGCTTATATTTAATCCTTACAGCAAATAACAATGCAATTCAAATGTACAATGAACTCTTAGCAAACAACAAATAACTTACAGGCATATGTATATTTAGAGGCAAATGTTAAGAGCTGATTTCCATGCTTCTTGAAGCTAAGATGGCTGCTGAGAAACTGAAAGTAAGACTTTTTATTAACAAACTTTATTAACACTTCCTGTTTTATTCTTGAGAGGAACCAAGCTGTAATTGCAACATGAAACCACCAGATGTCATCAACATGAACATAATAAGCATATAATAGACAGAACACTCCCGCCTGGTATAAACATATACCACTATTACCTGATCTATAAATTATTATTAAATTCAACCAGATAACTTTTTACTTTGAAAAAGAACAATTAAATCTGACACAGGTCTAAGGTATACTTTAGCAGTCCCTTGTTTAATGATTTTGACCTCTACTTTGCGAATTTTACCATCACCACTAGGAATGGTTTTTACAATAAGACCCATTGGCCATTCATTGCGCTTTACTTCAACAATATGAGATCTCCTTCTTGAACGTTTTGTTTCTCTTTCTATTTTCTATATTTCCATGTTTGGATACATTTGATAGTCACTGTTTCAGCTTGCAAGAAATCTAATGCCACTGATCTGGATTAGTAGATTTTCTAATACGAATTATTCTGTTTGAGACATATACATGAAATCTCCTACAAGTATTGTGAATATAACCTAACACAATTTTGCTATCAGTGTAATATTTAACTGCATAAAGTTCAATGTCCATTTCTTCAGTAATAAGTTCAGCTAGCTCAACTGACAAAACAGCTGCACATAATTATAGATGTGGCACTGTATGGGCTGGTCTTGGAGCTAGTTTAGATTTGCCCATAATAAAGCCTACATGACATTGACCGCTACTGTCTATGACTCTGAGATATGCCACAGCTGCTATCGCTACATTAGAAGCATCAGAAAAAACACATACCTCCTTTCTTACTGTGGACGATAGTGACACTGGCGCATAGGGTCTGGGAATACTGAGATCTTCAAGATGGATCAGGTCTTCTTTCCATGCTCTCCATTGAGCTTCTCTATCTGGTAAGAGTAGGGAATCCCAGTCACATTGGTCTGTTGAGAGTTCTCTGACTAAAGATTTACCCTGCATAGTGATTGGAGATGCAAACCCAAGTGGGTCATAAAGACTGTTTACTGTAGCCAGGATACCTCTCTGTGTGAAAGGTTTTACCTCTTTAGACACTTGAAAAGTGAAACTGTCGGTCTGTAAGTTCCAACTTACTCCTAAGCTCCTTTGGAGGGGTAAAGGATCGACACCTAAAACAAGGTCCTTTAGATCTTTAGCTCTGTCGTCTGCAGGAAATGCTTTCATTACTGGACTTTTGTTGGATGCCACTTTGTGTAGCTTGAGATTTGATCCTGCGAGCATGTCCTTAGCTCTCTGCAGGAGACTGACTGCTTCAGCTTCAGTAGGCACAGATGCGAGTCCATCATCTACATAGAAATTCCTCAAGATCAACTGTTCTACATCTTTGCCATACTCACTCTTTCCTTGCTTTGCTATTTGTCTTAGGCCATAAATGGCTATGGCTGGAGAAGGGCTGTTTCCAAAGACATGTACCTTCATCCTGAACTCTGTAATTTCTTTGTTAAGGTCATTATCACGAAACCAAAAGAAATCTCAAATAGTTACGGTGATCTTCTCTAACCATGAAACAGTAAAACATTTGTTGTACATCAGTGGTAATTGCAACTTGCTCTTTGCGGAAATGTAAAAGGACACCTAGTAGTGTATTATTTAAATCAGGTCCACTGAGGAGTGTGTCATTCAGTGAGATGCCTTCAAACTGAGCACTTGAGTCAAAAACTACTCTGATCTGTCCTGGTTTCTGAGGTTGATAGACACCAAAGATTGGTAGGTACCAGCACTCCTCACCTGGTTCCAATGGTGGGGCAGGTTCTGCTTGGTCATGGTCAAAGATCTTTTGCATAAAGTTAACAAAATTTTCCTTCATTTCAGGTTTTTTCACAAAGGAACAATGTAGAGCAAGGAGTCTTTTCTGAGCTTGCTCTATGTTGTTTGGTAGTCTAAGACGAGGTGAGCGAAATGGTAGGGGTGCTACCCAGTTATTTGCTTCATCAATAAACATCTCTTTTTCTACTACATCAAGGAACATACCATCTTGAATAGACATAGCAGGTTTGTCATCATTTGAAGTAGTAACAAACACATTATCATCTAAACTGCCCACATTGTGAGTTGCAGTTCCTAAATAACACAATGAGGGGGTGTATGACTGTTGTTTACAAGCATTAAAAGTATCTTTTACCTGTATATAGCTAGTGCATGGGCTGAACAGAGAAGTGCGCCCACTAGGCAGCACATTTGTCTTGAAAGAGTTCACATCTGCTGGTCTATGAGCTCCTCCTAAGAATACTTCCCCAACCTAAGTCTAAATGTTGTGCATAAGGACTGTTGTGAGGCCCATTAATCTGCTCACGTACTTTGTGCACCTTCAGAATGTCTCTTCCTAACTAGAGAAGTATTTGTGCGTTAGGGTCAAGTGCTGGGATCTTGTTGTCTGTTAAGGATTTCAGATGAGGGAAATGCTGTGTAATCTCAGGTGTTGGAATTTCTGACCTGTCATCAGGTATCATGTCACATTCAATGAGTGTGGGGAGTTTTATGTGTGTTTTCCCATCAATAGACTGAACAGTGAAGTTGGATACCCTACGCCCTGTTTTCTCTGTAATGCCTGAGCATGTTCTTAGAGTGTAGGAAAATGTTTCACCACTAATGTTAAACACATCAAAAAACTCTGATTTGGCTAAAGAACGGTTACTTTGATCATCTAACACTGCATACATCTTTACAGAACAGCCAGGTTTATTAGAGGGATATACAGTCACTAAACAAATCTTGGAACATTATATGGGCCTTGTCCCTTTCCTGCATACCTCAGTACACTTGGATACAATAGTGGGTGGAGTAGCTTCCTCTTGCTCCCCGCCTTGCTCTCCCTTTGGTAAAGGAGTCTCTACTGCCCAGGGAGCTGGACCTGGATGCAAAGCTGAAGTATGCTGGTCACTGTTGCATTCTCTGCATCTTATGTTATTTTTGCAGTCTTTGGCAATATGTCTGGTCGATGCACAACATCTAAAGCAGATAGAATTCTCCTTCAGGTAAGCTTTACGTTCATCAATGTGCTTGCTTCTGAACCCACGACACTTTGACAGTGGGTGTGGTTTATTATGAATTGGACATGGACTGTCTGATTCCATGGATTTCCACGAAGGGCTTTTCACTTGTGGAGTTGCATTAGTAGCTGACACTTCTGTCTTTCTTACTGACACCGTTGGTCTGTTGCTGTACCTTGTTCCTGACTTCTCTGTATTTACTGGAAATTGGTTGCTGCATGTTGAGAATATGAAGCTTGGATCATTTCTGGTCTTTGCTTGGTTGACAATAAATCTGGTGAAGATACTGAATGGTGGAAAGGAGACATGATGGTCTGCTTTGTACTTGGAACCTTGAAAAATCCACTTTTCCTGCAGGCTATATGGCAGTTTTTCAATAATTGGTTTGATGCCACGAGCTGTGTCTAGGTATGCCAGTCCTGGCAAATAGGGAAGTTCTCTAGCTTCTTTAACAGTGCATTCTCAATAGCTTCAGGGCTGCCATAACATTCTTCTAGTCTCTGCCATACCATTTTAACTCCATCAACTGGGTTATGAACATGCACTGGCCTGATTCTCTTAGCCTGTTGAGATGACTCTGGTCCAAGCCACTTAGTCAAAAGATCTAGCTCTTCTCTGGCTGTAAGATTAAGATCTCTGGTGACACCTTGGAATGATGTCTTCCATGCCCAGTAGTTCTCTGGTCGATCATCAAATGTTAGTAGCCCTGTACTCACTACTCTCGACGAATCAGGTGCTTTGCTAGGTCAGTAGTCTCTGAAGTTCCTAATGTGCTATTTCTGAGAGGGGATATGTGAGAGTCCATATAATGTGATGGAAATTGTGGATCAGCGTAACCTCTGCTTTCTTGAAAGCGCACTCTTGGTGTAGAGACATTTGCAGTGTCAGTCTGGGAAGGAGGGTGCAAGTCAGTAATACTTGGAGTGGACTGTAAATATGTTAAGTCAGGAAACTGTGGCATTATGCTGGACATATGTTGGATAGGAGCATGCTCTGTTTTATCTTGGTCCAGAGCATGGTTCTGTACATACTCACAAGTCCTTTGTACTGAATTATGGGTAGTTATTTCTGCAAAATCTTGAAGTGGTTCCTCTTCTAGTTCAGCTGCTGCTTCATAGACTGCTGCTTCTGCAGATGCTGCAACTGCTGCCCTTTGAATCTTTAGCACATGCATATTAGCTTCTAACTCTGCCTTGCGTTGCGCTGTTTCAGCTTCCATATCTGCTTTGCACCTAGCTGCCTCTGCTTCTAGTGCTGCTTTCTGCTTTATCATGTCTGCTTCTTTTTCAGCATAAGAAACTTGTGCCTGAGCTGCTTGCGCTTTAGCACGGGCTCTGAGTCCTGCAGAACTGGCTGATGATCTGCTGGAGCACATTGAATATTTAGAGTCAGAGGCATAGGATCTGGTCTCTAAAGTTTGCTGCGTCATATCAGCACTCTTATCTTGGTTCATAGTGATCAGGTTAAAGTAGCACAATATTTTAAATGCAGTTCTTGTGCAAATTATTTTTACTGCCTTTCACTTTAAGTTGCAGGTCTTGTATATTTGCTTGTTATTATACTGCTTTTTACTTTAAAATGCAGCCTTTGTATCTTGATTATTATTGCTTCTCACTTTACAATGCAGCTCCTATATCTTCCCTTGATATAGCATGCTTTTTTACTTTACAATGCAGCTCTGTATCTTGCCTTGATATAGCATGCCTTTTTACTGTACTGTCCTCACTAATGATAGCTAGACAGCTAGTTAACAAACCAGACAGAAATAGCTTTGTGTTTATTCCAAACTGATTTTACTTCTGAATAGTTATTTTGTAAAACTGCAATACAATAAGAAAAGTTGAAATTACAATATGTAGTTACACGTGGTGCTTGGAATACATACAATAATACATGTTTCTAACACAGAGCGCTTACATTTAATCCTTACAGCAAATAGCAATGCAATTCAAATGTACAATGAACTCTTAGCAAACAACAAAAACTTACAGGCATATGTATATTTAGAGGCAAATGTTAAGAGCTGATTTCCATGCTTCTTGAAGCTAAGATGGCTGCTGAGAAACTGAAAGTAAGACTTTTTATTAACAAACTTTATTAACACTTCCTGTTTTATTCTTGAGAGGAACCAAGCTGTAATTGCAACATGAAACCACCAGATGTCATCAACATGAACATAATAAGCATATAATAGACAGAACAAATTTATTAACCCTTTAAACTGCCAAAAACCCCTAACCTAACACCCCCTAACCTAACACCCCATTAAATAAACCCATATTACCTAAACTAATACATTCTAAAGTTAAAAAAAGTTTACAAAAAATAAAAAAGCTAACATTACAGAAAATAAAAATATCAAATTACCAAATTTAACAAAATTAAACCTAATCCCTATGAAAATAAAAAAGACCCCCCAAAATAAAAACACCCCCTACTCTAAGAATAAACTACCAGTAGCATTGCCCCAAGAACAGTACCCCCCCCAAATAAAATAACCTAACACTAAAAAACCTAAATTACCCATTGCCCTGAAAAGGGCATTTGTTTGGGCATTGCCCTTAAAATGCCATTTAGCTCTTTTTATGCCCATTCCTAATCTAAATAAAACAAATCCCCCAAAAAATCCTTAAAAAATCCTAAATCTAACCCCCAGGTTGGTACTCACGGTTCCTGAAGTCTGGTGGAGAAGGTCCTGTTCCAGGCGGTGAAGTTTTCTTCCAAGCGCAACCTCTTCTTCTTCCAGGAACTTCCTGTGCTGAGCGGAGCTTAAGACTGAAGACCGCAGAGCTGAAGACCGGTGACCCTGCAACTGAAGACTGGCAACCGCGGAGCCATGGAGCGTGGAGGATCATCTTCATACGATCTCCACCGTACACTGAATTGTGAATTCAAGGTACACGATTAAAGATGGCGTCCTTTGAATTCTTATTGGCTGATTTGATTCTTCCAATTCAAATCAGCCAATAGGATGAAAGCTACTCAAATACTATTGGCTGTTTAAATTAGCAAATAGCATGAGAGCAAGTGAAATTCTATTGGCTGATTTGAATAGCCAATAAAATTTCACTTGCTCTCATCCTATTGGCTAATTTAATCAGCCAATAGGATTTGAGTAGCTTTCATCCTATTGGCTGATTTGAATTGGAAGAATCAAATCAGCCAATAGGAATTCAAGGGACGCCATCTTTAATCGCGTACCTTGAATTCACTATTCAGGGTACGGCAGAGATCGTACGAAGAGGATCCTCCACACTGCATGGCTCTGCGGTTGCCGGTCTTCAGTTCCAGGGTCGCCGATCTTCAGCTCCGCTCCACGCAGGATGTTCCTGGAAGAAGAAGAGGTTGCGCTTGGAAGACGACTTCACCGCCTGGAACAGGACATTCTCTTGCTCTCATCCTATTGGCTAATTTAATCAGCCAATAGGATTTGAGTAGCTTTCATCCTATTGGCTGATTTGAATTGGAAGAATCAAATCAGCCAATAGGAATTCAAGGGACGCCATCTTTAATTGCGTACCTTGAATTCACTATTCAGGGTACGGCAGAGATCGTACGAAGAGGATCCTCCACACTGCATGGCTCTGCGGTTGCCGGTCTTCAGTTCCAGGGTCGCCGATCTTCAGCTCCGCTCCACGCAGGATGTTCCTGGAAGAAGAAGAGGTTGCGCTTGGAAGACGACTTCACCGCCTGGAACAGGACATTCTCCGCCGGACTTCAGGAACCGTGAGTACCAACCTGAGGGTTAGACTTAGGATTTTTTAAGGGTTTTTTGGGGGGATTTGTTTTATTTAGATTAGGGATGGGCAGAAAAAGAGCTAAATGCCCTTTTAAGGACAATGCTCAAACAAATGCCCAGGGCAATGGGTAGTTTAGGATTTTTAGTGTTAGGTTATTTTATTTGGAGGGGTTTGGTGAGTGGGGGGGTTTACAGTTAGGGGGGCTTTGTGTATTTTCTTGAAAAGAAGCTGATTATCTTGGGGCAATGCACTGAAAAAACCCTTTTAAGGGCTACTGGTAGTTTATTTTTAGAGTAAGGGGTGTTTTAATTTTGGGGGGGTCTTTTTTATTTTCATAGGGATTAGGTTTAATTTTGTTAAATTTGGTAATTTGATTTTTTCAATTTCTGTAATGTTAGTTTTTTTTTATTTTTTTGTAAACTTATTTTTTTGCGTAACTTTATAATGTATTAGTTTAGGTCATATAGGTTTATTTAATGGGGTATTAGGTTAAGGGTTGTTAAGATAGGGGTTGTTAGGTTAGGGGGTGTTAGGTTAGTGTACTGTACTAAGGCCTAGATTTAGAGTTTGGCGGTAGCCGTGAAAACCAGTGTTAGAGGCTCCTAACGCTGGTTTTAGGCTACCGCCGGTATTATGAGTCAGTCAGGAAAGGGTCTAACGCTCACTTTTCAGCCGCGACTTTTCCATACCGCAGATCCCCTTACGTCAATTGCGTATCATATCTTTTCAATGGGATCTTTCTAACTCCGGTATTTAGAGTCGTGGCTGAAATGAGCGTTAGAATTCTAACGACAAAACTCCAGCCGCAGAAAAAAGTCAGTAGTTAAGAGCTTTCTGGGCTAACGAAGGTTTATAAAGCTCTTAACTACTGTGCTCTAAAGTACACTAACACCCATAAACTACCTATGCACCCCTAAACCGAGGTCCCCCCACATCGCCGCCACTCGATTAAATTTTTTTAACCCCTATTCTGCCGACCGCCACCTACGTTATACTTATGTACCCCTAATCTGCTGCCCCTAACACCGCCGACCCCTATATTATATTTATTAACCCCTAACCTGCCCCCCACAACGTCGCCTCCACCTGCCTACACTTATTTACCCCTAATCTGCCGAGCGGACCGCACCACTATTATAATAAAGTTATTAACCCCTAATCCGCCTCACTAACCCTATAATAAATAGTATTAACCCCTAATCTGCCCTCCCTAACATCGCTGAAACCTAACTTCAAACATTAACCCCTAATCTGCCGACTGGAGCTCACCGCTATTCTAATAAATGTATTAACCCCTAAAGCTAAGTCTAACCCTAACACTAACACCCCCCTAAGTTAAATATAATTTAAATCTAACGAAATTAATTAACTCTTATTAAATAAATTATTCCTATTTAAAACTAAATACTTACCTGTAAAATAAATCCTAATATAGCTACAAGCTACAAGTTACAAAAAATAAAAAAATATTTACAAACATAAGAAAAATATTACAACAATTTTAAACTAATTACACCTACTCTAAGCCCCCTAATAAAATAACAAAGCCCCCCCAATAACAAAGCCCCCCAATAGAATGCAAGCTCAATCTGATTGGCTGATCGGATCAGCCAATCGGATTGAACTTGATTCTGATTGGCTGATTCCATCAGCCAATCAGAATTTTCCTACCTTAATTCCGATTGGCTGATAGAATCCTATCAGCCAATCGGAATTCGAGGGACGCCATCTTGGATGACGTCCCTTAAAGGAACCGTCATTCGTCGGGAAGTCGTCGTCGGAAGAAGATGGGTCCGCGCTGGATGTCTTCACGATGGAGCCGGTCCTCATCGGATGAAGATAGAAGATGCTGCTTGGAAGAAGATGGTTGCCGGTCCGGATCTACTCTTCTTCCCGGATAGGATGAAGACTTTGGACCCTCTTCTGGACTTCTTCAGCCGTCGGATGATGGATGTCTAGCCCCCGCTTGGGTTGGATGAAGATATCGGAGCCAGGACGGATCGGTGTGATACCCGGTGAGGTGAAGACAAGGTAGGAAGATCTTCAGGGGCTTAGTGTTAGGTTTATTTAAGGTGGGTTTGGTTTAGATTAGGGGTATGTGGGTGGTGGGTTGTAATGTTGGGGGGGGTATTGTATGTGTTTTTTTACAGGAAAAAGAGTTGAATTTCTTGGGGCATGCCCCGCAAAGGGCCCTGTTCAGGGCTGGTAAGGTAAAAGAGCTTTGAACTTTTGTAATTTAGAATAGGGTAGGGCATTTTTTATTTTGGGGGGCTTTGTTATTTTATTAGGGGGCTTAGAGTAGGTGTAATTAGTTTAAAATTGTTGTAATCTTTTTCTTATGTTTGCAAATATTTTTTTATTTTTTATAATTTAGTTCTTTTTTATTTTTTGTACTTTAGTTAGTTTATTTAATTGTATTTATTTGTAGATATTGTATTTAATTCATTTATTGATAGTGTAGTGTTAGGTGTAATTGTAGGTATTTTATTTAATTTATTTATTGATAGTGTAGTGTTAGGTTTAATTGTAACTTAGGTTAGGATTTATTTTACTGGTAAATTTGTAATTATTTTAACTATTTTAGCTATTAAATAGTTCTTAACTATTTAATAGCTATTGTACCTGGTTAAAATAAATACAAAGTTACCTGTAAAATAAACATAAATCCTAAAATAGCTATAATATAATTATAATTTATATTGTAGCTATATTAGGATTTATTTTACAGGTAAGTATTTAGCTTTAAATAGGAATAATTTATTTAATAAGAGTTAATTAATTTCGTTAGATTTAAATTATATTTAACTTAGGGGGGTGTTAGTGTTAGGGTTAGACTTAGCTTTAGGGGTTAAAACATTTATTAGAATAGCGGTGAGCTCCAGTCGGCAGATTAGGGGTTAATGTTTGAAGTTAGGTGTCGGCGATGTTAGGGAGGGCAGATTAGGGGTTAATACTATTTATTGTAGGGTTAGTGAGGCGGATTAGGGGTTAATAACTTTATTATAATAGAGGTGCGGTGCGGTCCGCTCGGCAGATTAGGGGTTAATAAGTGTAGGCAGGTGGAGGCGACGTTGTGGGGGGCAGATTAGGGGTTAATAAATATAATATAGGGGTCGGCGGTGTTAGGGGCAGCAGATTAGGGGTACATAGGGAAAATGTAAGTAGCGGCGGTTTACGGAGCGGCAGATTAAGGGTTAATAATAATATGCAGGGGTCAGCGATAGCGGGGGCGGCAGATTAGGGGTTAATAAGTGTAGGGGTGTTTAGACTCGGGGTACATGTTAGAGTGTTAGGTGCAGACGTAGGAAGTGTTTCCCCATAGACAACAATGGGGCTGCATTAGGAGCTGAACGCGGCTTTTTTGCAGGTGTTAGGTTTTTTTTCAGCTCAAACAGCCCCATTGTTTTCTATGGGGGAATCGTGCACGAGCACGTTTTTGAGGCTGGCCGCGTCCGTAAGCAACTCTGGTATCAAGAGTTGAAGTTGCGTTAAATATGCTCTACGCTCCTTTTTTGGAGCCTAACGCAGCCATTCTGTGGACTCTCAATACCAGAGTTATTTAAAAGGTGCGGCCAGAAAAAAGTCAGCGTTAGCTACGCGGGTCGTTACCGACAAAACTCTAAATCTAGCCGTTAGTTATTTAAATAGTTATTTGCGTTGTGGGTTTTGGCGGTTTAAAGGGTTAATAAGTTAAATAGGTTTATTGCGATGTAGGGGTTTTGCGTTTTAGGGGTTAATAGGGTAAATAGGTTTATTGCAATGTAGGGGTTTTGTGGTTTAGGGGTTAATAGGGTAAATAGGTTTATTGCGATGTAAGGGTTAATAGGGTAAATAGGTTTACTGCGATGTGGAGGTTTTGCGGTTTAGGAGTTAATAGGGTAAATAGGTTTATTGCAATGTAGGGGTTTCGCGGTTTAGGGGTTAATAGGGTAAATAGGTTTATTGTGATGTAGGGGTTTTGCAGTTTAGGGGTTAATAGGGTAAATAGGTTTACTGCGATGTGGGGGTTTTGCTGGTTTAGGGGTTAATACATCATGTAGGATTTTTTTTTGTTATATATTTTTTTTTTTTAATACTTGATGCGGGCGGTAAGTTTGTTTTTTTTAATACTTGATGCAGATGGTTAGTTTTTTTTTTTTAAAATACTTTTATGTGGGCGATTAGTTGTTGCTTTTGTAATGCTCCGTTTGCCTTCGCTGCATCCCGTTGGATTCCGAAAATGGCAGGGTGGTGAAAAAATCCACCTTCGGCGGATTCTTTCACCACCCTGCCATTTTTGGAATTCACCTGGACGGCGGCGAACATTACAAAAGCAATTATAGTATAGATTAGGGATTATTTTATTTTGTGTTTTTTTTGTTTGTTTTTTTAAAAGGGTTTTAGAATAGGAATAATTTTATTGTTTTGGATAATTTCGTTTTTTGTAATGGTAGTTTTTTTATATCTTTTATTTTAGTGTTTTTTTTATTTTTGAATGGTAGCTTTTAGTGTAAGGCATCTTAGGTTTTACTTTTATTTCACAGGTAAGTTTGTATTTATTTTAACTAGGTAGTTAGTAAATAGTTAACTATTTACTAACTAGTCTACCTAGTTAAACTAAATACAAACTTACCTGCGAAATAAAAATAAAACCTAGCTTAGGTTTTATTTCACAGGTAAGTTACTTTGTATTTAGATTTAAATAGGTATTATTTATTTAATAATTTAAACTTTAATTTAGGTCTGTTTAAATTATGTTAAAGTTAGGGGATGTTAGGTTTAGGGTTATGTTTAGGGTTAGGTTTAAAGTTAGGGGGTGTTAGGTTTAGGGGTTAATATAGTTTAATTTAGGTTGTTGCGATGTGGGGACCGGCAGTTTAGGTGTTAATTAATAGGTTTAGTTAGTGTTGGCGATGTGGGGTGGTGCGGTTTAGGGGTTAATAGGTTTAGTTTGTGTCGGCGATGTCGGGGAACTGCAGTTTAGGGGTTAATAGGTTTAGTTAGCGTTGGTAATGTTTGGGAAAGGCGCTTTAGGGGTTAATAGGTTTATGTAGATTTGGTGATGTGGGGGTGCGGGTTATGGGTTAATTGTTTTGTGATTTATTTAGTGTTGGCGATGTTTGGGAGCGGTGGTTTAGGGTTTAGGGGTTAATGGGTTTAGGTAGTGTTGGCGATGGGGATGTGTGGTTTAAGGGTTAACAGGTTTAGTTTGTGTTTATTTTGGGGTTAATAACTTTATTTTGTTATTTAGTTAGTGTTGGTGATGTGGGGGCGGTGGTTTAGGTGTTAATAGGTTTAGGTAGTGTTAGTGATGTGGGGGGGTGGCGATTTAGGAGTTAATAGTTTTATTTAGAGGTGGCGTGGGTGGCAATGGCGGTTTAACATAATTTTTGTTTCGGCAATCGCCGGAACATTAGTTAGAAATAAAGATTTGGTCCGTAATATAGATTTGTTCTGACATTAATAATAATTCGGTAACGGTTTCGAATGCATCCGAATGTCAAAATTCGTAACGACATGAATAAATTCCAAAACAGAATTACCGACACATACCGAATTATTACGAATGTGTCGAACCAAATTTTTTTACGACCCAAAACGAAAGCGAACCTAAATTTTCGATCGCGCACAAGTCTAATTTATATCTATCTATATATATATATAGACAAACACAATGGGGCATATTTATCAAGCTCCGAATGGAGCCAGCAGGCTCGCCAGAAACAGCAGTTATGAAGCAGCGGTCACAAAGTCTGCTGCTCCATAACCTGTCCGCCTGCTCTGAGCAGGAGGACAGACATCGCCGGAAATCAACCCGATCGAGTACAATCGGGTTGATTGACACCCCCTGCTGGCGGCCCATTGGCCGCGAGTCTGCAGGGGGCGGCATTGCACCAGCAGCTCTTGTGAGCTGCTGGTGCAATGCTGAATACAGCGAGCGTATTGCTCGCCGTATTCAGAGAGGTCTGGCGGACCTGATCCGCACTGTCCTTCAGCTCAGTCATATTCTTAGGATGTCTGGTGTGAACAGCTATCTTGAGGTCATTCCACAGCATTTACATGGGACTAAGGTATGGGCTCTGAATGGGCCACTCCAAAAGGCAGATTTTCTTTTTTTGAAGCCATTCTGTAATGGATTTACTTCAGTGTTTAGGATCATTATCCTGCATCACTCAACTTCTACTGAGCTTTAGCTTGTGCACAGTTACACTGATAGTATCCTGTAGTATCTTGATAAACTTAGGAATTAATTTTTCCCTTGATGATGGCAAATGGTCCAGGCTCTGAAACAACAAAGCAGCCCCAAATCATGATGCTCCCTCCATCATACTTAAGGTACATGAAACCCAAATTTTTTCTTTCATGATTCAGATAGAGAATACAATTTTCTAATTTACTTCTATTATCTAATCTGTTTCATTCTCTTGGAATAATTTGCTGAAGGAGCAGCAATGCACTACTAACTTCTAACTTAACACAATGTGTGCCAATCATATTCAATATATATATAGCCACAAATCAACAGCTAGAACCTAGTTTCTCTGCTGCTCATGAACTTGCCTAGATAAACCTTTCAGCAAATGATAACAAGAGAATAAATAATAGAAGTAAATTGGAAAGTTGTTTAAAATTGTATTCTCTATCTGAATCATGAAAGAAAATTTTTGGGTTGCATGTCCCTTTAACTGTTGGGATGATGTTTTCATGTTGGTATGCAGTGCCATTTTTATGCCGTACCATTTTTATGCTGTACATAGTGCTGCGTATTCTTCCCAAACAACTCAACCTTAGTTTCATCAGTCCACAAAACATGTTCCCAGTAGAGTGTCAAGGTGTTCATTGGCAAACTTTAAGCACGCAGCAATGTTTGTTTGTTTTTTTGGGAAAGCAGCCGCTTTCCTTGTGGTGTCCTGCCATGGACACCATGCCTGTTCAATGTTATCTGTATAGTAGACTCATGAACAGAGATTTTAACCAGTTCCAATAATTTCTTAAAGTTTTTAGCTACCACTCTATGGTTCTTCTTTACCTCACTATGATTAGTTCAGTGTGCCCATGGAGTCATCCTGGCTGGACGGCCACTTCTAGGGAGAGCAGCCACGTTTATAGACCATTTGTCTAACAGTGGACAGATGAATATCTAAGCTCTTTGAGATAACTTTGTAACCTCTTCCAGCTTTATGCAATACAACAATTCTTGATCGCAGGTCTTCTGAGAGCTCTTTCTTGTGCAGGAATGTTTTACATCAACAGATGCATTTTGTGAATAGCAAAGTCAAAATGTTTCAGTGTTTTTATAAGTCAAAGTAGCTCTAACCCACACCTCTAATCTTATTTCATTAATTGGCCAACAGGTTTGCCAATTTTCAATTCTTATTAGTGTTTAATGAAGTCATTAGTCTAGGGTTTCACATACTTTTTCCAACCAATACTGTGAATATTTGAATGATATGTTCAATATGTACAAGAACAATACAATAAGGGCCAGATTACAAGTTGAGCGCCATTTACAGTCCCGCTTAAGCGTTATATGCGCTAGAAGTAAGCTTTTTGCATCATTTGGTTTGAGCTTGTATTACAAGTTGAAAGTAAAAAGTTATCGCTCACACGCTAACACGACATGCGTAAAAAGCTGAACTTACAACAATACATGTGTGACAACTTATTCCCCCATAGAAGTCAATGGAGCAAAAAAAGCTGAAAAAAAACACCCTACTTGCGTGCAAGCCTGATCATCTATTCTCAGTTGTGCAAACCCAACATGAAAATAGGAATATTTCACCTTCCAATATTCTTCACATAGAATATGTTCTATTTATTCATAGATAAATATTTCTACATATATCTGATTCTTTTCGGTACTATCTACTGTGTGTATATATATATATATACACTGTATATACTGTACATACATATATATATATTTACACTGTATATACTGTACATACATATATATATATATATATATATATATATACTGTATATACTGTACATACATATATATATATATATATATATATATATATATATATATATGCACATGATTATATATAGGTATAGATATATACAGATATAAATAGAAGTATCTATTTATAAATGCATAGAACATATTCGGATATGTGCAGAATATTGGATTGTGAAATATTTACAGCAAATAACACTTTATTAAATATGAATATTGCATAAATATGTTTTAACATGTTTTCATCTACTTAATTGCAAAGGACTCCATACGCTGTCTGCAATTAACATTGCACAAGCAGTTCTGCGGACGAGTTAAGGAACAGCGGTCTTAAGATAGTTTGTTTTTTTTGGGGTGTTTTTTTTTTTGGGAGGAAAGAGCTGACTGCCCTTTTAAGGTCAGTGCCCATCCAAATGCCCTTTTCGGGGAATGGGTAGATTAGTTTTTTTTTAGTTTGGGTTTTTTTTATTGTGGGGGTTTGTAATGTTAGGGAGTAATTGCTGTTGTTTTTATGTAAAAGAGCTAAAAGCTTTGGGGCAATGCCCTGCAAAAGGCCCTTTTAAGGGCTATTGGTAGTTTATTTTTAGATTACATTTTTTTTGGGGGGGGTTTTAAGATTAGGGATTTTTTTTTTATTTTGGGCAGGAAATAGTTGAATGCCCTTTTAAGGGCAGTGCCCATCCAAATGCCCTTTCGGGGCAATGAGTAGATTAGGGGTTTTTAGTTAGTTTTTTTGGGGGGTGGGGGTTGTAATGTAAGGGGGTAATTGTTGTTGTTTTTTTAATGTAAAAGAACGGTTAGCTTTAGGGCAATGCCCTGCAAAAGGCCTTTTTAAGGGCTATTGGCAGTTTATTTTTAAATTAGTTTTTTTTTAATTTGTGGGGTGTTTTGTTTAGGGGGTATTAGAATAGGGAAAACATTTTTATTTTGGATAATTTCATTTGTTTTTTGGTTTTAATTTTGTTTCACAGGTAAGTTTTTATTTATTTTAAGGTAGTTAGTATATTTTAACTTTAATTTAGGTGTATTTTAATTTTAGTAAAGTTAGGGGATGTTAGGTTTAGGGGTAAATAGTTTAATGTAGGTAGTTGCGAAGTGGGGGGATGGCGGTTTAGGGGTTAATAGGTTTATTTAGTATTTGCGATGTGGGGGATGGGAGTTTAGGGGTTAATAGTTTTATTTAATGTTTGCAATGAGGGGATTGGCGGTTTAGAGGTATAATATGTTTATTTAGTATTTGTGATGCGGGAGGTGTCAGTTTAGGGGTTAATAGGTTTATTTAGTGGTTGTGATGCGGAGGGATGGCAGTTTAGGGTTTAATAGTGTAGTTTATGGGTGTAGGTATACTTTGTAAGTTTTTTTTTTGTTGTGTTTTGTGAAACTTTTTTGTTTTGCAAAACCCATTACTACAGGTCTTTGAGTGCGGAATGGATTGTTGCGGTAAAGGCTATATAGCTCGTGGGAAAGCTATACCGAACGACTTGTAATACCAAATCGATGACCATTCCGCATGCAAAGACCATATCGCACCATACCGCGCGACTTGTAATTCGGGCCTGGGTGTTGTAAAGTCAGTGCAATATGGGTGCTGCTTTATAAGCAAATGAAAAGGGCGCCTCCTAGTGCAGATAAACCAAATAGTGTCGACCCAACGGTACCTAAATAGTAGAAAAGGTACTCACACTTTCAGAAGCACAAACAAGTGCTATTCACGCAGGAAGGGCTATTATAGTGCTGCTTTGAGTCAGAGAATATTGTTAGTTTACTATATATATATATATATATATATATATATATATATATATATATATATATATATATATGTACCTAGCAGCACTGATAGCTAAGAAAGAAGTCAAATCTGTTTTGTGTGATATGGGCAGCCTATAAAGTGTGACCATTGCTCTTTGTTATTGGTGACAAGTGAGATCAAATTACTGTTCTCTGTGTTTTACCATCACCAGTAAACAAAGTTATAAAATAAGTAAATTGTAGAGAACAGGCTGCATAAAATAACATCACAGCCATTTTTAGATAACCTTTCTCCCAGGGCAAAATTCCACAATGTGCACGCCCCGAAAAAACAAATCCTGCAAAAGTCTGGTACATGGTGTCTAATGCTGTACACTTATGATGCAGCAGGTCCCAGAAATGCACTCCAAAGAAAGGAAATAAGTAAGGGGTTAATGCCCATATCACCTCTAATTTTCTAGGAAGAAGGCCAATTTTCTAGGGATGCTAGGAATGGAATGGAATTACTAAGCCCTGATAGATAGATAGATAGATAGATAGATAGATAGATAGATAGATAGATAGATAGATAGATAGATAGATAGATAGATAGATAGATAGATAGATAGATAGATAGATGATATACCCAATAAGCATAAGAACAAAAAATAAAAAAAATATTTTTTAGCACATTTAGGGCTAGATTACAAGTGGAGCACTAATTTATTGTGCACCCGTAAACAGGCATTATAAGTGGCTGGTTATTGCTTGCGGTAGCAATTAGCGCACATTAACCTCTGGTTAATTTTTAAAATGTCCCCCAATTGTGTTAAGCCTGTAAATATATATGTATATATATATATACAGTATATATATATATACAGTATATATATATATATATATATATATATATATATACTCACCAGCCACTTTATTAGGTACACCTGTTCAATTGCTTGGTAACACAAATTGCTAATCAGCCAATCACATGGTAGCAACTCAATGCATTTAGGCATCTAGACGTGTTGAAGATGACTTGCTAAAGTTCAAACTGAGCATCAGAATTATTATTATTATTATTGGTTATTTGTAGAGCGCCAACAGAAGGGGATTTAAGTGACTTTGAATGTGGCATAGTTGTTGGTGCCAGACTGCTTGGTCTGAGTATTTAAAAAACTGCTGATCTACTGGGATTTTCACGCGCAACCATCTCAAGGGTTTACAGAAATGGTCCCAAAAAGAGAAAATATCCAGTGAGCGGTAGTTCTGTGGATGAAAATGCCTTGGTGATGTCAGAGGTCTGAGGAGAATGGGCACACTGGTTTGAGATGATAGAAAGGCAACAGTAACTCAAATAACCACTTGTTACAACCAAGGTACGCAGAATACCAAGGTACGCATGGATCCATCCTGCCTTGTATCAACGGTTCAGGCTGGTGGTGGTGTATGGGATATTTTCTTGGCACACTTTGGGCCTCATAGTACCAATTGAGCATAGTTTAAACACCACAGCCTACCTGAGTATTGTTGCTGACCATGTCCATCCCTTTTGGACTACAGTGTACCCATCTTCTGATGGCTACTTCCAGCAGCATAATGCACCATGTCACAAAACTCAAATCATCTCAAACTGGTTTCTTGAACATGACAATGAGTTAATCGTACTCCAATGGCATCCACAGTCACCAGATCTCAATCCAATAGAGCACCTTTGGGATGTGATGGAACAGGAGATTCACATCATGGACGTGCAGCCGAGAAATCTGCAGCAACTATGTGATGCTATCATGTCAATATGGACCAAAATGTCCGAGGAATGTTTCTAACACCTTGTTGAATCTATGCCACGAAGAATTAAGTCAGTTTTGAAGGCAAAAGGGTGTCCAACCTGGTACTTGTAAGGTGTACCCAATAAAGTGGCCGGTGATTATATATATATATATATATATATATATATATATATATATGTAGATAGAGAGCACTCTCACTTTCCAAACTTGATGCCAGGGTGCCAGCAGATGAATATGCACAGTGAAGGAAGGCACTCACTGGTCTTTTTCTGAAGAGACATCTATTTTTATCCCCTCCTCTCCCAAAAGTCTGAGGAAGGGGAGTGTGTCCCCGAAACGTCACAATTATTAAAGTTATTTTGAAGAAAAAGACCAGTGAGTGCCTTCCTTCACTGTATATATATATATATATATATATATATATATATATATATAAAAAACTAAAAAGAAGAAAAAAATCAACATTCATGAGAATATTCTGATGCAAAGAGAGGGATTAAAGCATTCTTAGAACCCCATTACCACAATTAATTAAGTAGGGCAGAATACCCTCCAAAGAAGTACCACATCAAGCATAAGTCAGCACATAAGAATATTTAATAAAATAATGCACATATAAAAAACACACATAGGATGTAAATAAAATGCTCTCTCTCTAGGTGTGCTGCACACTACTAAGCTAGACCACTGCGGTTAACTGTCAGGAATTTCTAGCACAAAATCACAGGATATAGGTATAGCATGTGTAAATCCTGAGCCTAAAAGTGACGGTTTGATTAGCGGCTATAAACAGTTATAAGCGTTTGAAGATGAACAACCTGTTATACGACCTGTGTACTGCACGCTTGTATCCTGTACAGTATTCTGTGACTCCAAAGCAGAGTGCGAGCAACTCAGGTGAGAATCTTGCTTGCTTCGGTTGTATCAGTCAAAAGGTCGAGGTAAAAACGTCCTCTTTTTCCTTTGCGATCATACACGTCTGTGTATCTATGAAAAATAACTTCTCTTTGGATCCTAGTGCAGCACAGACAGAAGGCATGCAGACACATCTCACAGGTGCAGCAACAGGTGAACAAGTGGTGACTTGATTACTTCTCTCGCTCATAGATTTCCACTATTCCCACATTCATCTTGCTCAACAAACGAGTGGCCCGATCAGAGTAGCAAGAGAACGGAATCCAGAGAAACAGAGACAGGTCACCAACTGGAGTAGTTCAGTAGACACGTGTTTTGCCCCACAATGCTGAGCGAAAGCCAGGGCCTCATCAGGACTGGAAAATGGTGTGAATTCAGCACTTATATTTACTTAAGCAAGTAGATGGGCGTGGTTTACTGATTGCAGTAAGCATCTTTTAACATTGGTTAAGGCAACCAGGCCTCTATAACTAAAACTATATTATAACTATTTACAGTGCTAAAAGTCACATTGCTATGTGTGTCGTGTGTTGACCCATGGGTGCATGGCACTTAGATGACCATGTTCATAAACCAAGAGATATACATATACATTTATATCTTACATATCATGTATCTAGCAAAAATTTGTTCATTATGTTTGTTACAGTGTTTCCACACTGATAAAGTCTCAGACATAAATAGCATGCCTAGCGAGGGGAAGTCAATAGAGATAAATGGATATTTTTAAGGGTAGTGACAAAAAATGTATCTATCATCGCTCTTCAGGGGATATATTGCTTCACAAATATGTAAGTTACACATACTAACATTTTAGCCCAGGAAGGAAACATGTTCTTTTCTTTCATTGAGGCCATTAGGTGATACAGTATTTAGGAGGTAAGTCCAATGGGCTTCTTTTCTGAAGAGACATCTATTTTTATCCCCTCCTCTCCCATTCTGGATTCCCCTATCAATACCAGTAAACTTAAGGGAAGAAATAGAACCATTGTAATACTGCGTGAAGTGCCTAGCCACCCTTGTGTCTCTGGAGTAGAGGATATTGTCGCAATGCTCTTGTATCCTATCCTTAAAAATGATAGGGGGCAAGAACATTGCAACAAATATACCACTCCTACCAAGTTGCAATTGGAAAAAGTTCTTATTTGATAATCTCTACTGCTATTCGCAGAGAGTATTTTACACTTCTTCATGTATGGGCAGTACACACAGTGACCACAAGGGTAATTTCCAATAACCTTCTGGTAGTTTGTTAGCCAGTTTCTTTCCTTTTTTTACCTAGTGAATCTGCTTTTAACCAGTTTGTCCCTCAAACTAGAAGATTTCTTGGCGGTCATAAGTAGGTTATCCCCTACTTTGTTTCTCAATTTCTCATCTAATGTTAGAATATCCCAGTTTTGAGTTAAAATGTCACTTATCTTTTGCCAATGGCAGTTGTATGTAGTGAGAAATCTAATTTTGTCACTTGTTGGTTTAGTTTTGTCTTGAATAGAGAAGTTCATCCCTATCTAGTTTCCTTACTTTGCTAAGGGTATGTTTAATTAGTTTTTTAGAGTAACCTCTGTTAATGAACCTTTGTCTCATTTCTTTTGCATGGGATTCAAATGTTGTTCCGGATGAACAATTCCTTCTCACTCTAAGGAACTGACCATACCTCTCTTCAGAGGTTCTGGATGATGTCTGGACACCTCTAAAAGGCTATTTGTAGCTGTTTCTTTTCTAAATATTTCAGTTGAGATGGAAATTCCTTCTTTCTTGATTGAAATATCTAGGAAAGGTAGTTTATATGTACTATGGGCATATGTTAACAAAAATATCCATTTACCTCTCTTGACTTCCCCTCGCTAGGCATGCTATTTATGTCTGAGACTTTATCAGTGTGGAAACACGGTAACAAACCTAAATGAACAAATTGTTGCTAGATACATGATATGTAAGATATAAATGTATATGTATATCTCTTGGTTTATGAACATGGTCATCTAAGTGCCACGCACCCATGGGTCAACACACGACACACATAGCAATGTGACTTTTAGCACTGTAAATAGTTATAATATAGCTTTAGTTATAGAGGCCTGGCCGTCTAAACCAATGTTAAAAGATGCTTACTGCAATCAGTGAACCATGCCATCTACCTGCTTTAGTAAATATAAGTGCCGAATTAACACCATTTTCCAGCCCTTGCAAGGCTTGGCTTTCACTCACCATTGTGGGGCGAAATGCGTGTCGACTAAACTACTCCAGTTGGTGACCTGTCTCTGTTTCTCTGGGTTCCGTTCTCTTGCTACACTGATCGGGCCACTAGTTTGTTGAGCAAGATGAAGTGGAGAAAAGTATCCTGACTAGCTATGAGACTTTCGGATATCCCTGTTTAAATCGCCATAGTGGGAATCTATGAGCGAGAGAAGCAATCAAGTAGCCACTGGTTCACCTGTTGCTGCACCTGTAAGTGCCATTGTGTTGTCTTTTTCATGCACTTGTTATGGAATTCTACTGTTTTAAATGAAGGGGGTGAACAGCATGACCAGTAATGTTGCTATTGAATAGATTCAGCAAATGGGCTTGGCACAGCTTTTTTTTTCAAAATTAAATGGAGCGGTAGTATATACTCGTTGCAATGCTGCAACTTTATTGAAAAATTATATATTTTTTATTTTACTATCTTTTCGAAATCCAATGATTTCAGATTCATCAGTCACCAAACACCAGTACCCTATATGCATGCTTCAGCATAGACACTTGGACAGAAAATGGAATAGAGCCAGTCAGGGATATGTATGCTGGCGACTCCCTTATATGATAGACTAGTTCCAGACCTCTTTCTCCCTGTCCCCTTTGCTCAGGTTTGAGTTCCTCAGATTGAAGAGTTCTCTGAAATTGTGGGGTTATCTCATGGTTCCTCTTAGGCAGATGACAGAATGGGAGAGCAGGCTATCAGGCACATCAATACCGAAAATGTTTTCTCTATCATATAAGGACATAATATGCCCACCCATTTCTTTTTTAAGACTTTTTTATATCCGGGAATTGGAGTATTTTTTAATTTTATTGCATCAGCTATGATGCATATAGAGTCCATGTAAAGCTAAGTTTTTGGCACCAATAACAAAATTGATTTCCATTGCATATGCTGGGAGCTGTGGAGGCAGTGTGTTGATTTCTGTCCGCCGCCTCAGAGCAGGTGGACAAGTTATGGAGCAACGGTCTTTACGGAGCTTGATAAATATGCCCCTATGTGATATTGCATTGTCTTTTTATCATGCATTTGTTGATTATGCAAAACTACTGTATTTAATGGTCCTTTAAACCAAAATAAAATAGAAAGCAAACAAATAATACCCACAGGGGTGTGATGATAAGGATACTGAAGGAAAAGCCCTTGGTTAGACGAAAAGGTAATAAAATATTCAACAATACAAAAGATATGATCAAAAAGACATGAAAGGAAATTGTTAGTAGGAAACTCACATTGTTTACTTTTGTGACCTGAAACCACTCACACTTTGACATGAAAATAAAGGTATTGGCATATCATAGATCTGCTGGATTCTAACCAAGCTGAAGATCTCTGATGTCTTATTATATCACATTGGTACTGAAGAAGGCTAAACGTTTGTTAACTAATTGGATAGATAATAAGATTGGTGGTAGGATATATCTCCTTAAAGGGACATTATACACTTGATTTTTCTTTGCATGAATGTTTTGTAGGGGATTCATTTATATAGCCCATACAGGTTTTTGGGTTTTTTAAATGTATAGTTTTGCTTATTTTTAAATAACATTGCTCTGATTTTCAGACTCCTAACCAAGCCCCAAAGTTTTAGGAGAATACCAACATATTCCTACCCCAGCTTGCTTTTGTTTGTGTAAAGAGTCTTTTCATAGGCAGAGAAAGAGGGGAGTGTTCCAGTAACCTTTTAAACAGAGCTAAACTGAGAGCTTCTAAGTTAGTTTTTAAACGGTTTTATACAGGATTTTTATATCAGTATCTGTGCATATTATTCTTTATAGTAGTGTCTACTACATGCAGTTATATGAAAATTGGTTTATACTGTCCCTTTAAAACAGTCACTGAGAAAACCAAAAGTCCTTCAGAAATACAATGCAGGGCGAACAATACACTGTGCATGTCCCCATACATGTAATATTTTATTACGTAGGTGTATTCTTTGAAATGTTTTCAATAGTTTCATATTTTTTGTTTTAATCATGCACCCAGGTATCCTTTATAGTCTTTGCATTCGATCAGCCTTGAAGGCACAGAATAATTTTTTTATGACATATGCATGCCCTGCAATACAAGCAAAATTCTTAAAATGTTTTTATTTATCAACTATATCTCAAGTACATTTTTAAACTATTATGTTGATAATTTTGTTCTCTGCATTGCATAAGAATATTTTTTTTTCTCAACATGGGTACTAAAAAACGTATATAGTGAATATCTTCCTAACTTATAGGATGTATGGCAAGGTTACTACTGTAAATGAAAAGTCCCATTACAAGAAGTGAAGTTTGATAATTACACTCTAATACCCAAACACCTTGTACTGAAAATATGATAAAACGTTACATAACATGTATGCATAGTTATGTTATTAATATTTTGTTCTTAAAGGGACATGAAACCCAGACATGATTTAGGTATTTTAAACAACTTTCCAATTTACATCTGTGATGAGAGTGGGAGGTGACATCACCAGATGGGGCGGGGCTTAGGGTTGTTATTGTCTATGTTGCACTTACTGAGTTAGATGTGTTGTGCAAGCTGTATACTTTTATGCTCTGCAATAAAATAGTGTTGTACCTTCTATGCTGTGTCCTGCATCTCATGACATGGTGTCAGAAGTACTTGCCTGCGCTTCTGTTTCCTGATTAATGACAATGTCGAAGTTTACCCCACCTGAGCCTTTTCATTTCTCTCAGCCTGCAGCTTGACCCACATGGCGTCAGTGGTTTCAATGCTTCAGGGTTGCTTCCAAGTTGGATAAGGAGAGTGGTGAAGTACAAGTTAATTCTCTTTTATACTCTATGGGGAAAGATGTGGAGCCAGTGTTCAATGCCTTTTCTTTCCAAGAAGGGGAAGAATTTGACTTTGAAATAGTTATGAACAAACTCAGTGCTCACTTTGTGCCCAAAAGAAATGTGATTCATAAGAGGGCTTGTTTTTACAAACGTGCTCAGCGTGTGGGAGAATCTGTGGAGTCATTTGTGCGCAGCCTGTACGAACTAGCTGAATTCTGTGAGTTTGGTGTTGCTAAAGAAGAGCAAATCAGAGACAGAATACTCATAGGAATTGCAGATGATGGGGTCTCACTGAAGCTACAGTTGGAGGCTGAATTAACATTAGATGGGGCTATTAGGATGGCCCGCCAGAGTGAACTGGTGAAAAAGCAAAGTGCTGATCTGAGGTCTGAGAGTGTTGTAGATGAAGTGCAGCAGTTAAGGAGAGTTGCAGGTGAAAGGCAAGGTGTGAGCAGTAGACCAAGGGAAACAGATAGGCCCAGAAGCAGATGGGCGCAGCAGGCTCGCTGCACGCAGTTTAACCGTACCCATGATCATAATGTTATATGCCCTGCTAAAGATAAAAGATGTAGAAAATGTAACCATTTTGAAGTGGCGTGTAAAACTAAATACATTAAGGAGATGCAGGTGGATAGAGACCAGGAGGGTCAAGAAGTGTCGTTTGTAGGGTCTGTTGTTGAACGGCCTGGTTCAGACAAAGATTGGTGGGTTACCCTTACTGTAATGGGAGCCAAAGTTGCTTTCAAGATTGACACAAGAGCAGACATCACTGTTATGTCCCTTGCAGCATTCATAAAACTGCCTTGAGAGCCTCAGCTGGCAAATGAGGCGGTGAAGAGAGAGAGATATGTGCTGCCGACACTTGAAGACATAGCTCCAAAATTGGCTGGGGAGAAGTTCTTCTCTACACTGGATGCTTCCAGCGGCTTCTGGCAGATACCTCTAGATCCAAAGTGCCGCAAACTGACTACCTTCATTTCACCAGTAGGTTGGTTTTGCTTCTGCAGACTCCCCTTCGGGATATCCTCTGCTTCTGAAACCTTTCAAAGAGAGATGAGTTCTCTCCTAAGGGACCACGAGGGCACGGCAGTCGTCATGGATGACATTTTAGTGTATGGGTCTACATTGGAAGAACATGATCAGTGATTGAGCTGTGTGCTGCAGACCATTAGAGAGTCCGGGCTGAAATTAAATAAGGAGAAATGCCATTTTAGAAAGGTTGAGTTATGTTACTTTGGGCATATCACCAACGGAGATGGCATCAAGTCGGACCCTGATAAAATCCTTGCTATTGAACAGATGAAAAGTCCTTCTGATGTACACGAGCTGAGACAAATATTGGGCCTTGTGAATTATGTGGGCAGGTTCCTTCGAGATTTATCCACAGTACTACACCCTATCACAGAGTTGTTGAAGAAAGATGTCGCCTGGGTCTGGGGACCTTCACAGGAATAAGCTTTTGTGCATGTCAATTCCCTGCTGGGGCCTGCCCCAGTGTTGGGGTTCTACGACCCTTCTAAAAAGTCTGTGGTTAGTACTGATACAAGCAGTTATGGGTTAGGGGCCGCCCTCCTGCAGCTGAATGAGAACAAACTACAGCCCATCGCCTACTGTTCCCATACACTAACGGCTGCTGAGTTTAAATACTCCCAAATTGAGAAAGAGCCTGTGAGCCTGTGAGCGCTTCCAGCAATACCTAGTGGGTTTAGAGAAATTTAGTCTGGAGACTGACCATAAACCGCTAGTCCCTCTAATCAACTCCTATGATATTGACAATACACCCCTAAGATGCCAGAGACTTCTGATGAGGCTGCTTAGGTTCAACGTTCAGGAAGTGCATGTGCCAGGGAAACAACTGGTAGTGGCAGATACACTTTCCAGGCTCCCGCTGGCTGCTGCTGAAGAATCTTCAATGGAATCATATGTGAAAGTGTATGTGGATTCAGTTCTGACATCCAAATCCATTTCGTCAGAGAAGCTAGGGCAAATAAGGAAGGAGACACATTTAGATACAGACCTTAAATAAGTTATTAAGTACATAAAAGAAGGTTGGCCCGAGAGCCGGGCAGCCTGGATATCTTTAAGTTCTTACCAGTCAGAGAGGTCGCAGCTCATATAGCTGGATGAGTTGTTGCTGTTCCAGGACCGCATTGTTATTCCTGTTAAAATGTGGCAGGAAATGTTAAGCAGGATTCATGATGGCCACTTGGGCATTACAAAGTGCAGAGAAAGGCCAGCTACGACAGTATGGTTTCCTGGGATCAGTTCCGACATTACAAGCCATGTGTCAAAATGTGCCTTTTGCCAGGAACGCTGGCCTACTCAGAGAAGGTAGCCCTTGATTTCTACTCAGCTGCCAGCAGGCCCATGGCAGAAAATAGCTGCTGATTTGTGTGAACTGCACTGAAAAAGTACCTAGTCGTGATTGACTACTTTTCCAGGTATTTGGAGATTGCACCCTTGAATGAGATCACCGGTCAAACCTTTTTCACTCGTCTCAAGAGCTTGTTCGCCCGGTGGGGCATACCAAAGGGGTTAGTGAGTGATAACGGAATGCAGTTTGTTCCATGGAGTTCAGTTCTTTCAGCAGTGAATATGATTTCGGCCATTCTATGATACCACATTACCCGCAGGCCAATGGAATGGCTGAAAGGGCAGTTCAAACAATAAAGTTAATTTTATTGAGCCGTACCTAGCTCTCTTGTCCTATAGGGCGACTCCTATCCAAGCCATGGGTTTTAGCTCAGCACAGCTGATGCTAGGATGTCAGATTTGTACCACTTTACCCTCTGTGGGTGTCTTCCAGCCAACCAGCTCTGTGCTTCGGGACGAGGTCCTTAAGAGGGATGAAGAGGCAAAAAGGGGTTATCGATTCTTCTATGACAGAAAACACTCTTTGAGGCCCTTGCAGGAGCTGAATGTGGGGCAAAGTGTCAGAGTTAAACTGGATGATGAGAAGAAATGGAAGACGCCTGATATGGTAATTGGACACTCTCCAGAACCAAGGTTTTATGTAGTCCTTACTGATGGAGGGACAGTCACACATCGAAATAGAAGACATCTTCAGCCAGTACCTGAGAGTTTGGGACTGGATGCCTCAGAGCCACCGCCGGTGGGATCCCCTGTTTTAAAAAGGGTGCTTTCCCCTCAGCAAGATCACAGCGGGGATACTTCTTTGCTTCCAGCAGACCCTCAATCACCTTCTTCTGTATCAGAAGACAGTCCATGTAAAATTACGTTAAGTGGAACAGTAGTGAAACTTCCAGCCCAATATCGGGATTAGCACTAGTTAGAGCAGTAACTGGAAGAATGGGCAGAATAATCCCATGGTCACTGTGGACTAAGGTAGTCTACCCCAATGTTCAAGTCAGGATTGTATTTCTTGTTGTTCATATATATATTCTCTTCAGCTTGTTATTTGTTGTATACTAAACACAACTATTTTTGTATGCTTCTTGTATACCTTGTTATTTGATGTATTCTAAAAAAAAATGTATGCTTTGTCCTTTGAAGAGGGGGAAGATGTGATGAGAGTGGGAGGTGACGTCACCGGATGGGGGCAGGGTTTAGGGTCGTTATTGTCTATGTCGCACTTACTGAGTTTGATGTGTTGTGCAAGCTGTATACTTTTATGCTCTAATAAAATAGCATTGAACCTTCTATGCTGTGTCCTGCATCTCATGACAACATCTATTATCCAATTTGCTTTATTCTCTTGGTATCATTTTTTGAAAGAGCAGTTATGCACTACTGGTTTCTAACTGAACAAATGGGTGAGCCAATGGCATTCTGTATATATATACGCAGCCACCAATTAGCAACTAGAACCTAGATTATTTGCTGCTCATGAGTTTTCCTAGATAAACCTTTTAGCTAAGGATAACAAGAGAATGAAGCAAATTAAATAATAGAAGCAAATTGGAAAGTTGTTTAAAATTGTATTCTCTATCTAAATCATGAAAGAAAATTTTGGGGGTTCATGTCCCTTTAAAATGTATGCAGAGAAAGTTTGGTCAGTTACCACTTTGAGATAATCCGGCCTCAAGGGTTAAATCAACAGGGGAATTATCAAACCTTTGATTGGAGGAAACTCTATTAGTTAATTGGTCAACCTCTCTCCTTTAAAAGACAGCTTGTAAAATAATTTGTGATCTCTGAGGAAGTGTGCATGGTGGCACAAGAAATGCGTCAGTCATTTGTTGGTATGACATATACTTGAAAATGTTGTATGTACTCTTGATACAATAAATATATTGGACTTTTAAATTGCACCTGGATGGAATCTGCATACTCTCTCTTTTTCATTGGGAGTTACATAAGAATAGCAGGGTAAGCACATTTTTCATATACATACACACACATTCATACACAGACTTAAAGGTATGTGAAACTTTCATGATTCAGATATGCAATTTTAAGCAACTTTCTAATTTACTCCTATTATCAACTTTTCTTTGTTCTTTTGGTATTCTTTGTTGAATGAGCATCAATGCACTACTGTTTGCTGACTGAACACATGGGTGAGTAATTGACAATCGGTATAAATATGCAGCCACCAATCAGCAGCTGGAACCTAGGTTATTTGATGCTACTGAGCTTTCCTAGATAAACCTTTCCACAAAGGATAATAAGAGAAGGAAGCAAATTACAAAATAAAAGTAAATTGGAAAGTTGTTTAAAATTGTATTCTCTATCTGAATCATGAAATATTTTTTTTTTTGGGTTTCATGTCTCTTTAAATACGTATGCAATGTATCTATAAAGGCCCAAAATGATGGAGATAGCTCAGAACTCTGTGAGCTGCAGATGAGAAAGTGGGATGGGCTAGATATAAATCACCCAGAGGCTGCATTGTGACTGCAAGGCTTAAGGTTAAGCCATAACGTTAATGTACAAAGCATTTGAGCAAAATATTATTTGAATGCAGTTCAAAGTATTTTGAGTTTTTCTGCGTATTAATGTGCAAGTAAATACATTCAGGACCTTATTCTGTAAAGGTCTATGGGTTGGTGAGATTCTATAAGACTGCTCGCCAGTACTTCTATTTTCCTGGTGGAATGATCTAAAGCCACGTTTTACTTAGAAAACAGTGTGTCTCGCTAAGGGGAGTATACTGAATTTTCATATGGGAAGGAGATGTATACATTATAAAATTGCACAATGAAAATCGTAATTAAAAATTCATACAAAATGAATAATTGAACCACTCAAACAAAAAATGGTTTTGTTAAGGTGCATCAAAAATCATAACAAAATTGTTATCAAAAACGTAATATTGGTATGTAAATTACACAGAATTAAATAAATAATTATAAATAGCGCAAATCCTAATTTAAATATACTGGATGTGCAAAAAACACACAGAAATATGTACTTATAAGAACAAAATACAAAGCATAACTGTTTTTTTCCTAAAATGGGCTGAACATGTATGTTCCATGGGCGTATATTAAATTGCCAAATTGTCAAATCCCAGCGTAATTCTGAAAACATTTTCGCCCTATAGATCTCACTTTTTTCCTTGCAAGTTAAAAAGTGGTGAGCTTTTATAAAAATACTCAAAACTAATTACTCTGAAGGGAAAACCTATGCATACAAAAAAAAACAGGGATTTTAAGGTACAGTGCACTGAAAACAATATAACTTGATTGTTAATAGGCGTAATATTACATTTTAAATATACGCTGGGTTCTCCCTTTGCACTTCATCTTCCAATACAAACTTTTACATAGCAGAGAGCTTCTGATTATTTCTACATAATCCCGCCATTCCCAGGGACAGCCCCTTTTTCTTAATAGAATACCTTGATGGCTGCCCCTGCAAGTGTCAGCGTAGAAAACCAAGTCTAGACTGGCAAATGTTTTTTAGAATCTGCCCCTTGTTGTAATTTAGGGCTGCATATCTGGAAGCACATTAAGAAAATATTTGTTTTTAATGCTTATAACCTAATCTCTAAAGAATAAAATCTAAATATATAATTGACCATTTATATGACATGAACATAAAATGTGATCTATCAAAGCAAACTTAAATAACCGCTGATACAAACATTGCTCTTGAAAAGCAGTCATTTATCCTGTGCATTTGTTTCACCAAAACGAATATTCGAATAAATGCACAAAGAAAACAAAAAAACAATGACAAAAATCATAAGTATTCATTAGTTTCCTTTCATTTTTTTAAGGGATTAATACTTACCTTAACATGCTCTGGAGAGAGCGCTAGCCCTATCCTCTTCTTGTCAGAGATCCGGACGCGCAAACAGGAGGCCAAGTGCGCTCAGCTCCCAGGACTTGTACTAAAGTTATTGATCTTTCTATCCCTTTTATGTATTTTCAGTGATTTGCTATACCTTCTGCTATTGCAGTTTCTTTAGATTTATTTTTGTTTATGAAAACCACATAAAACCACATTAAAGTTGGTTGAACTTGCAGGGATATCAGATTTCCTTATTTTATCACATTCTGTACACTCACATGCATATGATCTCTGTGTATATACTACAGCTCATTACTAGAGATTGAAAACTGATATTGAATTACTTATCTCTCCTACTTTCCACTGGGAGAACAAATTAAAGGGGAGTAAAAAATAGGATAAACTGCCCTTTTGTGTTTATAAAACATTTAGATATAGAATACTATAATACTTTAAAGTCTTGTCTTTCATAAAGGTGGTGAGAGTGACCAGTAGGAGGAGGCAAAGATCCCTAAACTTCAAGAGCCCTTAAAACCCTTCCCACCTTACTAGAAACTAGTCTGACATATAGCCATGCTAGAAATAATTGGCGGGGCCTCGACGATCCATTACTCCTGGGAACTAATACCCAACTGTGTAGTTCATGAGTAATCTGGGTGGGGCTAGAATTATACTCATTCATATATATTGGATGATTAGTTTTGTTTTGTTTTGTTTTTTTATGCAGAAAAAAAATATATACAATAATATTTAATGACCAGAAACAGCCGCCTAAAGGACTTTCCTTCCAAAAGCTGCTTCAGAAGAAGCAAAAACATCAAAATGGTAGAATTTAGAAAAATAAGTATTTGCCTTCGCAGAAGAAAGGTGAAGAAGGTAGGTGCTCCAAGTGTTTGTGAGAAGGGTTCTTGGGACAATTTGAGGCCCAGTTTCCCCTTAGAGAGCTACTGATTGGACAGAGTAGAACAGACTGGGCCCTAGCTTCCTCCTGTTGGTTCAACATTATGCTCCATATATGTAGACCCTCTGCTGTCATGTGTACAACACTGGATTGGCTATCTGCTGGAAGCAGTTCTTTCTGCTTATGGTAAGTTCAGTAGTCTCGGTGCCTATCAGTTAAGTGTGAGAGTTGTTGGGCACCTGTTTAGTCTGTAGGCTATTAATAGGTACTGTTTATAACTAACTGGGGACCATTATGTCAGGCTCTTTATGCTTGGGTACATAAAAATCTTATTTCCCCCTAGACCTTGAGGTGCATTAAATATTTATTTTTTTGACGTGCCAGCTTGTTTGCTCGTGTTGATTTTTTCACGCATCGGCTTGATTGCACGTGTAAAGTATTTTCAGATGATCAAGAGTCAGTCTCTGATAAAGAAACTGAATCTTGCTCTTTTTTATTTAAATTTGAACTTCTTCATTTTCTTTAATAGAAGTGTTATGAATTTTAGGAGTTCAGGATTCTAAAGTTACTGAATAAAAGTCTGTTAAACAGCTGGATTTAATTTGTAAACCCTCTGTTAAGTCTCCTGAAGTATTTCCAGTTCCTAATGCTATCTCTGCGATAAATTTTAAAGCATGGTCTAAACCTTGTATCCCTTTTAATCCTGCTTAAAGATTAAAAAGGATGTTTCAATTACTTCTTCTAATTTAGAGCTTTGGGAAACTATTCTTAAAGTGGACGGGGCTATTTGTAGTTTGACTAAACATACTACTATTCTTTTTGAGAATAGTACCTTTTTTAGAGGCCCTATGGATAATAAATTATAGTCTTTTCATAGAAAGGCTTTTCAGCCAGCAGGTTTTCTTTTTAGGCCAGCAATTAGTACTGCTTGTGTTGCTGCAGCCTCAAGCCATTGGTGTGATGCTGTTGTTGATATTAAGATCAATGCTAGGAATGTGGGACTAGCAGTTTTGACTAGGAGGGCCCTATGGTTGAAATTATAGTCTGCAGAAATGGTTTCTAAATCTAGACTTCTGTCTCTTTCTTTTAAAGGGAAGGTGTTTGAATCTGGTCTGGATGACATTATTTTTACGGTGACTGGGGGGAAATTAGCTTTTCTCACTCAGGATAAGAAGTCTAAGGGTAATTCTAGGACTTCTAACCATTTTTGTTCCTTTCGTCAATCTAAGAACCATAATTTCGAGACCAGTAGGAGGAGTTCAGGTGTAAGGTCACGTAACACACCTGCTCCACGTTTTCCAGTGAGCTGTTGGCAGAAAGGAACTCGTGCCGAACACCCTAGACCTTGGGCAGCTCACTCAAACAGTTTTTCTCCACCCTGATACCGGTTCTCTAATAGTGCCACTTCATCGCTCTTAGCTGCATTTGGCAGCAAAATTAAAAAAAATTGGACAGTTTGTATTTGGCTAAGAATCTGGCTCATAATTGAAGGCGCAGTACGGCGCTAGAAGGGGAAAGAGAAAGGGAAAAAAGGGAACATTATGCGAAAGGTGGGAATCAAGCGGCTGTGAAAATACCTGAGAGATCCCTTGAACTTAGCGGCATGGAGCCTGATGACCCTGATTGGATCCTGCTGCGCAGTGTGCCACCCCTTAGCAGAACGGTGTCTTTGCTTCGCTGCCTCTCGGGATTGTGTGGGGCCGGATCCCTGAGGTGTGCTGTATATCGGTGCTGGATTTGGGGCTGCCGGAGTGTACCGCTGCGAGGATTACCCCGCCTCCACCTTAACTGGAGTCTGCTGTGCAGTGTCTCATTCTTTCGCAGAGCGGTGTCTCTGCTGCTCTCCTCACCGGGACTGTGTGGCGTTGGTTCCTTGAGGACCGCTGTGTACCCGTTTCTGTACCCGGGGGTATTGGAGTAATCGGTGCGAAGACTACCCCGCCCCCTCCCACCGATGTTGCGTGAGGGGGTTTGGGATTGAGTGTAATTTCTCCCTGGCTGGAGGTCGCCGAGGCTCTTTAAAGCTGGAGCTGGGGCTCCTTTTTTGAAAGATCTGGCTAGAGATAAAGGATCTGGGTATCTCCACGCTCCTTGTTGGTGGAACCTCCCGCGAACGCTATCCACATTATACCGGTGTACCCCCTCCCACCGGTGCTGTGCGGCAGGTCCTGGAGTGGAATTTTGGATGGTGATCCCTTCATGTCGATAGGATTGACTGAATTAACAAAGCCCCAAGGACAGGGGTCAGGTACTTTCTTCCTTTTTTGTTGTTAGGAGAGGGCTCCTCTATCTATCTATCTGTGTGTAAGAGCATATAACGTCACACAAGGGTTCTGATATATAAAAAAAAAAAAAGCGGTGATATAATTGACTCTCTGAAAAGAATTATACAGGCAAGATGAACACAGAAGAAACCTTGCTTTAAATACAGACTGAACTGACACAAAATATCAAAGTTCAAGACATGGACAAATAGCTAAAGTGTGTCAGACACGATTTGCACTTGATGTCTCTTCCCTCTCTCTTCTCCCTCCCCTGTTTGTTCTCTTTTCCTTTTTCCTGTTTCTTTTTTCTTTCTTCTTTTTCTTTTTGCATTATTTATATTGTTGTGTTCTAGAAATAGTAGTAACTTTTCCCATTATTGCTGTTATTCTTTACTGACAGTATAATTACTGTTAGTATCACTTTACTAACAGTGTAATCACACTGAAGCCAAATCAGTTTATAGTTGAATTATAGATAGGGCCTATAAATATATAGTTAACAGAGTCTTACACCCATGAAAGGAGGTGAATTTTTTTTTTTTTTATAGAAACCGAAGTAGTGTTTGTGTTAGTATACATAGCTCACAGAGAGATAAAAGAAGATTATTTAATGAACCATGTTAAAAAGCATCAGTAATAAAAGACTATATATAAAAAATGTAAAAAGCACATATAAATAAAATTACAAATACAGGAATATCTTACAGAAGCGGCTCAAAGGGCCAAAGCTGATAATTACAATAAAAACAGAGGTAATAACAGGTGATCAGTGTGAGTGGTACACCAGAATAAGAGTGTATACTGATAAAACAGAATTAGCCTAAGTGCAACTGTAGCAAGTGCATCAAGCAAAAAACTAATAAACAATAATACAAACAATAGTGTTCAAAATTAGTGTTACAAAAATAGTGTTCCAAAAAATAGAAAAATGCACTGCAGTGCAAAAAAAGGGGGGTATCAAAATAATTGTATAGATACAATCAAATAGTGAGTGAGTGCAAATGGATATAAAAATGCTAGCTACTTAATCCAGTGAGGTTAAGATATAATTAAATAAAATACACAATATGCAATAACATAAAAAATAAAATACACAATATGCAATAACATAAAAAATAAAATATAAAATATAATCCAAAAAAGTGTTCAAAAAGTTGATCAACAAATGTTAGTGAAGAACAAAAATAAGTCAATCAAAACTAAAAAATGGAAAAAATGGGTGATGAAAAGCAAGGTGAAAGTGAGGAAATTGATTCCTTCCAATGTTAGTTACTTTAACAGATCCAAATTCCTGAGTGTGGTTGCTGAAGTAGCTGATTGGATCCTAGCACCTGTCAGGTGCTCCTATGGTATCCTAAAAAGTGTCCCTGTAAAAAAAGAAATTCACAACATAGTGTATCCAATATGAGAATGAAGTAAAGATTAAAGTAATACTTACCAATATGTCAACACGTTTCTGCCCTCAAAAAAGGGCCTTTCTCAAGACGAGCTAGTCTTGAGAAAGGCCCTAACATTGGAAGGAATCATTTGCTATCCGAGATTGTTTTCCTTGTCATCTGCATGACTGACTCTCACTGAACGCACTTATTTTATTTTTGTCTATCTTGTTGTTCCCTTTCCCTCTTTTCCCCACTCTAGTTCACTTCACTCCCGCCCTCCCTTCCTTTACCTCCCTCCACCAAGGAATTGGTTTCCAATTCCTCTTATTTCCCTTGTGGTTCTCTTTCACTAATTCACTTTTTCACAAAGAAAAGGAGTGTTTCTTTTTTTTTCCCTGCACCTCTAAAACACACTCTCAGTCATAGTGGTTAGACAGAGAGACAAAAAGCCAAAACTATAAAAAGTACCATAAAGGGTCTCAGTAAGGTACAGAGATTCACAAGTTATTTCAAGCATTTGATTATCACTGTACTTGTTTTCTTTTTTTATCTTTGATACTGACTGTGCAGCGAACTGCATGGATAAATACTTGGAGTCATCTAAAATGGCTGCAAAGGGTAAAACAAGTGACAGAAGGGCCAAACAAAATTCTGAAATGCAGCTCGCTGCCCAACCGGTCTCCCCAGGTATAAATGTAAACACGAGCGAGACACATATTATAGTGCAACAGATATCTTCACTTTTCTTACCTAAAATAGAAAGTCTTCAGAAAGGTGTAGATAGTATCGTTGAGGAATTCAAACAATTCTCAGTGAGAATGAATGAAGTAGAGGAAAGGGTTTCTGAGCTGGAAGACGTATCAGCTACTAGCTCTAAAAAGCTGGAGGACCTAAATCTGCAAAATATCATATTGCATCAGCGCCTAGAGGACCTAGAAAATAGGTCCAGGCGCAATAACTTGCGTTTGGTAGGTGTACCAGAGACCGTGAAGAATAATGAGCTTATAGCCTTCGTGGAAACTACTCTCCCTACCCTACTTGGATTAGAGCCCTCTCTCTTTAAGGGAAGTGTTGAAAGGGCTCATAGAATTGGACCAGAGAGGTCTGCTGAGAAGGGCAATCACCCTCGACAAGTTATGGTTAGATTTTTACATTTCCAGATGAAAATATCGGTCCTGAGAGCATACCGCTTAATTTCTGCTGTACTGTACAATAACGTTAAAATCCTCTTGTTTCAAGATTACTCGGTAGAAGTATCGAAGCGCCGAAGAGAATTCTCTCCATTATGCAATGATCTTAATAAAGAGGGATATAAGGTGTTCTTACTCTAGCCAGCAAAATTGAAACTACTTACAAAAACAGGACCTAGATTTTTTGACACACCAGGAGAGGTGAGAGAATATCTCAAAACCTCGGTAACATTGTGTAGATCCTCACCTAATCACGTTGTATTGATGGAAATAGGTCGATAGGGCTTATTTCTTAGGAATGTATCTGATCTGATTAAATCACTGATGGTGGGATATATTTAAGAACTCTGCAATGGTTTGAAATGCTTATGGTAGAATTTGTTAGTTTAATTGTGGGTTTAGTAGCATCGATCACTGCTTGGAATTCAAATGTGAAATGTAAAAATGGTGCCTCGAAATGTGAGTGTAATGAACACAAATTTTATTCACAATGTATTAGAATATCATGGGCTCATTTATGTACCTCTTAGATGAGTATCTTTTACTTATTTTTAGCAGCTAGAGAGGGAATATCCTATCTAACTGCTATCTTTAGTTCTTTAAGTTCACCTACATACATGCATAAATATAGGCATATGTATAATATATATTTTTTTCTTTTCTTTTTTTTTTTCTTTTTCCCCTTCCTCTTATCTCCCTCCTCCGCCCCCCATGTAAGACTTGTTCTCCTACCTTAAGAGTAAATAATGACACTTAAATTCTGTTTGTGGAATGTGGGCGGAATTAATTCCCCAATAAAAAGAAAAGCAATTCTGACGCATATGCGTAGACTCAATGTAGATGTAGCTATGCTACAGGAAACACATCTTAATGACAGTGAGCATGAAAAACTGAGGAGAGATTGGGTGAGCGAGCTCCGATATAGTTCTTATAACAGCGCTAGTAGAGGCTTAGCTATCCTCTTTGGAAAGCGAAAATCAATTGAAGTACTACAGACTCTAACAGATCCAGAGGGTAGGTATCTAATGGTCCAAATTAAGATAGAGAAATGGACATACATCTTGTGTAATATATATGCTCCAAATAAAAAAGACAAACGTTTTTGGTATAACTTTATTCAAAGAATGATGCCTTTTTCAGGCTCACACATGATCATTGGGGGGGATTTTAATTTAACTCCGAACCCATTGTGTGACAGATTGATTGGTTCTAGGGGTCCACAAAAAGGTACCAATAGACCGATGGGCAAATTTGAAAAAACTATTTTCTCCAGGCTTGTTTCTGACCTTACGGTCAGGAATATTTGGAGACTAAGGCATCCTACCGAGAATGAATTTACATGCATATCAAAGGCTAAGGCCTCATGTTCCCGTATAGACATGTTTCTAGTATCCGATGCCCTGATTCCTAACGTATGTTCAGATAAGATTCATAATGTGCTTATATCAGATCATGCACCAGTTGAATTGGTACTTGCTTTTGATGGTCCAATTTCGAATAGAAACACACTAAAATTTCCTGCTCATTTATATAGATCAGAGCCCTTTCGCAAATTCCTGTTACATGCTTGGACGGATTTCATTACTGATAATAAAGAACATAGCTCTACACCGGAACTGTTTTGGGAAATGGCTAAGGTGGTGTTAACCGGTAACATAGTCTCATATTTGGCACATGTTCGCTCGACTACACAAAAATTATTTATTTTATTGAGTAAAGAAGTAGCAGACTCATATCAGATGTTTTGTGAAACCAAAACCACTTTTCATTTTAATCTTTATATGGCAGCTAGGATGTCCTTAGATACGTTTGTGGAACATCAAGCAGCCCAGGGCCTTCTCAAGAGAAACTCTACATATTTACGCTTCTTTAGTAAATAAAAGATCTATAAGGAAAAATATCGCATCTATCTCTTATAAGGGGAAAACCTATACAAAAATCCAGGATATTCTTATCCGCTTTGAAGACTATTATAAGCAATTATATACGAATCAGACGGATCATAATTCGGCAAGCATGGCATCTTTCTGGGAAAATATTAAATTACCTCAAGTATCACAAGAACAACTATCTAAGTTGAACTCCCCGATCACGATAGAAGAATTAAACAATACAATAGCCTCCTTCTCTCTGGGGAAAACGTCTGGGCCAGATGGCCTTCCAATTGAATTTTATAAAATTCTTCAAGCACAGGTGGCGGCACCCCTACTGAAACTGTTTAATACATATTTCATAGAAAAGACCATCCCATCTGCACTCTTTTCTTCAGCTAACATCACTCTTATCCCTAAAACAGGTAAGGATCATACACTGACTGAGTCGTATCGTCCGATATCGCTTCTTAACTCGGACTATAAAATATACACAAAGATTCTAGCTGCAAGATTGCAACCACTTTTGCCAGACATCCTACACGTGGACCAGACGGGTTTTGTTACAGGAAGATCATCGGTAGTGAATATGAGTAGAGTCCTACATATAATTAATCATTACTGGTTAAGTAGGAACGATGCAAACAGTCAGCTAAAGGAGGCCTTCCTGCTATCTCTGGACGCAGAGAAGGCCTTCGATCGTGTTGAATGGCAACATCTTTTGAATACCATGAAACTGTTTAATATACAGGGCTCTTTCTTGCAGGCTGTGGCCAATATGTATCTGGTACCGAAGGCACGAATAATGATTAATCGTGTTTTTTCAGCTGATATCCCTTTACAAAGAGGAACCAGGCAAGGGTGCCCACTGTCACCTCTACTTTTTGACCTGGCATTGGAGCCGCTGGCCCATAAATTTCGTCAAATCTATGCGGGAATTAATATTAATGGCTCTTATCACCATTTAGTACTCTATGCAGATGATATGCTGCTTTTTGTGGATGATCCGGCTAACTCTTTTCCTAAAATCCTTAATGTCATAGAAAAATTTGGTACCTTTTCAGGGTACAAAATAAATTTAGCAAAATCGGAAATATTATGGTTAAGAAGACACTCGCATGGTACAACAACATACCCCTTTAAAGCGGTCACGTCAACTCTATCTTATCTAGGGATCCTTCTTTATTCAAACCCCAATTATCTTTATCAGTTTAATATCAATAGACAATGTATACAGGCTTCACAACAGCTTGAGAGATGGTCCGCGCTGCCGCTATCTTTATCAGGGCGCATCAATTTAATCAAGATGATTATCCTACAGCGAATCTTATATACTCTACTTATGCTACCCTTTTTAATCCATAAAGAAGATCTCTTACTAATTAATCGTGCTATCAAACGTTTTCTTTGGAAAAATAAAAAACCACGTATAGCGGTGGGAAAACTGTCTCTGCCATACACGGATGGCAGACTGGGATTACTAGACTTTAGATTCTATAACTGGGCGAGTCTTCTAAGATTAGTATTAGATTGGCAGCTGGATACGGCACATTTCTATCATAAACATTTGGAACAAGCAGTTCTGGGGGATATTAATATATCCTCGCTTCGATACACAGATATGGGTAAATTACCACTAGTGGTAAAAAATAACATTCTATTTAAAGACCCACTGCGAGCATGGAAGCTATCTTTTAAACATTTAAACATCTCCCACCCTGATCCTAAATTTATACCATTGATAGGAAACTTGGACTTTCCCACAGGAACAGAATTGCTGCCCTTTCGTGTATGGGAGATTAAGGGGTTAAATATGGTCTTTTGTTTTTTTTGATCAGCCCTCTCAGACAGTGAAGTCATTCCGGGAGTTGAGTAAACAATTTAACATACCAAACTCCCAGTTCTATGCTTATCTACAGACAAGACATTATATTAATAGTCTCAAAGATAAAAACGAGAACTTCTGGTGCCCCTCACCTTTTGCAGCTATACAGGATGCTTTTAAAAGGGGCCAGTATTCAATCACACCATTTACCAAACTTTGCTACGCAAAACAGCACTAGATCTGCAAGAAACCCGGTTAGACAAATAGAAGTTGAGAATTGGAAACATAACTATTTTAACCTTTAAAAGTAGTCTAGAAAAGACCAAAAAAGCTACTTTATCTTCGCAGCTGAGAGAGTCCCAGGTGCGAATGTTACATCAAGACTATCTTACCCCTAAACGTATTTCACACTGGAATTCAATGATTGGTAATCAGTGCGTTAAATGCTCCATACAGGCCCCAGATTTGTATCATTATTTCTATGATTGTCCTCGTATCAGGAACTTTTGGGGCAAATTACAATACTGGCTATTAACAACTTTCGATCTTAGACTCAATATAAGTTTGGAGATGATTTGCTTCTTAGATTGGGATCAGAGCCTAAACAAGCAGTGTCCTATTTTAGCTTTGATTTTCTTCTTTGTGCTTCTTTAAAAAATGGGAGTGTTATATTAAAACATTAGATGTACCAAAACAGAAACAAATTCGTCTCCCCTTTTTACAAACAGAATATATGTTAAATGCTTACCTTAGAGGTGAATGGACCTCATTATATAAAGAATAAATATATATATATATGGTAAATATATATGGTAGTGTTTATTAACAGAGTGGTTGGACGGGGGAGGGGTGGTGGAGGAGAGGAGAAGATTTTTCTTTCTTTTTTCTTTTTTTTTCTCTTTTTCCCTCTTCGCTAGATAGAAGAACGTAGCGTAATAAATACAAATGTAAATAAGTTTTTATCTACAAACTAGAAGGGGTACGGGGGGTAGACAGGGACAGAAAATGGGAATGTCAATAATTTACAAGTGTGTATATTTTGTGACTTGATTATTATGCAGTGTTAATGGACGTTCAATAAAAAAAATAAAAAATAAAAAAAAGAACCATAATTTCTCCTCTTCTTCCCAGAAGCAGGTTTCTTCCAGTTTCTCTTGGAAGCCAACCCCTAATTTGAACAAGTCTAAACATTTCAAAAACCCTCTTTCCACTTCCAATTCTGCATGAAGGTGCAGCCAACAATTCAAATCTTCTGGGAGGGGGCAGATTACACCTTTTTCAGGGAGCTTGGTTTTATTCTGTTCAAGATCTTTGGGTTCTGAAGATTATTTCCCAGGGATACAGAACTGATACTTATCTTCATATCCCTATTCCTAGGGATCATCATCAATTTCTAAGGATTGCATTCCTGGACAAGCATTTTCAGTTTGTTGCTCTTCTGTTTGGTCTGCCTACTTCTCCCAGAATTTTTACGAAGGTTCTGGGGTCTCTCTTATTAGTGATTAGACCTCAGGGTGTTTTGGTGCTTCATTACCTGGACAATATCTTGGTACAGGCTCCATCTTTACATTTAGCAGTATCTCATACCAACAGACATTTGTTGTTTCTTCAAGAACATGGTTGAAAGTAAAACTTTCTGAAAAGTTATCTGTCCCCTCAGTCCAGTATTACTTTTCTGGGTGTATTTATCAACTCAGTCTCCATTGCACTCTCTTTGACAGAACAGGGAAGGATGAAGTTAATCTCAGTTTGTGTAAATCTTCAGTCAGTTCCTTTTCTTGTAGGTCTTTGTATGGAAGTTTTAGGTCTGTTGATAGCAGTCTTAGAAGCTATTCCCTTTGCTCGGTTTCACATGAGACCTCTTTAGCTTTGTATGCATCATCAGTTATGCAAGGATTAAACTTAGATGTCTCAAAAGATTATTTTGGATGCCAAAACAAGTCAATCCCTTTCCTGGTAAATCAATCATTGGTCCATTGTTCTGCCCAAATTGGACTGCAATCTTGATAGATGCAAGTCTTTCAGGTTGGGGTGCAGGCTGGTTACTTTGGGAGGTGAAGTTGAGCATAAATATTCTGGAACTCTGTGCAATTTCCAAGTCCCTTCAGCTTCCGCCTTTCCTGAAAAATAGAGACTTATCTGTGTTTACTGTCAGACAATTTCACAGAAGTGGTTTCAGTTCCTTGGCGATGAGGGAGGTTTCCTGAATTCTGGCATGAACAGTAGTAAGAGTAATTCTGTATAATTACTGCAGTACATATTCCAGGGGTGAGCTATTGGTAAGCAGACTTTCTAAGTCACCAATCCCTTCATTCATGGGAATGGTGTCATGCTCAGAGGAGAGGGTTAAGGGGTTTGGAGCTCAGAACTATGTGTCTGACTTAAGTTCATCTTGAATGTTAAAAGGAGTCAGTGAGATATGTTTCTTAGAATAACTACCCCTTTTAGGCATAATAGCAAATAAAGAAATAAGGCTTTGTTAATCAGGTAACAATGGTCAGTTTGAGACACAGGGCTTGGATGCTGTGCAGCAGGAGAGACAAGGCTTGGATGCTGTGCAACATGAGACACAGGGCTTGGATGCTGTGCATCAGGAGTCACAGAGCTTAGGATCTGTAGAGCAGAACACTGGACACAGAACTTGGAGTCTGTAGGGCTAAGCAAAGGCAACACAGGACTTTGAGTCTGCAGAGCAGAGCACAGGAGACACAGGACTTGGAATCTGTAGAACTGAGCACAGGAGACACAGGAGTTGGAATCTGAACTTGTACTGGGTCTGTGCCTTGGCAGAAGAGAATGCCAAAATAGGATCTGCTTCTTAGCAGGTGAATATATGCAGCAACTGGATCTGCATCTTGGCAGGAGAGAATGCAGAAACAGGATCCGTGCTTTAGCAGGTGAACGTACGTAGGAATTGGAACCACAAGGCTCAGCGTAGATGACACACTGGGGCCGAAGACTTGAGTAGTGCCCTCTCTAGGGCTGAGGACTAAGTGCCCACACTAGGGCCAAAGACTGGAGTAATGCCCTCTCTAGGGCCTAGGACTGGAGTGCCCACATTAGGGCCAAAGACTGGAGTAATGCCATTTCTAGGGCCAAGGTCTGGAAAAGATCAGGAAGATACTGGCAGAGGTTAATAACATAAAACAACAGCAAAGTCCAGATACAGGCAGAGGGTCAGAATACCAGGAAGCAGTTCAATCTTTCACCAAACACAGAGGTAATCCAGGATAATAGATGATTTAGCTGAGTTTAGAATTCCAGGAAACAGTATGATCTTTTGTCAAACACAAGGGAAATCCAGGGGAATGGTCAGTAGACAATCTGATTTAAGAAACCAGGATAATCACCAATAGAACTGGGGCACAGGTAATAGATCAGAGGCACAAACAATTGGAATACACCACAATGTCAGGGCATGGAGTGATCTGAAAGGCAGCCTTTTATAGTGATGCCGATTAGGTAATGTCCTGCAGCTAGCGGACAGGAGTAACTAGAGAGCCAGCCAGTGCAGGCAGTAGGACTCAGAAACTTTCATAATGAGCCAGAGCCCTCCAGTGGCTCAAGAGGGAAGGCTGAAGACCCAGTGAATGGAGGACCCAGGATTAAATCTGTGCATGGGCGTGACAAATGGTTTCTTCATCTGGAAGTCTTCAGTCAGATTGTAGATCTGTGGGGTCTTCTGGAAGTAGATCTGATGACTTCTCGTTTGAACAACAAGCTCTCCAGATACTTTGTTAGGTCCAGGGATCCTCAGACTGAGTTTGTGGATGCTCTAGTAGCTCCTTGGTTGTTTCATCTGGCCTACATTCTTCCACCTCTGTTCTGTTCTGAGTAATGGCCAGGATCAAGCAGGAGGTGTCATTATTATTATTATTATACTTTATTTATGAAGCGCCAACATATTCTGCAGCGCTGTCCATGGATACAATTAATTTAAATAGAACAATAATATAAAACTTGTAAGAGACAGGACAAAATTTACAAACACGTACAGGAGGAATTGAGGGCCCTATTCCCATGGGAACTTACAATCTAGAATGGTAGGAGGTTGAGAAACAGGAGGTGAGGACTGCAGGATTGAGAAAGATGTTAATGCAGGGTTAGATGAGGGAAATGTTGTTAGGTAAGAGAAATATTATTGAGTTGAGTGGTAGGCTTCCCTGAACAGAAAAGTCTTCAGAGAGCATTTAAAGGAAGAAAGATTAGGGCAAAGCCTGACAGCACGAGGGAGAGTGTTCCAGATGGTAGGTGCTGCACGACAGAAGTCCTGCAGTCTAGCATGAGAAGAGGTGATAGTCGCAGATGCAAGGAGCAGGTCATTGTTGAATCTTAGTGGGTGGGCTGGAGTATACTTGTTAGTTAGAAAGGATAGGTAGAGGGGAGCGGTGCTGGTGGGTGCTTTGTATGCAAGGGGGAGAATTTTGAATTGAATTCTGCTGTGAATAGGGAGCCAATGAAGGTACTCACAGAGAGGTGCAGCAGATACAGAGCGACGGGAAAGGTGGATCAGCCTTGCAGAGGCATTTAGGATGGATTGATGGGGGGAGAGGGGGGAAAGAGGAAGGCCAGTAAGTAGGTTATTGTAGTAGTCAAGTCGGGAGATAACAAGAGAGTGGATTATTTGCTTTGTGGTGTTAGCGCACAGAAAACATGGAATCTTGGAAATATTGCGTAGATGGTTGCGGCAGGATGTAGAAAGTGATTGGATATGGGGGTCAAAGGATAGATTTGAGTCAAGTGTAACTCCGAGGCAGCGGATTTGGGGCGATGGTGAAATGTTGATGCTGTCAACAGGGATAGAGAAGTCACAAGTCAGCGTAGAGCTTGAGGGGGGATATGAAGGAGCTCAGTCTTGGACATGTTAATCTTTAGGTGGTGAGAGGCCATCCAGGAAGAAATACCAGATAAGCAGTCGCTGACATGAAAAAGGACAGAGGGAGAGAGAGCAGGGGTGGAGAGGTAGATCTGGGTGTCATCAGGATAGAGGTGATATTTGAAGCCATAACTGTTGATAAGTTTACCCAGCCAAGAAGTATAAATGGAGAAGAGTAAAGTACCCAGAACAGATCCTTGAGGTACTCCAACAGAGGCATTGAAGAGGAGGAGTCGCCGGCAAATGACACAGAAAAAAACCTGTGAGAAAGATAGGAGTGAATCCAGGAAAGAGTATTGTCACAGTAGGCAAAAAAGCTAAGGGTCTGTAGGAGGAGGGGGTGGTCAACTGTGTCGAAGGCAGCTGAGAGATCATGTAAGATGAGTATAGAGTAGTGGCCAATATATCATTAGTAACCGTGGTAAGGGCAGTCTAAGTTGAGTGTTTGGGGCGGAATCCAGATTCCAGGAGGTCAAGCAAGGAGTTAGCGGACAGGAAGTGGGTTAGGTGATTGTAAACTAGTTTTTCAAGGAGTTTTGATGTTAGTGGAAGCAGTGATAAGGGGCAGTAGCTTTCAGGAGAATTAGGGTCTAAACCCAGCAAATGCTTTCCCTAAAGCTGATCTTAAATTTATAAGGCTTCTGGAGACAGGGAGATAAGTGACACACAGGTGGGAAAATTAACTAGAACTAGGTAAAAGGGATAAATGCAAACAAAACAAAATTGGGTTGGGATTAGTTAATTAAATAAGCTACGTTAAGAAATTAGGAAATGCTAATGCTGGGGAAAAGATATGATCAGATACAGGCAAAGAAGAAGGTTTACATGGGAGACATACCATAGAATAAGTTTTAAAGCAGTGTTAAAAAAGATCCAGGAAGAGACAGCAGTTTACATGGGAGACATACCATAGAATAAGTTTTAAACCAGTGTTAAAAAAGATCCAGGAAGAGACTATAATGCTCGAGGGATACTCTGCTATCAGACCAAACTTGGCCAGTAGTCTTGTTATCCCGGTGTCGAGCCGGAAAGATAGGGAATATCCCAGAGCAGAGAAGGTTTGTAAGATGAGGTAAGCAACACTCACCACAGGCAGTATATCAATCCAGCAGTTAAAGGGTAAACAGGCAGAGTAGTCAGACAAGCAAGGGTCAGCAACAATATAACAGTCCAGCATAAAAATAAAGAACACCTAGGAGAACAGCAAGTAACACCTATACTTGGGCAGTGATAGGTAGCAAGTGAGTTACTTACATAGGCACAGGGTTTGCGCCACAGGAGATCCGACTGGCTTCAGAACAGGGAAAGTGTGCGGCGGTGACATTGAGAGGAGCCGACTCACCCCTAGGCAACGAGCATAACAGCAGGTGCCGCATCCCTAGAAATGGCTAGAGGGGCATGGCGTGACATAGCCCCCCTCTCTAGGGTTCCCCCGGGAACCAGAGTCGGTCTCAAAGGATGAGCAGCATGGAATCTGGATACCAAAGATGGAGCATGCACATCACGGGAAGGAACCCAGGAATGATACGCCGAGTAACCCTTCCAATGTACCAGATATTGCAGTTGTCTGTGCCTGTATCTGGAGTCCAGGATCTTAGCAACCTCATATTCAGGGTCACCACGGACCAGGAGCAGAGGAGGAGGAGCTCAGAGCTGGGTATATCTATTCTTGATGTAAGGCTTGAGTAGTGAGATATGGAAGACTGGGTGTATGCGCAGGGTTTTGGGCAAGGCTACTTTGTAGGCAACATGAGACAGTCTTTTCAGGACTTTGTAAGGACCAATAAACCTAGGCCCCAATTTGTGACAGGGTTGACGTAGACGAATATGTCGAGTAGAGACCCAAACACGTTCACCTATTGAGATGGCACGTACAGAAGCTCTATGACGATCAGCAAACTTTTTATATCTAGAGACAGCTGGACGTAGCTGAGAGCGAATACATTGCCAATGAGTGGTGAGTTCAGTAATGTGTCGGTCTGCAGCAGGAACCCCAGTGGACTGAGCAGAAAGAGGGAAGACACCAGGTTGATACCCTGCTGCGGCTTGAAATGGAGAAAATCGAAGAGAAGAGTGCCAATGAGTGTTTCTTGCCAGCTCAGCTAGGGATAACAACTCAGACCAGTTGGTATGGAGAGCGTTGACAAAGGCTCTAAGATAAGCCTCAAGATCCTGATTCACTCTCTCAGTTAGTCAGTGTTCAATAAGAGCTTCAGAGGAATCACTTGAGTGAGGAAACTGACGGGAAAGGGCATCCGCCTTCTTGTTTTTGGTCTCAGGAAGAAAAGAGACCACAAAGTTAAAATGGGAAAAGAACAACAGATTCTTGTGGTTGGTGAGAATCTGAATGGGATTAGAGGTGCCTTCCAACCAATGACGCCATTCAGTCAAGTCCATCTTAATGGCTAAGAGTTCTCAATTACCCACATCGTAATTCCTCTCAGCAGGAGTAAAGTGTTTGTAAAAGAAGGCTACAGGGTGCAACTTGGAGGTTACAGGATCCCTTTGGGTTAGAACTGCTCCAGCCCCTATCTTGGATGCATCAACCTCTAAAGTGAACTGTAGGTCAGGATCAGGATGGTGGAGCACAGGAGCAGAACAGAAAGCCTTTTTAAGACAAGGGAAGGCATATATGGCCTCAGGGGGCCAATGTTTACAGTACTTGTTATGTTTTGTCAATTCAGTGAGTGGAGCGACTGTTTGAGAAAAGTTTTTTTATAAACTTGCGGTAATAATTGGAGAACCCCAAGAATCTTTGCAATTCTTTTAATGAAGTAGATTGAGGCCAGTCTAATGGCAAATCCATGGCAAAACCTTCTTTCAAGATGACATAACCAAGGAAATGGATCTGAACTTGGTCAAACTCACATTTTTCTAGTTTGGCTACCAAAGAATTGTCTCTGAGACGTTGAAGTACCTGTCTCACGTGCTTATGATGCTCCTCCAGAGTGGAAGAGAAAATACGGATGTCATCCAGATAGACGATGACAGTGCGATTGAGGAGGTCACAGAAGACATCGTTGACAAAAAAATGCCTGGAAGACTGCAGGGGCGTTACACAGCCCAAAGAGCATTACAAGGTATTTGTAATGCCCTGATCTTGTGTTGAAGGCAGTCTTCCATTTGTGACCTGGGAAGATACGGATCAGATTGTATACCCCATGTAAGTCCAGCTTGGTGAAGAAGCGAGCATTCTGGAGTGAGTCATAGAGCTCGGTGATCAAAGGAATGGGATAGCGGTTCTTGATAGTTATGTTGTTCAAGGCCCTGTAGTCGATGCAGGGTCTGAGCCCACCATCCTTCTTACTAACGAAAAAGAAACCTGCCCGAGCAGGAGAGGAGGAATGGTGAATGAAGCCTTTAGCTAGATTATCTTGCATATACTCCTCCATTGATTTGTTTTAAGTTTTGGAGAGTGGATAAGTCCTCCCTTTAGGAAGTGGGGCTCCGGGAAAGAGGTAAATTTTACAATCATAAGGATGGTGGGGTGGTAGCACGTCAGCTGCTTTTGTTTCAAACACATCTGCGAAGTCCGTATATACTGATGAAGGGTTGGAGGAGTCTGTATACTGGCTATGGGGATGCAGAGCAGAGGAGTGACTTTAGCAAGGCAGGAATGGAAACAGGAGGGACCTCAAGAGGTCAGTTGTCCTTCAGCCCAGTCGAACTGTGGATTTTGTATTCCGAATTCTGGGAAGAACAGGGATGACAGGCTGTGCTGGAGAATGAATGACCTCAAACTGCAATTGTTCAGTATGAAGGACTCCCACAGTCAGGATCAGGGGTGCTAACTCAAAATGGATCAACCCTGAACCAAGAGGAGTGCCACCCAAGGTAGATATTTTGAGACTGTCTTTTCTGAATCATAAACCTGTGATCCAGAAAGTTTCCAGCTGCCTCTGAATCAATGAAGGCTTTAGTGTGGACAGCATTCTGAAGGAAGGTAAGGGTTACAGGTGCCAGAATCTGAGTGGAATGAGGGGATTTAGTAGTGATGATGCTTAGATGTACCCCAGTGTTATCCCCTAAGCATTGGCTTTTCCTGGCCGAATGTCACAGTCCTTTAGTTGGTGGGTGTTAGATCCACAATAAAAGCATAGTGTCAATCTCCTTCTTCTCTGTCTTTCAGACTCTGAAGGTTTGAAGGAGGAGAGATCCATGGGTTACTCCACTGGGGTCACTGAAGCTGATAATGCCAAAACTGGACAAATAGGAGGACGAGAGGTAAGGACCCTCCTAGTTCTGTCTCTCTTGGCTTGTCTCTCCTGAAAGCGAGAATCCAGGCTGATACAAAGTGCTATAAAGTCATCCAAAGAAGAAGGAACATCACGATAAGTGAGTGTATCTTTGATGCGTTCATGCAGACCCCTCCTAAAGGTCACCTTGAGAGCACTGCCATCCCAAGTGGTTTCAAGTGCCAAGGTGCAAAACTTGATGGCGAATTGTGCCACAGTTCTATTACCCTGGCAGAGGTCCAGGAGAGAAAATTCTGCAGCAGAGGTACGGCCAGAAGTCCCAAACACAGAAGATGATGCAGAAATAAAAGCATCATGCAGGATTGGAGCATTCTGTTCCAAAAGGGGAGAGACCCAGGCTAGGACCTTGTCTTTCAATAAGGAAATGATAAAGGTGACCCTTGACTGGTGAGCTCGAAAGGTGTGAGGATCTTTGCGGAACTGCAGCCTGCATTGGTTAAGAAAACCCCTGCAATCAGTAGTACCTTCATACTTGTCAGGCAATGGTATCCGGGGTATACTTCCTGAAGCAGAGGAAGAAGCCACAGTACTAGGAGCAGAGACTGGCGCTACAACAACAGGAGCGGTATTCTTCGCTGTAACTAGTAAAGAGAGTTGAGTGGTTATAACCTCTAACTTGGAATCCATATTCTGCAACTGTGTGGTATGGGTTCCCAACATCTGTCCCTGAAGATAAACTGCTCATGCCACCTCATCTGACTCCATTGCCCAAATATAATATAATGCTTGTGGGATACTCTGCTATCAGACCAAACTCGGCCAGTAGTCTTGTTTTCCTAGTGTCGAGCAGTTTATATGGGAGACATACCATAGAATAAGTTTTAAAGCAGTGTTAAAAAAAATCCAGGAAGAGTAAATCAGTAATTCTAATTGTTCCAGCTTGGCCTCGCAGTACGTGGTTTACAGGAGTTTTTTTCTTCAGGATCTAAAATCCCTAAACTTGATGGCATTGAGATTGAACGTTTAGATTTAAGACAGAGAGGCTTTTCTAATTCTGTCATTGAAACCTTGGTCCAGGCCCATCAACCTGTGACAAGAAAGATTTTTCACAGGGTTTGGAAGGTTATTATTTCCTAATGTGTGGAACATGGGTTTATTTGGCACTTTTAGAATTGCTAGAATTCTTTAATTTCTTCAAGATCGCTTGCATAAGGGTTTATCCGCTATTTTTGTAATGGTCTTTCTGTCTTGCCATACAAGAAGTTTGTCACTTGTCTGGATATGCAGAATTTTATCCAGGCATTTGTAAGGATTAAGCCTGTGATAAAACCAAGTTTTCCGCCATGGAATCTTAATTTGGTTTTAAGAGTTTTGCAGGTTCCTCCTTTTGAACCTATACATGATTTGGATATTCAGTTTTTGTCCTGGAAGGTCTTGTTTCTTTTGGCAATTTCTTCTGCTATAAGAGTTTAGAATTGTCTGCTCTTTGTTGTGATCCTCCATATCCTGTTTTTTATCAGGATAAGACACTTTTGAGAACTAAAGTTTGTCTTTTTGCCTAAGGTGATTTCTTCTAATAACATCAATTGGGAGATTGTTGTTTCCTCTTTTTGTCCGAATCCAAATAATTCTAAGGAGGTTTCTGCATATTTTGGATGTGGTCAGAGCTTTCAACCTCTGTTTGCATGCTACTAAGGATTGTAGACAACTTTCTAGGTTGTTTGCTCTTTTTTATGGCTCCAGAAAGGGTCAGTAGCCTACTGCCATTATGTTAGCCACTTGAATTAAGCTTTTTATACATAAAGCTTACTTGGAGGTGGGTCTGTCTCCTCCTAAATAGATTACTGCCTATTCTACCAGAGAGTTGCTACTTCATGAACATATTTTTTTTATTTTTTTTTTAACAATTTTTTATTGAAGTCGTAACAAATACAACATAAAGGGTATGCGCCATAACATTTACAGAAAAATGCATATACAGTATGGTTAAATAGACATTGTCATAAGAACCATGAAGAAGGGCTTTATGTATCCATATATATCAAGCGTTAGTATAAGGTTTGCGCAATCTATAGTGGGACTTCAGTTTTGTAATAAAGGTAGTAAAAACAAAAAGAAACAGAAATGGTCCTCTCTGAGCCGCATGGAAAGTAAATTAGAGCATCTATTCAGGTAAAATGAGGGCCAGGGGGGAGTTAGCTTTATAATTTTATAGGGGGGGGGGGATGCAGCGGGCAAGAGCCGCTCTAAATAAAGTGGGGGGGGGGAGGGAGTGGAGGGCGGAGCCCGTCAGCATGCATTAGTTCAGGCCCTTAATAATATAATAAGGACATCTATACTATAGTATTATGGACATTATGGAAGTTTAAATAGGTAAAAAACCTTTATATCCTTCTCTACCAAGGACATATATAAACAATACAACTAAAGAGATCTCGGGTAACCTGCTTATTGTCACAAACATGGATTAGGCACTTAAATATGGCTGAACCACATAAAATAGAGCCTAATATTATGCCGAAACTCGATTGTACATACTGTGCACCTCAGAGAACAGTAGAGAGCTAGGCATACTAGCTGCGTGTAAGAGCTAAATATCTAAGAAAGGTAGTATAAAACAGACATACCAGTGTGGTGTAAGATGTCTGTGTCATGATAACTAGGGATCTAGTGGAAACTAGATAAAACACAAACATACTAATGTGGTGTAATATATTCGCGCCATGAAGCTACACACCTAGAGGAGGTGTGATAAAGGGCAGATATGTTAGCTTAGTATAAGATATATATGCAATAAGAGCTAAATAGATAGATGGAGTAATATAAATACGGGCATTCTAGTAGGATGGTATGTACATGAGCCATGAGAGTTACCCATCTAGAGGGGGCAACATGTGACATAAAAATACTAGTATAGTGTGTTATATGTGTGCCATAAGAGTTAAATATCTAGAGGAGAAGATGTAAAACACAGACATACTAGCGTAATGTGATATAAGTGCTATAAGAGCAAAATTTCTATAGGGAGCGAAATAAAACATGGACATGCCAGCGTAGTGTAATATACACATCCCATGAGTGCTAAATATCTAGAGAAGGTAATATAAACAAGCTAGTGCAGTGTAAGAGTCCTGCATCATAAGAGCTAAATATCTAGAGGAGGCAAGATAGAATACAAACCCACTAGTATTATATAAGACATATGTACCATGGGAGCAAAATATCTAGAGGTGTTAATATGTTAACTGCAATAGTCAAACAAGGTTATATAAGTTATTTACACTATGAAGGACCTAGTAAGTATTAACTGTAGAGGGAGAGAAGCAGCATCTCAGAAGTCTGCTGAAGTTTTACAGCAATAGAATGGTCCATAAGGATCCTTGTAAAGAAAGCTAGGATGCTTGGGTGTAACAAGAACATGCTCACTATATTAAGTTTGATTGCTCAAGTCAAAAGCTATGTTAGGACATCTGCAGGGGTTAAACTTTAGATATTGGCATGTCTCCTTACAAGATGGAGGATGTAAAAGTTAATATAGAGGGTAAAAGCCCCGATGTGAACCCTCATGTAGGCATAGATACGTTCCATGAAACATATAATAACATTTAGGATCCTGTAAAAAAAATATGGTAGCCTGGGGTTAAAAAGTAGGAGAGTGGAGAGGGGGGGCGGAGCCAGCTGGGCAAGCGAGCAGTCATGTTTATAAGGAGCTCCGTAATTAACACAGCAAAATACACAGTATATGACTGCTAAATCTATGGGAAACAAAGATTTCAGGCTGTCTTATCTACTGGAGCTAAAGATTAACTGGTAAATGGGCCGGCTGAATTTCCCTACGCAGAATTAGATTCTGAAGTAAGGTCGGAAACTCGGGAGCATGAACAGCAGCCATCTTGCCTTGAATTTTTAGGTGCGCAATCATCTGACTACATTATATCTTACTCTGCCTCCTGCCGTATTTAAGCTATTGCTGCAAAGGAAGACCCTCACATAACAATCTTTGACACAGAGATATCACTTCTAAACGGTCTAATGTATTCTATGCCTTCACCTGTTCGGCCGGAGCGCAGCTCTGAGCTGTCTTGCTCTTGTGCCGGTCACTGCCGTTCTATGTGTGGAGCTTCTGTGATGGCGGCTGTAGACTTATGGGAGCTGGAAGTGCGGTCAATTGGAGATTGGCATTTTCAGAGCCTCACACAGAGTTTAACGGTCTTGGTGGCAAGTTTCATGGAGGCAACAAAGATAATTAACGCCAGTCCTATTGCAGAGGTATGCGCTGAGACAACTGACCACACCATATGGATCCCAGAGGCACAGTGGCAGCTAACAGCCAGAACTAATGAGGAAACATGTATTCAACCTCAAATCACCTCTCTGGCCACAGATGATGTCCCTGAGATGACGACAGGGGACATAACAGCAACTGCCGTGGTGCAGATAGACAGGAAGGCAACCAACCATATTACGAAGGCACTCGGAGGTGGTATTGCAGGGAACTCACGGTTTACTATAAACCTCCAGCTTGCAGAACCTACACTTCGGCAACTTTCAAAACTGGAAGGTACACCTGTGGTCTATGGGTTCAGAGCCATTGCTTATGGGGCTTTGCAGTGGCTTCCCTGTTTAGGGGGCCTGCAGTGGGACTTTACTAACATATTGTACTCATTGACTCGCACTGGCATCGGCTAGATGGGACTAGGATCACCACAATGATGTAGTGAGATATCCACGCATATATTGTGAAAAGTCTGTAAAGAAACATATTTTTTTCTTTCTTTTCTTTCCCTCTTTGTGTTTTTGTGTATTATGTATGGCGAACTAACCATATGATATTTCCCTTCTTACATAGCTTAGCAAGGTTGCTATACTATTACTAGCTGATACTATGTGGCATGTATAGCTACCTAGAGATAATTAAAATGTATATGGACACTATGCACTCCTACAAATTAGTTCTTCTATCCCGTATATACTTTATCTTGGTACAATATCTATGTTCATATTACACTGGTTATATATGTAATGTTCTAAAGTTAAAGCACAATTTCTAGCTATATGTTTGCTCTAATACATTTAGTTCATAGGTGCTAAGCACCTGTTTGCAATTTATTAGAATCTTTCTGCAGCTTAATACCCATTAATAGCTGGTCTGCAGTAAATGTAAGTAATCAACTGTACCTTTGGGAATTTTTTCATATTCTGATTTATAGAAAGTTATTGTGCATGTGCAACAAGTTCTGTTTGTGATGTTTAGTGCAATTTTAACACTATGCTTCTCTCTACTAGAATGTGGCCTATTTTCTACTACTATGCCTGCTGTGACTTATTCCGCTACAGCAAAGCGCTGCCTGCGGCCGAGGCAGCTCCCTAACACACACAATGTCCAGCAGTACAGTTGCTCTATAGCATATACTTTCCTAGGCCCTTTTCCCTTAATGATGATGCTCCATTATTAACACCTATTCATGCAGATTGTGTTTTTACTAGGTATTCTACCCAACGCTCTCCTACATATCTGTATAGACCCTGTGCCCACTTAATAATATTGGCTATTCTGAGCTATTGATATGAGGCATAATTTGCAATATTCTTAACATGGTGTGGTGGCCATTGCTTTGCGGTGACATATCGTTTTCTATACCTACTACGGGTGCGGGCTGGTCCTGCCCGGCTGTTATTATCCAGTATTTTACTGTACATTATATCTTGAATGAGCTACATGCACCATGTTGGGTCTGTAAAGTTTAGAACTAGGCTCTAGTACGCCAGATACACCACTAATCTAATATGTCACCAGTCCACTCTTATTTTTCCCTTGTTAACCAATATGCTCATGAGATTTTCTGTATGACCATGTTGCCCTGTAACACTAAAGCCTGCCTGCCTACTTAGTTTTTACTACATTACCACATCTATTTGACTGCCCTCCCCTAACCCATAAGGAGCCTCTTAGTTCCTAAGCTATATATTTTACTTATTATATTCACTTTACCACCTCCTCCCCCCCTCTCCATAATAAACCTCCTATTGTAGGAGGGCTAACTACGCGGCCTATCTTTCCTGTGCCGCATTCCAACTATAGTTTTTTTTTTACTAATAACCCTTGCAGCATAATATAAAGTTGACCCTGTCTTCTATGCCTAGCGTAACAGGATTGCTCGGGTTTCTAGCTCAATATACTTACATATTTTACAATGCTAGTTACATCGCAAAATTATATTTTCACTATTGCTACCATTTAAAAACCAACTACTAAACTACTCTAAGCTTATAGGTCCTAATGTGACCACTCAAATTGCTAATATTAGCTTATGAAAAGAAAAAGAGGTTCCAATGTTTGTTTGTTTTTTTTTCTACAAGATTATTCATTTGGAGAATTTCATTTTTTTTGTATCTGCGCAAAAGTTGCTAAACTGAATGTACCATTTATGTTTATTGCAAGGATATGATGTTTCATATACGTTGTATTGTTTTCGCACAACCTCAATAAAAACTTTATTAAAAAAAAAAAAAATAATAGACATCAAAGTTTCATAGGTTGCCAGTTAAACAAAAAAAAAAAAAAAAAAAAGTAGGAGAGTGCTTTCTAAGTTACCTCCAATGTAGTCTCCCTGTGTTTGCTGTACATACGCATAATAGGTCAATCCAAATGTAAACTCACCTATAATCAGTTAAATCCTCTCTCTAGATAAGTAATAACATTAGCTGTTGCATAAAAATATATATAACCTCACTAAGAGAGGGCAAAACCATAAAGTAATGGCAAAAACTGTAATAACTTTAAATAACTATGTGTCCATGTCAGCTGAGCACAAGTCCAGGAGGCACAAAAATATAGGAGTTCTTCAAAAGTGGCCTCATAACATACATTATGCCAGTAATGCTATAACAGTTTAACAATGAACCGCTGTGAAATCAGATAATAAAGGAAAATACAAAACTAGCATGTACCGAGTAGATAACTTCCCTAAGCAGAACCTCCATCTTAAATAAATTGGAAAATGTCCAGAGCATAAAACAAAATACCAGAAACTCCCAGAGTCCTGCTGCTAAAACAATGCACATAATGTGGTAAGAGAAATTTGTATCCTTAACCGGGAAGACCGGTAAACGCTTAAGGAAAGAATGTCCCGGTGTAACTAGCCCATACCTGCTTTATCAAACAGGGAGCTTGGGTACTGCGCTATGAAAGTTCAGGCATGTTTAGAAAATGGTCCCCGCATGTTAAAATAAATTTCCTGCCACCAGGACCAGCCGTCTATCTGGGTATGTGATCTGTGCTTTGCGGAGGGCTGTACCGTTACTTTTCCAACGGCTCTGGATCTCTGTAGAGCTTGCACAGTCTGTTTTCCCCTGTTCGGAGCTCTAGCTGCGCCATCACATACTGGAGACTTGGCGAGCCCAAGACCGCTGACTGCCACACATGACTTGTCCCTCGATCCGCAGGCATAACTGGCTGGGTACCGGGTCACCTCTAGCTGGTTCACATAATGCTGCTTAGATTCCGTGTGTACATCTGAGATCTGCGTAGCACTGCATCAACCGCCATTACTTAGCCGTACTGATTTCGCAGGTCTGGGATTCCTAGTTGTAGCGACACTGGTTCCCTCTGTTTCCCAATGTGAAATCACTCTCCGAAGTAACTCTTTGGGGTCATGGTGGTTGATAGTCTCCTCTATTTCCACCGGTAGCGGCTCAGACAGTTGCGAGCCCATAGCGTCTCTTAATTCTTTATTGAGTGCCTGCTTGTGATCGTCCAGTAAAAGCTCCAGTTGGTGAAATGCAGATGCGATTTGTCTCTCCATATTGTGGCTTCCAAGGCGATTTTAGAGCAGAAAGTATATCTTTGAGCAATAGGGAGGCAGCTAAGATGGCTCAAAGATGGCGGCTCCGGGCCCACACCCGGTCACGATCTCATTAGACACAAATGCCTTTATCTTTTTTGGATAGCCAAGTATGTCCCCTAATAAGAGTCCTCTGGCTTTATGCCATGTTAATGGTCAAATATAGAAGTATACATAGTCCCAACATGCTAGGAATATGAAAATTTTGTGCTCAAACATCAGGAGCTCTGGTATGGCACGTCTTTCTGTGTCGGCTGCTGGCTCCGCCCCCCCCCCTTCATGAACATTTTTGAATGAGGCCTCTGTCTATCAAATTTGCAAGGCAGCTACTTGGTCTTTCTTACATACTTTCTCTAAATTCTACCGTTTTGATGTTTTTGCTTTTTCTAAAGCAGCTTTTGGTAGGAAAGTCCTTTTGGCGGCTGTTTCTAGGTATGAAATATTATTGTATATATTTTTTTTCTGCATAAAAAAACAAAACTTATCATCCGATATATATGGAAGAGTATAATTCTGGTCATGCCCAGCTTACTCATGGACTACACAGTTTGAGTATTAGTACCCAGGAGTAATGGATCATCGACATCCACAAGCCCCCACCAATTATTTCTGGCTTGGCTATATGTCAGACTAGTTTCCAGTAAGGTGGGAAGGGTTTTAAGTGCCCTTGGAGTTTTGGAATCTTTGCCTCCTCCTAGTAGGAGTATAATTCCCAGGAGTAATGCATTCTAGACTCTCACCACCATGAAAGAAAGACATGTATCAGGTAAGCATCAAATATATATATATATATATATATATATATATATATATATATATAAAACTAGCAGTCATTATGTAATAATTTAACAAATAATTTAAGATATTCACGAGAATCCGAATTCATCTTCTTTCATGCAAAAACAAATTAATTTTTAACAAATAAACCTCAAAAGTATGTCCCTCAAATATAGACATGTACAAACACACATACATACACAGAAACATACGTGCATACACACATGTACATACATTGACAGAACATACATGCACAGATGTTTTTACATTTATGGGAACCAGATAAAGAGTTTACAGTTGTGATTATATGCAATTAACTATTAAGGGCTAGATTAAAAGAATTTTGTGGGCACGTTAATTTTACAAGTTAAAAGTAAATGCATTCTCTGGAGCGCTATCAAATTTAACACGTGTCGGATTAGCACGACTGAAGACCTCGCATAAAGGCTTAGGGTTAAAATAAAATTTGCACCAAACACAACATAAATACATTAAAATAAACTATATGTATATATATATATATATATATATATATATGTGTGTGTCTAAATAATAATTCTGTAATATATTTAATGTGTTTTACTATGTATGTATTTACTGTAAATATTTTGCATTCTAATGTTCTTCACACACAGGAAAATGTGATTTTTGTTTTAAATACATAATTCTATATATCAGTAAAGAAAAAAAGAGGGGAAAATGGTCCTATTCAGTAACTTGGACTAGATGACTTTTGGTTGGCCTTGGTAATTATTAGTACTGTTTAGAGGTAAGCACCTAAAAGTGTGCTACAGCATGATTATTGTACTACTATACAATTAACATATGATAGGTGAATTAAACAATGCTACAGAGTACAGGAGAATATTAAATAAAACTTAACATTTAATGGTAATGGTCTAAAAAGACAGCAAGAAAGAAGAAAAAAACTGCTGCCAATCAATTAATTAACCTCTTAAGGACATATGACGGAATTTTTCCTTCATAAAACAATTGAGCAAACTGAAAGCTGTGTCCTTAAAGGGTTAAAAACACATCTGTGTCTGGATTAATATTAAAAGCTTTTGTGCTTGATATTATTGGGGGCTGCGCGATGAAAGCAGTGGTTGGGGATAGCAGGAGGTAGATGTAGGTGTACAATAATTTTTTATAGCATTAGTGCAAACTCAGCACTTGTTATATGTTTAGTTTGTTAAAAACTTAATAGATAATTATTACGAAAAATGTCCCCTCCGTGTTTATCCCCACTCCTATCATTCCCTTTTGGATAAACAAACGTATAGATTTTTAACAAAGGACCCCTGACGCGGTCATGTTTCACATAAGTTTCTTCAGAAAGGGTTCGCCGGGCTGCAGATTTGCTCTATTTATATGGCAAAAAAACACTCCTATATATTTATGTTTTACGAACAAACACTCCTAGGAGTGTATTTTAGCAACATAGAGCAAATCTGCAGCCCAGCGTACCTTTAATGTGAAAATGGCTTAATGTAGCTTAATGAGTAAAAAAGTGGCCAAATGTTAATCAATTGCTGCATAATTTTGCACAACCCAAGATTGTCACTATCCAAGCCTATCCTAGAAGTTTCATGGATTTTGGAATTCCACAAGGCAAATGAGTGACATTAAGCTTGTTTTTTGGGGAGATTAATGTGGCTTAACATACAAAATTAAACTTAGATCTTAACCAATTTCCCCCAAACTTCTCACAATACATTAATTTATCTATTCAAACATATTCTGAAAATTTAAGGACATTTGATAAAACATACCAAAAGTTATTCACATTTAACTATTTTTTTACAATCCTAAAACATTTAATGTGAGCAGCTTAATGTAAAAAGAGCTTAATGTACCAAAATTCACCACAACTTAAATCAATTGCCTTGAAACTTGGCACAAACTCAGTGTGTCACTTTCCAAACCTATTCTAGAAGTTTCATGGATTTTGGTGTCCCACAAGGCAAGTGACATTAAGCTTTTTTTGGGGGGAGCTTAATGTGGCTTAATGCAGTGATATGCAGTCACTAGAGGCAGGTGAGGCAGTGTTTCACCTCTCATATGGGCAAAAATATATATTTTTTATGGGCTTTAAAAAAAAAAAAAAAAATTGCAATTTTTTTCCCCAGCATTTTTGTTCTTCACAGATACATGTTGTGCAATGGAGAGGCACAAGCAGGTCTGCCCACCATTACACAACATGCTGCGCCATCTACTGGATGACAGTGGTTAAGATCATTGGATGGCCCATTAACTGCTTATTTGAGGCAGTCCTATTTGGGCTGAACCAATCTAGTGAGAGGCATTAGTAAGTGGAACTTAGGGTTGGGGCTGGATGTTAAATCATATAAAACAAAACAAAAACGGAAAAAAGCTACTTTCATTTATTTTGTTGCTGTGCTGTGAAGCTGCTAGCTTTTGCTAAAGTGAAAAAGAGAGTTCTGTACTTCCCCTCTAAGTGCAGTGGAATGTTCCACTGTCACTTCCTTAATACAGACAGAGGCAGAGCAGGAAGAGATTCAGTCAATAAGCAGTGTTTAAGACACATCTTTGAAGTAAGTTCTACAGCATTAGATTTCACTGAAAGGGATTCTGTTAGTGAAAATTATAATTTAATGAATGTGGTTTAGTGTTTTTTTACTCTTTTACAGCAGGGTCGTTTTTGTATTTTGTTTACTCAAACTTTACACCCACTAACTTAACAGCTTGCCTTCACTTTCTGAATTCTCTGTAGCTCTGCTGTTTTATTACTTAAAAATGCAGTGGTCTCTCTCCCTCCCCCCTTGTGTGTGTGTGTGTGTCTCTCTCTCTATCTATCTATCTATCTATCTATCTATATCTATCCATCTCTCTCCTTATGTGTTGTTCTCCCCATTGTCTCTCTGTCTCTCTTCCTCCCCATCTGACTCTCTCATCCCTTATGTGTCTCTCTAACCCTCTGTGTTTGATTGTGTCTCTCTTTCTCTAATCCTCTGTGTGTGATTGTGTGTGTCTCTCTCTCTCTAACCCTCTGTGTGTGTGTCTCTCTCTCTCTCTCTCTCTAACCCTCTGTGTGTGTCTCTCTCTCTCTCTTTCTCTCTCTCTCTCTCTAACCCTCTGTGTGTCTCTCTCTCTCTTTTTCTCTCTCTCTCTCTAACCCTCTGTGTGTGTCTCTCTCTCTCCCTCTAACCCTCTGTGTGTGTCTCTCTCTCTTTTTCTCTCTCTCTCTCTAACCCTCTGTCTCTCTCTCTCTCTCTCTCTCTCTCTAACCCTCTGTATGTCTCTCTTTCTCTCTCTCACTCTTTCTCTCTCTCAAACCCTCTGCGTGTGTGTGTCTCTCTCTCTCTCTCTCTCTCTCTCTCTAACCCTCTGTGTGTGTCTTTCTCTTTCTCTCTCTTTCTCTCTCTAATCCTCTGTGTATGTGTTTCTGTCTACCTTTTATTTATTTAATTAATGAATTGGTAGTGCCATCTGATGGTGTGGCTTTATTTAAAGGGGTGGGGTCAAGCGCCCCACCATCTTTAAATTTCACCAGCCGCCACTGGATCAAGACATTTTTATATTTACTGAATAATGAAAGAATCTATAAGCATAATTTGCAGCATTAAAGTAAAAAGTATGTTTTAAACATATATTTTAATGGGCATGGATTTCTAGATCTCATAATCAGAGCAAGCATTTTGTTATCTGGCAAGTGTTTCTGTTACAATCCTTTAGACTAAAATCATATGTTTACTAAGTTGACCAGTTTTCCAAGACACCATTTAAAGTGACATGAAACCCATATGTTTTCTTTCATGATTTAGAAAGAACATGCAATTTAAATAACTTTCCAATTTACATCTAATATCTAATTGTCTTCATTCTTTTAATATCCTTTGTTGAAAATCATATCTAAATATGCTCAGTAGCTGCTGATTGGTGGCTGCACATAGATACCTCATGTGATTGGCTCACCCATGTGCATTGCTATTTCTTCAACAAAGGATATCTAAAGAATGAAGGCGTATCCAAGCCACTGCCTCACCAGCCTCTGACGTCACTGCACGTCACTGGCTTAATGAGTAAAAAAGTGGCCAAATGTTAATCAATTGCTGCATAATTTTGCCCAGCCCAAGATTTCCACTATCCAAGCCTATCCTAGAAGTTTCATGGATTTTGGTTTCCCACAAGGCAAATGAGTGATATTAAGCTTGTTTTTTGGGGAGCTTAATGTGGCTTAATGTACAAAATTGGACTTAGATGTTAACCAATTTCCCCAAAACTTCCCACAATACATTAATCTATCTATTCAAACATATTCTGAAAATTTCAGAACATTTGATAAAACATACCAAAAGTTATTCACATTTAACTATTTGTTTACAATCCTAAAACATTTAATGTGAGCAGCTTAATGTAAAAAGAGCTTAATGTACCAAAATTCACCACAACTTCAATCAATTGCCTTGAAACTTGGCACAAACTCAGTGTGTCACTTTCCAAACCTATCCTAGAAGTTTCATGGATTTTGGTTTCCCACAGGGCAAATGAGTGATATTAAGCTTGTTTTTTGGGGAGCTTAATGTGGCTTAATGTACAAAATTGGACTTAGATGTTAACCAATTTCCCCAAAACTTCCCACAATACATTAATCTATCTATTCAAACATATTCTGAAATTTTCAGAACATTTGATAAAACATACCAAAAGTTATTCGTATTTAACTATTTTTTTACAATCCTAAAACATTTAATGTAAGCAGCTTAGTGTAAAAAAGAGCTTAATGTACCAAAATTCACCTAAACATCGATCAATTGCCTTGAAACTTGGCACAAACTCAGTTTGTCACTTTCCAAACCTATCCTAGAAGTTTCATGGTATTTTGTTTCCCACAAGGCAAATTAGTGACATTAAGCTTGCTTTTTGGGGATCTTAATGTGGCTTAACGTACAAAATTTAACTTAGATGTTAACTAATTTCCCCCAAATGTCCCACAATACATTAATCTATCTATTCAAACATATTCTAAAATTTTCAGGACATTTGATAAAACATACCAAAAGTTATTTACATTTAACAGTTTTTTTACAATCGTAAAACATATGGGGGCTTATTTATCAAAGCGTCAATCTCGGTGCGCTCACAGGCGTCAATATGCTCGCCAGACTTCGCTGCCGCAGATCCACATACAATGCTCTTATTTATTAAAAAACACGTCAAAAACATGTGCGTCAAGTATGGTGTGATGAGCATCGGACTGTTGTTAACTAACAGTCATCGATGTTGCAGTTTTTCAGGTTTTTCCCAACTTTATTTATACCATTTCATTACTGTCCATGAACAAGCACATTTCTCTAAAGCTAATCTTTTATTTCTCATCTGTTAATGTCCAAGAAATAGCCAGATTCATACCTCAACAAACAATATCTCATAGAAAGTTATTTTTATATTTATTTGTTATATGATGCTTTCACATAAATTAATGTGTATTTGTATTTCTAGAAGTCATGATATGCTTTTATCTCATGTTATTTTTTTTATAAATGATTTTTAATATTAGAATTTGTACATATATCTTAGCACATACTTGTGTGTGTATATATATATATATATATATATATATATATATATATATATATATATACTGTATATAAATAAAAAGAGAGAAGCCCTCAACCTGAAAACGAACAATAGCATAATAGCTTGTTCTATGGCTAGTTACCACCCAAGAAGCAGCCTCTTTTTGCCCAACATGTGCCTTTCACAGAGAAGAACTTTCCTGAAGCATATCAGTCTGATCCTGACTTCACAGTACAGTCCAGCCCTGAAATACCAGGCAATCCCTCTCTGAACAAGAGATAGAGCAAAACCCCAGACGTACGTTTCGGCCTATTGTGGGCCTCGTCAGTGAGGTGCAGCCATATCCCTCTAGGCACACTGAGCAACGGGTCCATGTCTGGATTCCCGCATCACACATAGGGAGACTTCCCTAAGTGTCATAATTTGTATATATATATATATATATATATATATATATATATATATATATATATATGTGTGTGTGTGTGTGTGTGTGTGTGTTATGTCAGAAATGTTTTGCAAGCATATTTACATGTCCCTAAATTCCTTTTTTTGTTCTAAACAATGTTGTCTTTCATGTCTCTGTGTTTATTTATACCAATATATGTATATAGTGTAAATATATTATTATTCTGAGCAGGAATAATTGTGAATATAACATGTCATCAGGGTATCATATGTATTTATTTACAATCAATGGATATTTTAAGAGCTGGGCCAGTTTTCTCTGTACCTGTGTAACCCCTCTGGATTGCAATCTATTTTTAAAAACCACCCCTACACAAGTGTTATAAAATCAGCTGGCATATAAGATGACATTTCTTAATGAAAATGAAATTCAAGAGAAGGAAGAAATACACTAAAAATAGCATGACAGTAAAGAGGTGATTTTAATTTCTGCTGTATCTGAATCATGACAGTTTAATGTTAGGTGGGCTATCCCTTTGAGCTATCAGTTTAAGATTATATTGAATCAAACATCATTCAAATTTTAAAATCATTGTCTAAAATATTACATTGTGTGTCCTAATGTCAGGATCAATGTTTATCTTTAATACTAATTACAGATATACATACTTTCAAAGTATAATACACAATGTAACAGATAGCACTTACAAGTTCTGATGGGTGATCAATGACACAAGTATCAAGCAATTTTATTCGTTAGTGATACTATACAATGTATATTTCAATTTGATTAGCTGATGTCATAAATCATGTGATTATGCATATCCCTATCAAAAGTGGTAGAAAAATTCACTAGTGTGTGGGTTGTCTAGGAGTATTGTGTCATATTTGGTGCAAAAAGTGTTGAATCAAATTTGGTGCGAAGTGGTAAGTGGGACTTGTATTACATGCCTTAAACATGGTGTATATAGACTTATCCAAAAAACAAAAAAAAATAAAAATGGAAATTAGCTATATTATGTTATGTATTTATTTAATTTTTATCTCTATATCTACTAGTGCACCAAGTTTGGAGCAATAATATTGTCCTCTGGCTTTTTAATAATAGACAAAGATGTAACATAATCCATAAGCAGTAATGTATTTCATTTTTATCCCTATATCTACTAGTGCATCAAAATTGAAGCAATACTTTGCACCAAATTTGGAGCAATAATATTGTTTGATTTAGAAAGAGTATAGAATTTTAATAAAGTTTATAATTTACTTTTATTATCTAATATGCTTCATCGTCTTGCAGCATCGAACATAACCATCCTGTGTTTTCAGACTCCCATTGATTTCTATGGCATCCGAGGCCTCAAGGGTGGCGGTTTGAACGATCGGTAAGCTGCACTGGAATAGACGCAAGTGTACCTGTTAAATGTTTGGTAAATTGTAAAAAGGATCATATAGAGTTGAATGTGTATTCAAAACATCTGGGATGACGCAAGCATCGATCTGCGTCAGATTGAGATCGCGGGAGGGTATATTATGTCACGCATTTCAACATTTGACAATCTTGACACTTTGATAATTACGGTGGATTGCATTTGCATCAGATATGACGCGAGATTCTAGCGGATTCCATCGTATTATCAGTTGAAGCTTTGATAAATTGGCCCCAAATGTTTTAGGATTGTAAAAAAATGGTTTAATGTAAATAACTTTTGGTATGTTTTATCAAATGTCCTAAATTTTTCAGAATATATTTGAATAGATAGATTAATGTATTGTGAGCAGTTTGGGGGAAATTGGTTAACATCTAAGTTCAATTTTGTATGTTAAGCCACATTTAAGCTCCCCAAAAAACAAGCTTAATGTCACTTATTTGCCTTGTGGGAAACCAAATGCCATGAAACTTCTTGGATAGGTTTGGAAAGTGACAATCTGAGTTTGTGCCAAGTTTCAAGGCAATTTTTCAATGTTTAGGTGAATTTTCATACATTAAGCTCTTTTTACATTAAGCTGCTCACATTAAATGTTTTAGGATTGAATACAAATATTGACATGTGAATAACTTTTGGTGTGTTTTATCAAATGTCCTGAAATTTTCAGAATATATTTGAATCGATAGATTAATGTATTGTGGTAAGTTTGGTGGAAATTGGTTAACATCTAAGTTCAATTTTGTACGTTAAGCCACATTAAGCTCCCCAAAAAACAAGCTTAATGTCACTCATTTTCCTTGTGGAAAACCAAAATCCATGAAACTTCTAGGATAGGTTTGGAAAGTGAAAAACTGAGTTTGTGCCAGGTTTCAAGGCAATTGATGAAAGTTTTGGAGAATTTTGGTACATTAAGCTCTTTTTACATTAAGATGCTCACATTAAATGTTTTAGGATTGTAAAAAAATTGTTGAATGCGAATAACTTTTGGTATGTTTTATCAAATGTCCTGAAATTTTCAGAATATGTTTGAATAGATAGATTAATATAATGTGAGAAGTTTGGGGGAAATTGGTTAAGATCTAAGTTCAAATTTGTACGTTAAGCCACATTAAGCTCCCCAAAAAAGAAGCTTAATGTCACTCATTTGCCTTGTGGGAAACCAAATGCTATGAAACTTCTAGGATAGGTTTGTAAAGTGACAAACTGAGTTTGTGCCAAATTTCAAGGCAATTGATCGATGTTTAGGTGAATTTTGGTACATTAAGCTCTTTTTACATTAAGATGCTCACATTAAATGTTTTAGGATTGTAAAAAAATAGTTAAATGTGAATAACTTTTGGTGTGTTTTATCAAATGTCCTGAAATTGTCAGAATATGTTTGAATCAATAGATTTATGTATTGTGGTAAGTTTGGGGGAAATTGGTTAACATCTAAGTTCAATTTTGTACGTTAAGCCACATTAAGCTCCCAAAAAAACAAGCTTAATGTCATTCATTTGCCTTGTGGAATTCCAAAATCCATGAAACTTCTAGGATAGGCTTGGATAGTGGAAATCTTGGGTTGTGCAAAATTATGCAGCAATTGATTAACATTTGGCCACTTTTTCACTCATTAAGCTACATTAAGCCATTTCCACATTAAGGCCTAGATTTAGAGTTCGGCGGTAGCCGTCAAAACCAGCGTTAGAGGCTCCTAAAGCTGGTTTTGGGCGCCCGCTGGTATTTGGAGTCAGTGATTAAAGGGTCTAACGCTCACTTTTCAGCCGCGACTTTTCCATACCGCAGATCCCCCTACGCCATTTGCGTAGCCTATCTTTTCAATGGGATCTTTCTAACGCTGGTATTTAGAGTCGTTTCTGCAGTGAGCGTTAGAGCTCTAACGACAAGATTCCAGCCGCCTGAAAATAGCAGGAGTTAAGAGCTTTCTGGCTAACGCCGGTTTATAAAGCTCTTAACTACTGTACCCTAAAGTACACTAACACCCATAAACTACCTATGTACCCCTAAACCGAGCTCCCCCCACATCGCCGCCACTCGATTAAAATTTTTAACCCCTAATCTGCCGACCGCCACCTACGTTATACTTATGTACCCCTAATCTGCTGCCCCTAACCCCGCCGACCCCTATATTATATTTCTTAACCCCTAACTTGCCCCCCACAACGTCGCCGCAAGCTGCATAAAATAATTAACCCCTAATCTTCCGACCGCAAATCGCCGCCACCTACGTTATCCCTATGTACCCCTAATCTGCTACCCCTAACACCGCCGACCCCTATATTATATTTATTAACCCCTAATCTGCCCCCCTCAACGTCGCCGACACCTGCCTACACTTATTAACCCCTAATCTGCCGAGCGGACCGCACCGCTACTATAATAAAGTTATTAACCCCTAATCCGCCTCACTAACCCTATCATAAATAGTATTAACCCCTAATCTGCCCTCCCTAACATCGCCGACACCTAACTTCAATTATTAACCCCTAATCTGCCGAGCGGAGCTCACTGCTATTCTAATAAATGGATTAACCCCTAAAGCTAAGTCTAACCCTAACACTAACACCCCCTAACTTAAATATAATTTACATCTAACGAAATAAATTAACTCTTATTAAATAAATTAATCCTATTTAAAGCTAAATACTTACCTGTAAAATAAATCCTAATATAGCTACAATATAAATTATAATTATATTATAGCTATTTTAGGATTAATATTTATTTTACAGGTAACTTTGTAATTATTTTAACCAGGTACAATAGCTATTAAATAGTTAAGAACTATTTAATAGTTACCTAGTTAAAATAATAACAAATTTACCTGTAAAATAAATCCTAACCTAAGATATAATTAAACCTAACACTACCCTATCAATAAAATAATTAAATAAACTACCTACAATTACCTACAATTAACCTAACACTACACTATCAATAAATTAATTAAACACAATTCCTACAAATAAATACAATTAAATAAACTAGCTAAAGTACAAAAAATAAAAAAGATCTAAGTTACAGAAAATAAAAAAATATTTACAAACATAATAAAAATATTACAACAATTTTAAACTAATTACACCTACTCTAAGCCCCCTAATAAAATAACAAAGCCCCCCAAAATAAAAAAATTCCCTACCCTATTCTAAATTAAAAAAGTTACAAGCTCTTTTACCTTACCAGCCCTGAACAGGGCCCTTTGCGGGGCATGCCCCAAGAAGTTCAGCTCTTTTGCCTGTAAAAAAAAAATACAATACCCCCCCCCAACATTACAACCCACCACCCACATACCCCTAATCTAACCCAAACCCCCCTTAAATAAACCTAACACTAAGCCCCTGAAGATCTTCCTACCTTGTCTTCACCATCCAGGTATCACCGATCCGTCCTGGCTCCAAGATCTTCATCCAACCCAAGGGGGGGTTGGCGATCCATAATCCGGTGCTGAAGAGGTCCAGAAGAGGCTCCAAAGTCTTCCTCCTATCCGGCAAGAAGAGGACATCCGGACCGGCAAACATCTTCTCCAAGCGGCATCTTCGATCTTCTTCCATCCGGTGCGGAGCGGGTCCATCTTGAAGCAGGCGACGCGGATCCATCCTCTTCTTCCGATGTCTCCCGACTAATGACTGTTCCTTTAAGGGACGTCATCCAAGATGGCGTCCCTCGAATTCCGATTGGCTGATAGGATTCTATCAGCCAATCGGAATTAAGGTAGGAATTTTCTGATTGGCTGATGGAATCAGCCAATCAGAATCAAGTTCAATCCGATTGGCTGATCCAATCAGCCAATCAGATTGAGCTCGCATTCTATTGGCTGTTCCGATCAGCCAATAGAATGCGAGCTCAATCTGATTGGCTGATTGGATCGGCCAATCGGATTGAACTAGATTCTGATTGGCTGATTCCATCAGCCAATCAGAAAATTCCTACCTTAATTCCGATTGGCTGATAGAATCCTATCAGCCAATCGGAATTCGAGGGACGCCATCTTGGATGACGTCCCTTAAAGGAACAGTCATTAGTCGGGAGACATCGGAAGAAGAGGATGGATCCGCGTCGCCTGCTTCAAGATGGACCCGCTCCGCACCGGATGGAAGAAGATCGAAGATGCCGCTTGGAGAAGATGTTTGCCGGTCCGGATGTCCTCTTCTTGCCGGATAGGAGGAAGACTTTGGAGCACCGGATTATGGATCGCCAACCCCCGCTTGGGTTGGATGAAGATCTTGGAGCCAGGACGGATCGGTGATACCTGGATGGTGAAGACAAGGTAGGAAGATCTTCAGGGGATTAGTGTTAGGTTTATTTAAGGGGGGTTTGGGTTAGATTAGGGGTATGTGGGTGGTGGGTTGTAATGTTGGGGGGGGGTATTGTATGTTTTTTTTTACAGGCAAAAGAGCTGAAATTCTTGGGGCATGCCCCACAAAGGGCCCTGTTCAGGGCTGGTAAGGTAAAAGAGCTTGTAACTTTTTTAATTTAGAATAGGGTAGGGAATTTTTTATTTTGGGGGGCTTTGTTATTTTATTAGGGGGCTTAGAGTAGGTGTAATTAGTTTAAAATTGTTGTAATATTTTTCTTATGTTTGTAAATATTTTTTTATTTTCTGTAACTTAGTTCTTTTTTATTTTTTGTACTTTAGCTAGTTTATTTAATTGTATTTATTTGTAGGAATTGTATTTAATTAATTTATTGATAGTGTAGTGTTAGGTTAATTGTAGGTAATTGTAGGTAGTTTATTTAATTATTTTATTGATAGGGTAGTGTTAGGTTTAATTATATCTTAGGTTAGGATTTATTTTACAGGTAAATTTGTTATTATTTTAACTAGGTAACTATTAAATAGTTATTAACTATTTAATAGCTATTGTACCTGGTTAAAATAATTACAAAGTTGCCTGTAAAATAAATATTAATCCTAAAATAGCTATAATATAATTATAATTTATATTGTAGCTATATTAGGATTTATTTTACAGGTAAGTATTTAGCTTTAAATAGGAATAATTTATTTAATAAGAGTTAATTTATTTCGTTAGATGTAAATTATATTTAAGTTAGGGGGGTGTTAGTGTTAGGGTTAGACTTAGCTTTAGGGGTTAATCCATTTATTAGAATAGCGGTGAGCTCCGCTCGGCAGATTAGGGGTTAATAATTGAAGTTAGGTGTCGGCGATGTTAGGGAGGGCAGATTAGGGGTTAATACTATTTATGATAGGGTTAGTGAGGCGGATTAGGGGTTAATAACTTTATTATAGTAGCGCTCAGGTCCGGTCGGCAGATTAGGGGTTAATAAGTGTAGGCAGGTGTCGGCGACGTTGAGGGGAGCAGATTAGGGGTTAATAAATATAATATAGGGGTCGGCGATGTTAGGGCAGCAGATTAGGGGTACATAGGGATAACGTAGGTTGCGGCGGTTTACGGAGCGGCAGATTAGGGGTTAATAATATAATGCAGGGGTCAGCGATAGCGGGGGCGGCAGAATAGGGGTTAATAAGTGTAAGGTTAGGGGTGTTTAGACTCGGGGTACATGTTAGAGTGTTAGGTGCAGACATAGGAAGTGTTTCCCCATAGGAAACAATGGGGCTGCGTTAGGAGCTGAACGCTGCTTTTTTGCAGGTGTTAGGTTTTTTTTCAGCTCAAACAGCCCCATTGTTTCCTATGGGGGAATCGTGCACGAGCACGTTTTTGATGCCGGCCGCGTCCGTAAGCAGCTCTGGTATCGAGAGTTGCATTTGCGGTAAAAATGCTCTACGCTCCTTTTTTGGAGCCTAACGCAGCATTTGTTTGAACTCTCGATACCAGAGTTAAATTTATGGTGCGGCCAGAAAAAAACCCGCGGAGCGTTAACAGCCCTTTTACCGCCGAACTCCAAATCTAGGCCTAAATGTTTTAGGATGTCCCCCCTTATAGACTACAAGTGGAGCGCTAATTTAATGTGCACCCATTACAAGTGGCTGGTTAATGTTACCATGAGTTTGCAGTAGCAATTAACGCTCCGAAAATTAACCAGAGGTCAGACATCTGGTTAATTTTAAAAATGTCCCCCAATTGCCCCCAAAATAAAGTGTAGTGTTGGTGTTTTAAATAAAAAACATGGTAGCGCCTTTATTTTTTTTAAAATAAGAACTGCACAAAGCAGTTTTATGGGGTTAAAGTGCCTTTACCTAGCGGTCTATGGGAACTGTGTTTTCACTTTAAATATATATGTATATTCTCATATACATATATATTAATTTGTTAATATGTGTATATACACATATTAACACATAAATATATATGTATATATTCATATACATATATATTTACATATGCTGCCCATCACTGCACTACTTAACCACTTTGCTGCACTAGGTTCTCTGCCGTGCATGATGGCATCAGAATGAGGGTCCCATTGTAGCCTATAGTAGCGTGCTCTCGTGAGCACAAAGCTTCCATGCAGTGCGAACCCAAGGTTGCATTCACATTGGGTTTCACCTATAATACAGCGCTCACAATTGGGCGCTCCACTTGTAATCTGGCCCTATATGTTTCTTTGTCCAAAACTGAATGATGGGAGTAGGGAGAATCATGGCAGCACCAAATAATATCTTCAAGCACAAATGCTAATTACATTAATCCAGACAGAGATGTGTTTTTTTTATTATTTTTTTTATTGATATTTATTCATTTTACATCATACATCATATATGAACATATATTTAGATACATCGTAAACAAAAACAAGCAGGGACAACTTCACAACGCGTTGTTCCGTAGCAGTAAATAACATAAACCTGTCAACTCGCTATTGCACCACTTTACACTCTCTATCCTATTACATCTACTTCAGTTTAGATTACTCTTACCTATGGTCTCATATGCCATATGCATTTGTTGTTATACACATTCCTGAGAGTACATCTTGGTCAATTAGGGTGTCTTTGCAATGTTCCTAAATAGTCCTCCCATAGAAACAGTATGGAGTGATATTCTTCTATTCTATTAGTTTGTTGGTAATGATATTTTTCAAGGGATAATAATCTCGTTACATCTTCCCTCCATTCCTGTACTGTAGGGGTTTTTGTGTTTTTCCATAACCTTGGGATTAATTGTTTGGCGCAATTTAGCATAATGTATAATAGCATTGACCTTAATTTACACTGTATTTTAGGTACTTTATTGAATAGAAGCACAAATGGGTCTTTTCCTAGTGGTATTGTTATTATTTTCCCTATTTCTGTGTGTATGTCAGTCCAGTATGTTTGCAATAGGGGGCACTCCCACCATATATGGGAGAGAGTTCGTTCCTGTCCACACCCTCTCCAACAGAGTTTGCTGGTATTTGGGTATATATTAGATAGTCTTTTTGGGGTAAGATACCATCTGGTAAGTAGCTTCATATTTGTCTCTGTGACATTCATAGAAGATGGGGCTCTGCCCATCTGGTAGAAAATCAGCTGCCACTCATTTGGCGTTAAGGATTTGTGTAGTTCCTCCTCCCACATTTTAGTGTATGAAGGCAGCTGTTTCGAATGTGCTGCTAGCAAAAGTCCATAAGACTGTGATAGCCCCTTCCTTGAGGTGCCTTCTGAATAACATATAGATTCAAATGTAGTAAGTTTCCTCAACAAACTCGATCTATTTTTATTATGGTTAATGTAGTGTGTGAGTTGCAAATACTCATACCAGTTCTGACAGGTAAATATATGTTTGTCCATTATTTCTGTTTTTGTGAGCATTTTACCGTTATCTAATACTGAATGTGTTGGTACCCAACAGTGTAAGTTCATGGCATCGCCCTTTATGATACTATGGGCCATTGGGGAGTCATTGTTTGCCAGTAAAGGAGTCAGGGGAGATGGAACGGAGGATATGTCGTTTGTGTTCTTTAGTATTGAATCCCATACCTCTAAAGTTTCCAATACTGATCTTGGCGTTGAGCTGCATAGCTTCCTCTGTGACTTGCGTAGCCAACATTGGCCACTCAGACTTGAAGTATCTGCTAGTTCGTGTTCTAATATTACCCATTCCTTATCTTTGAAATGTTTACTCCAGTCTATTATTCTAGTCATAATGGATGCCTGTTTATAATATGTTAGGCTGGGGACACCCAGGCCCCCATTGTGTCTATCTCTATACATAGTCTTCTTAGAGACCCTAGGCATTTTGTTCCGCCATATGAATGTGTTAACATTGTTTTGGAGCCTATTTAAATACAATTTCGAAAGCTGTATGGGTATTGTTTGAAACATGTATAGTATTCGCGGCAAAAATGACATTTTAAAAGCATGGATTCTACCTAGCCAAGAGAGATATTTGCTTCTCTACCTATTTATTTCTATCTGTAACTCTTGTAGTAATTTCGTATAATTTAATGTGAATAGTTACTCTTTGGTTTTTGCTATATATATCCCTAGGTATTTCAAGGAGTTTTCTTGTATCGAAAACTGAAACTGGTTGCTAATTTGTTGCAGCAATGTTCCGGACACTGCTACTCCTAAAATCTCCGATTTGGTTGTATTAATTTTAAAGAAGGAGTAAGAGCTATACAGGTCAAACTCCTTCTGTAGCGCTGTTAGGGAGGATAGTGGATTAGTCAGTGTCAACATAAGGTCATCCGCATACAGCGATAATTTATAATGCCTGTCCCCCACTCTAACCCCCGTAATGGCGTTATTATTACGTATATTACTAGCTAGCACTTCCATGGCCAACACAAATAATAAGGGGGATAATGGGCATCCCTGTCGGGTTCCATTCCTAATAGTGATAGTGTTTGAGAGTGAGTTATTTAGTCTGATTTTGGCTGAAGGGTCGGAATATAATGAAAAAAAAATTTCTATCATGTGGGGCCCTATTCCGAATTTAATAAGGGTGTAGCGTAGAAAAGACCAATTGAGCCTGTCAAAGGCCTTTTCAGCATCTATTCCCAAGAAAATGGTGGGGATCTTTTCTTTTTGGACATATTCTATAAGGTCTATAGCTTTTATCGTGTTATCCCGTGCCTCTCTACGAGGCACGAATCCAACCAGGTTAATATGAACCAGTTTAGGTAAATACCTGTTGAGTCTTGCTGCCAGCGCTTTCGCATAGATTTTTACGTCCACATTTAGCAGGGATATGGGCCTAAAATTTGAGGGAGTAGTGGCTGGTTTCCCAGGTTTTGGGAGTACCGTGATGTGCGCTTCTAGCATATTTGGGGGGAATGACGTGTTTTCCGATATTTGGTTAAATATCTTCTGTAAATGTAGTATTAAAATAGAGGAGAATTTTTTATAATATTGGACCGAATAGCCATCTGGCCCGGGGCTTTTTCCTGTATTCAGGTTGGAAATTGCCATTGCTATCTCTTCAGTAGTTAGTGGGTTTTCTAACTCATTAGTTTGTTCCTCCGATAATTGGGGTAATTGGCACTTTTCTAAATATGATGATATATTTGGTAGTGTGGGGCTATCAGTGTCTTTGTTTTGTATATTATACAATTTTGTATAGTATGTTTCAAACTGGGATAGGATATCTGGTGTTGCCTTTGCTTTACGTTTATCGTGTGTGTCCAGTTCATGGATATAAGTTTTGAGCTTTTTAAGTTTCAGCGCCCGCGCTAGCAGTTTGCCACTTCTATTACTTTCATAGTAGTAGCGTTGCTTGAGTTTTATTGTCGTAAGGCTATATTCCCTAGTTAGGAGGTCCCTAAGGGCTTCTCTAGCTTTCTGTAATTCTTTGAGCACTTCAGTATTTAGTGGGTCTTGTTTGTGTTGGTATTCTATTTGGGATAGAGAGTTTGAGAGATCTATATAGTGCTGTCTGGATGCTTTCTTCATCTGTGATTTGATTTTAATAAATTCTCCTCTCATATAGCATTTGTGTGCCTCCCAGACTATGAACGGATCACTATCTGCCTGCGCGTTTATCGTGAAGTATTCATTCAGTGATTTGACCAGTCCCTCAGTGTATCTCGGCGTGTTTAGTATTGAGTCATCTAGTTTCCAAATAAAGGGGTGTATCGGTATGTTAGGCCAGTGTAACTGTGTTATCACCGCAGAGTGATCTGACCATGTAGTGTATGAGATTTTTGATATCCGTATGGTGGCTAAGCCACATTGGTTAGTCATGATGTAGTCTATTCGACTATAAGTATGGTGCGGTGATGAGAAAAAGGTGTAATCTCTCTTGGAAGGGTTTATAAACCTCCAGACATCGTACAGATTGTGGTCTCTCATTAACTTTCCTAGGCATTTGGTTACATGTTTTAAGGCTCTATTTGTGGTGGATGAGCTATCCATCTGCGGGTCCAGTGCTATGTTGAGGTCCCCTCCCAAGAACGTCACTCCTCTAGAGAAATCTATTATCTTATTAAAAATATTCTTGAAGAATGGGAGCTGTCTTGTATTAGGTGCATATATATTTATCAAGGTCACTGGGCTTCCATAAAGAAGTCCAAACACCCCTAGCAATCTGCCTTCAGTGTCTGACGTGGTTTGTATGTGTTTGAAGGGAATGTCCTTGTGTATTAAGATACTGACCCCACATTTCTTTGAATCTGCTGAACTATGGAAATGCTGAGTGTATTTTGTCCCTAGATATTTAGGTTCATTCCTTTTCTTAAAGTGAGTCTCCTGAAGGAATATTATATCACCCTTTCTTTTATATAGATCTAAAAGTGCTATTGATCTTTTCTGTGGGGAGTTTAAACCCTTTGCATTCTGGGAAATAATGTTAATTATTTTGCTCATTTCCTTTTTTGCCAAATATGACTTACAATAAGTCTGAGTACAAATGCAATATAGCTTATAGATAGTGCTTTAAACTTGGATTATTCAGTGGTGCAACAGGATATGTATTCTGCAAATTTTAGAGTACTCTAATTGAGTAAGAAAAACAACAAACAAAAAACAAAAGCAATCAAAAATAACAGTAACTAAAAAGAATCGTAATTGTTACTAAGAGACACAGTGAAATGTCTATAGTATGTTTTATATATAGTACTAGATCTTATTTTCACCTGTTATTAAACCAAGAGGTGTAAACCAACAATTAACTTGATTCTTACAAAACATATAACAATATAAAGCATGTAATGGAACCTTTGACCTTGTTCTGAGAAGTCCCAGCAACAAATGAAGTCTCTTAATATAGTCTAACTCCACTTCCAACCTTCCCAACACAGTTTTCAGTCATTTCTTGTGTGCCAATGTTTTTTTATTAATCAGATGAGCCTTCCCATGAGGACCTTAGCACCCCTTAATAGCTTCCATAAAAAGCCAAGGCAATATTATATTAGTATACAGACTTTAACAAAGGTACTAGGTTTATACTACCTTCTCTTCTGTACATTTGCTACTGTATAGAGTCTATGCATAGTCATCATACATTCATTAAACATATTTTACCCATCCAGACGAACACCAGATTCTTTATCCACTGTCCGGAGTGGTAGATCTCGGCAGCTGAGCCACCTTTTTTGCCTGAGGTGATTGGAGTCCCTTGGAGGAGCTACCCCCTACTGAGCGAGATTCTTTACGTTCTCTGCTGGCATCTTTCTGTCGTTTTTTCTGCTGTGGCAGTGGCTGTTGGTCTGCATCTGACGGGTCCGATGGTGGCTCCAGGTCGAGAGCGGCACAGAACTCCGGTATTTCGGATATTTTGGTACAAGAGAGTTTCCGATTTCCATGCAGAACATATAAATGAAAGGGGAATCCCCACCTATACAATATTTTTTTACTTCTTAATAAGGTTGTTAGTGGTGCCAGTTCCTTCCGTCTCTGCAATGTCCTCTGCGAGAGGTCAGTGTAAAATTGAAGTACTGTTCCTCTGAACTTGACTGGTTGATTTCTGCGAGATAAATTGAGAAGTTCTTCCTTTTCTCTGAATTGCTTAAATTTTATTATGATGTCCCTAGGTGGGGCTTTGTCCGGCGGTCTAGGCCTTAGAGCTCTGTGTGCTCTGTCCCAGTTGATTTCCATGTTGGATGTTTCGCCTCTGAGGTGGGCAAACAGTGCTGGTAAATATGTAGGTAGATCCTTCGGTAGCACCGATTCCGGGACTCCCCTTATACGCAGGTTTTTCCTGCGTCCTCTGTTCTCGAGATCTTCTATCTTGTCGTGGAGAACTTCAATTAGGTCTGCATGTGAGGTTGTGGCTTCCTGAATTTGATTCACCTCTTCTTGGATATTGTTGGTATAGTCTTCCAGAGTGTCCACACGAAATCCGATGGTGTGCATTTCTTGTTTCAAATCTGCCATCTCTTCTCTCATACAAGTTCTCACTATTTCCGCGATATCTTGCTTTGAGGCTAGGGATGATAGCAGAGATGTGGGGATCTGCGATAGAGCATCTGGTTCTTTATTATGTCTATTTGGTGATTCAGAGATTGGTGAAAATATTCTTGTGGAATCTTGTTCTGTGGGAGTAGAGTGCTGGCTTGATTGATTGAAAAAAGATTCTACAGTAGTACTTTTCATCTGTATAGACTTGGTAGGCTTTAAACTTTTTAGAGGCTTTCTGGTTGTCATTGTGAGGGTTAGGCCTCTATCTCTGTTGCCCCTAAATATTATGTCCTGTTCTATATTGATTCACACCGCCCACTGTAGTGAATATGCAGCCTGATTCACATGTGAGCCTTAGCTATGGGTCTTTGTGATTTATGTGGCATATGGGCCGGTATTCATAGGCCTGTCTCCCCTGTGTGAGTTCAAGTGTGATTGACCCTGTGCTTTAGATAATGAGGAAGCTGCGCTTCACTACTGTAGTCCCCAGTGTTAGGGCCTGCTCTCTCCGGTTTTCACATACACTGCAGTGTAAAAGCTGCTGCGTCACAGCTCCTGCGGCCTTGTATCCCTCTAGCACTATTTTAGTGTGCCGCTCTCAGTCCATCTCTAACTTGTCTTATCATAAGGGTAGTTCAAACAGCACCCCTTTTTTATTGTGACTGAGTGTCCTTTCTTTGTCCCCGTTGACCGGGCCGCACTTACTTTATAGCGTGTGGGTTTGCCGCTCCTGGCGCCTCTCAGTTTATTTGTGCGATCCGGCCGGTCTTACACAGCTGCTGTTAGATGGAACGTATCCTCTTGCTGCGTGACTGTGCTTCTGATAAACGCAGATTGTAATGCGTGCCCGGGGATATAACTTGTTAGAGTGCTCTCCCGTTCGTCCACTCACTTATGGCGGCTCATAGCTCTTCCAGGGTACACTGCTTCCGCCTACCGCAGCTTTGCCAAACAGCCTTTGTTAGAGGCAATATCTCTCCAGAGTTAGTTATCTCGGTTCCGAGCGTATAAATTGTAGTTTTTATGTTATATTTAGCATAATTGTGTATGTTGGTTTACGGAGCTAAGGATTTACGCTGCCATCTTAGCAGCGGCCAGCTCCGCCCCCCGACAGAGATGTGTTTTTAATTTATTGAGTGGCAGCAGTTTTTTTGTTCTTTCTTGCTGTCTTTTTAAATCATTACCATTAAATGTTGTTTTATTTAATATTCTCCTGTGCTCTGCAGCATTATTTAATTCACCTATCATAGGTTAATTGTATAGTAATATTTCCATATATATCTATGTATACCAATACCTATATATATATATATATATATATATATATATAACGTATTTCCAAAAAGCAGGCACTCAATGGACTTTACTTAAAACATATATATTTATTATCAAAACTTTAAAAGACAAACGTTTCGGCACTGCATTGTGCCTTTGTCAATGTCATAGCAAAACAAACATAAAAACAGTGCAGCTCCACACCCCTTGATTTTGGGGTGTGGAGCTGCACTCTGTTTGTATGTTTGTTTTGCTATGACATTGACAAAGGCACAATGCAGTGCTGAAACGTTTGTCTTTTAAAGTTTTGATAATAAATATATATGTTTTAAGTAAAGTCCAGTGAGTGCCTGCTTTTTGGAAATACGTTGGATTTGATGTCAGCAGTGCACCTTGGCAGTACTGGAAGTATGATTGTACAATCCTATCTATGACTTTGTTATATATATATATATATATATATATATATATATATATATATATATATATATATATATGTATATACTGTATATATAGAAATATATATTTAAAATAAAAATAACATTGTTTTCTATGTGAAGAACATTGGAATGTGAAATATTATTAACTCCTGTTGGGTTAGCGTGCGAGTGTTAGGTTTTTTCTTCTGCGCTCTTCATTGAAGTCTATGTAGAGAGAAAAGTTCGCTCCCTCGTGAAATCCGAAGTCTTGAAGTTAGCAAGCGTTGGGTTTTACTCAAGCACACAAAGTTTTACTTTCAATAAACCTGCAACACGCGAACGAAAACGCTGAATAACAAACAACTGTAATTTAGCCCTAAATCAATACCTTTATATTTTTTTTATATTCTGCTATATCATCCTGTGTCCACTGTAGAGCCTGCCGTCCTTATAATAATACTTCTGAATGCAAAAATATTGAAAATTAAATTCTGTAGTCAGCAAATTCTTTGATGCCTGTAAAGATTTATCCGTAATATTGAGTGCTCAATTTAACTCGAGAGTTAGAAGGGTTAACTTAACACGACCCTAAAATCTGACCTTTTCCATAAATTATTAGTAACCATACATCATATCTCTGTGAAGGGATTGAGTTTGTTGCTATGGCAATAGGATAAGACTTTGGAATTCCTGTATGTTGATCAACTACAAATTGACCTTGAAGAAGTCATTATTAAACCACCATATGTTATAGTCACTTATTACAAAGGAAGGCACACATACATATAGTCACCGTTGTGAATTAGCTCACCCATGAATTATTAAATAACATGCTATTTTATATATGTGCGTGTGTGAGAGAGAATATGTGTGTGTGTGTGTGTGTGTGTATATATGTGTGTCTGTGTGTGTGTCTGTATGTATGTATGTGTATATGTGTGTGTGTGTATATGTGTGTGTGTTTGTGTGTGAACAGAGTGTGCTATCTGTTAACTGTATGGTCAAGCACAAAGTTTACTGGATTCCAAAATTAAGAAAATGATTATTACACAGACAGAGCTCAAATAGATTAACATATACAGAATGGTGATAGAGACAGTCAGACAGACAGATGGATTGAAAAACAGTATAATTTTAAGGGTAATTAATGATTTTTCATTCTATTCCATACCACTTTATTTTTATATAAATAGTATTAAGTCCATATGATGATACAACCATAGACTCTATATGTAATATGTTTTTATTTTCTGCACCCTCCAGTTTTGCCATGAAAAACAAGTATCCATGCATGTAGCAGTGATAGGTTCTTACATTGTACTGCTATGTGGAGAAACCTATAACAACCAGAATTAATCAATGAAACGTCCTTGCTAGAAACAAGTACTTTAGGTAGTGATTTTATTGAACGTCAAGCATATACATCTAAGAGAATATAAATGTTCAGACATAGAACTGTTCTTCACTATCAATTAGTAAATTATTTTTGTGTTGTATAGGGGCTCTACTTATCAATACTGATACATTTCAATATATTTATATTTGGGTCAAAATGCAAATAAACAGCACGTTTGTAAAATGAAGGAGTTGGAAAATAAAATAAAGTCGTGACCTAGGTATCTTTACTCTCTTACAGAACTGATGCCTCAAACAACCCCCCTCCCCCCTCTCTCCTATGATGCAGAATAGCTGCAGACCCAGCAATTTGGGATGCAGCGCAGGTAATGAAGGGGAGATGCGTTATATGTCTGACGTTGTTGTGTAAGGGGAGTTGCTACTGGATTAATCATAGGACATTTTTAATTCTAATGTAACCAGTCGTGTGTCTGCCTTGCCTGCTGCTACATGTGAGCTGCAGTGCTCCTTCCCTCCTCCTCCCCCCATTCTAAAGCAGCCCTCCCCCTCTTTTGTGAGGTCTGCAGATAAGAGACAGAAGGGATAGGACTGGCAGACGATCAGTACTATTTCACTGCACCAGGAGGAGGTGAACACAGAAAGAAAGAGATCAGGATCACTGCAGAAGAGCTGCAACATCAATACTGCATTCAGCAGCATCGGCACAGCTAGCAAGGACAACATTAAGACTTGGATTTGTCTGCTGGAGAGAAAACAGATCCTAGAAAAGAAATTTCCACTGATGATCACAAAAAGGAAAATAAAGCCAGATCTATTGGAGGTCAAGCTGGTTACATCCTGGCATTGAATGGGGATTAATACAAGCAGAGCAATGCAACCCCCCTGTCACAACAGACTGATCCACTTTCACCAGCGTTTATGAATCAGCCTGTGAATATTTACTACACTGTCATTTTTTTGCTGGGAGGAGCTGTACAAACTGCAATTTGATTTTGTATTTTTCTTTTATTATTTTGTTTTTTCTGGTACTGGTATTCGAGGTAGAACAATTATGGATTTACTTTAACTGTGATCTTTCTACTGCAATGGTGCAAGTTTAGGAAGCCTGGGGATTGTGTACATTAGAATTGCTGGTATTGCAGAAGTGTTGTGTTCTGAAGCTGTGTACTACACCGCAGTATTATTCTAATTATTTTTGCTGGCAGTTTATTAATATAAAGACCCTGGGAAATGGCTACTCTCTTAAGAAAAATAGGACTTATTCGTCTGCATGACAGGGAAACTGAAGACCCCAAGCATTCCCATCACCGCAGCCAGCAAGGGTCACTGAAGTGTAGCAAGGGAAAAAACAGCAGTAACAAGCAGCTGCAAGGGGGATCAGCTGGAGGAGGAGGGGGTGTTGGTGGTGGGAGCAGTGGAGGTGGAAGTGGCGGATGCTCCAGTAATAACACGCAGACCACTGAAGGCATCATTGGGCAGGCTGAGATCAAGGGCAAAAAGGTAGAACAGTGCCACAAGGACAAGCATGGTACTGCTGGTGGTAAGGAGAAAAACAGTACCAAAGAGACTAGTACTCCAACTATAACTAAGGAATCCAAACACCAAGGTGTTGGTGGTGGTGGTGGTGGTGTTGTTGTTGGTAATGGAGGGACAGGTAATAAGCAAGGTGGCGGGTCCTCCCTGCAGCCCCTGGTGCCCCCCAACAGGCAGCACTGCACCCAGGTGAGGAGCAGGAGGCTGATGAAAGAGCTCCAAGACATCCGCAAGCTAAGTGACCACTTTATCTCAGTGGAACTGGTGGATGACAGCCTCTTCGACTGGAATGTAAAGCTACACCAGGTGGATAAGGACTCCACCCTGTGGCAGGATATGAAGGAAACCAATACAGAATGTATCCTGCTCAACCTCACTTTTCCGGACAACTTCCCTTTCTCGCCCCCATTCATGAGGGTGCTCAGTCCTAGGCTAGAGAATGGCTATGTGTTGGATGGTGGGGCCATCTGCATGGAGCTTCTCACCCCCAGAGGATGGTCCAGTGCCTACACGGTGGAGGCAGTCATGAGGCAGTTTGCAGCTAGCCTGGTTAAAGGGCAGGTAAGCTTGGAACCACTGGATGGCACTATTTTTATTTCTGTGATCATTTTCTTTTGAGTTATTATTCTTTTAGTAGTTACAGTATTTTTAATTTGGACATATTATTTTACTGTTTATCTCACATAGTATTCAAAAGATTTACTGGTGTAGTTTAAGCACTATGCAATTTGTGATAGTTTTATTTATTTATTTTAATTTAAGGATTCTTTCTATTTGAGCCCATCATACAATATGGATCACTGTGTAAATAAATCAAATGTAATTATATTACATTGTATCATTACTTGTTAACACTAATCATATGTGACTTTATTACATTGTAGCAGTGTTTGTTAACACAGACCATGTGTGATTTTATTACATTGTAGCATTGGTTGTCAAAGGTTTTACTTTTTTTTTTTTAATTAAGTGATTTTTTTTTTTATAAAAAACAAAAACATGCTGTGCTCATATACAGACCCCATAATAATATTTTGAAATCAGTAAAACATAAAACACACAATCCTGACCCAGTTGGTTTCTGTTAAAATACAATATCAATATGTTCATCCTTGTAAGACAATCTAGGGACATTAGAAACAGAGTGTTCTGTTCAGTATAAAAAACAACATATCACTTTAAAGAGTGGGCAGGATGATTATAGCTCCAGAGTTCTACAATTTCCATTGTACCACACACATGTTTCCTATGTAAAACAAGAATATTGTATTGGTTCAGATAATACCAAACATGATCTATTATGGTCTGGTACCAGATATTTAAAAAAAAATAGTATATTCTGTATGCAGTGCATGTATGCATATAGATTAGAATATCAAAGAGATTAACTATAGGAGAACATTGTATTTTAAATCTATCATTATTGCATTTGCATTAATACCAGAAAGACTCCTAAATGAGGCTTGAACACAACATTGAATTTTCCATATAGAAAAGATAATAATTTATTCTTCCTTGTTAAAGGGACAGTACACTGTAAAATTGTTTTTCCATTAATGTATTTTAAATGACTTGTTATACCAACTGCAGAGTATAAAATATTTGAGAAATTCAAATTTTCATGCTTATTTGAGTATATGAAGTAGCTGATTTTGTGCTTTGAAACCACAGCCTATTGCAATGGGTTGAACTTAAAGGGACATTATACACTCATTTTTTCTTTGCATAAATGTATTGTAGATGATCTATTTATATAGCCCATAAAGTTTTTTTTTTTAAATGTATAGTTTTTCTTATTTTTAAATAACATTGCTCTGATTTTCAGACTCCTAACCAAGCCCCAAAGTTTTATGAGAATACAGACGTATACCTACTCCAGCTTGCTCCTGTTTGTGTAAAGGGTCTTTTCATATGCAAAAGAAGGGGGGGGGGGGAGTGTCTTATTTCCCACTTGCAGTGGGCTTTCCAACTACCTTTTCAACAGAGCTAAACTAAGAGGTTCTAAGTAAGTTTTGAAACATTTTTATACTGGATTTTTATATCAGTATCTGTGCATCTTATTCTTTATAGTAGTGTCTATTACATGCAGTTATATGAAAATGAGTGTATACTGTCCCTTTAAAGGTGATATCAGATCTCATTATGTTCTAAGTTTGTGTAAACAGACTTGCTTCCTTAACTATTATTTGGCTGGAACACCAAAGCTCAATACATAGAGAGAACAATGGAAAACGATCATTTTATTACTTAACTATCCTGCATCCCACTGAGAGTGTAATCTCTTCTGCTGTCTGTGTATACTTAGGCTATTCAATAGCCTATACTCCAGTATTAATTTTTTCAGTGTAGGTGGCGATACCACAGGCTAAATCAGCTATTTCAAATGCTGAAATAGGAGTAAAGGAGCTACTTGTAACCAATTTAATACACTCTAGCAGGTTAAAAGGATCATTGGGAATAACTTAAAGGAGAGAATTTTTTGGGTGAACTGTCCCTTTATGGACACATTTTTATAATATCAAATAGATATAATGTTGTCTTCATTATGCTTAATTTCTCATTGACCTGATGAAAATAAATAATTAAATAAGCTATGATCAAATTCAATGTAAAGGTTATGTTTGTATTATTAGCTTTATTATGACCAAACCTATAATAAAGAGCAGTGTGATAATATTATAAAAAATAAGTGCTAGACATTAATAACCATATATTACAGCAATAACATGCTACCAAAATGCCTATCATCTGATATGACCTGTCTACCATTTCCTTAGGGCTTACATTCACTATCAAAAATACAAAATAAATATATATATTTATTTTCCAACCACTAGAAAGATGAGAAAATAATGAAATGTGGATCTCTGGTAAAGACAGAAGATAATTAGATGCTAATGGTTCATACTTGATGAATGAACACTGTGTCCCTTATGCACAGTGTGTATGAATAGTAAACTTATTTACATGGTAAAACATACATAATGAAACAATTACATAATTAGAAGCTAATTTATAGTATATTTATTTTGAAAAAAAGCCAGTCTTAAACAATAGCAAAACATAATTGTATATATTTTCAATATTGGGTATTATTTTGCTAAATGTACACTAGACAAACATATCTACCATATCTAAATATACATTGGTATTTCTAACTTTTACTAAATATTTGTATATAGCAGAAAAAAAAATGAAACTTATAGAAACATAATTTATCTTCTCTTGTATAATATTTTTTTTTTTTTGTTTAAATGATAACCTGAAAAAGAGAATAAAATGAGATGTTATTGTTATACATTAACACAATGTAACGTGGTT